>NW_027271100.1:115000-530000 GCF_040938485.1 Diadema antillarum
TGGGTAGCTACACTGTTAGGACCTATATCCACGTTAAGATGTCGCCCTCTTTAAAGATCTTTAGAGGACACCTCCGGATGATTTTCAGACTTTTGCATTTAAACATCTATAAATTGGTTACGCTGCAATGGGTACACATGGTATAGGCCTACAGAATTGCAGAATTTATAGTAACTGGGATAAACGAAGAAGAATGTTTTCCAAATTCATAACAAATCACAGTGTACCAGGATGATGACATAGCAGCTTCACATAATGCATCTTGAGTGCTCAAGGAAGAGGAACAAATTATGAAGAACGCAGGGACTACAATAAATTTCCACAAAACTACACATGGCACTATCGACTTACATAATTATATACAGTTAATTCACTGGTATATAAATCGTCTGGAATGTCCCTTTAAACATGTTAAAGCTTTTCCACTCTCGAGAGACAAAATATCTACTCAAACTGAATCATGAAATTCGTACTCAGCGAAAGGAAATATTATCTCTAATTTCGCTGGTCCTGGTTGGATCTCATCCATTTCACGTGGACACAATCGCACTTGATTAAACAACAACAACAACAACAACAGCAACAACAACAACAGCAACATGAAGGGGTCAAAGGGCAGCAACATGTTTGTTGTGACTTTAACCATTTACAAAAATCATAAGCCAGTTCGGAGCTAGATAATGTGCACATGGGTATACAAATGACCTTTCTTTTTTTCAGTTGGTTTGGTACTCGATCGTTTTCAAAGCGAAATAAATGCATAAGCTTAATTTTGTCTGACGTAATGAATTGTACAATTCCTTCCTTTCTTCTCTTATTTCAATTTCAAAGCATAACATTTACAAATATCATGTTCAAAGAAAATGGTATAAATTTGCAGATAGACCAGGTGACCAGACTGTTCCGTCACTATCAACACTCGTCAGACTTGCAAGGGAAAGCATCCATTTCAATATTTTGCATTGAACGTATTCACAATCTTTTTCTATTGATATTGCCAAATACAATGTTTGCTGTCATGTGGTTGTGCTGGCAAGCATCCTATACAAAGATTACTTGAAAAAATCATTACATTAAAGATGCTCATCTCAATGAATCTAAAACCAACATTCCATGTCTGTACAAATAACCTCATTCTTCTCACTAGCAATTTTGAACCCCGAACTGGCTTATTCATACGGCATGACGGATTCTTTTTTTTTTTCAATCTTAGTTTGTAGTGCTAATGTTGCAGTGTTGAGTTTGTAGGTATCACGGATTAGGAAAAAATTGAGAATAAATAAATGAAAATAATAAAATTAAATGATAATAAATAAATAAATGAATGAAATCTTTCTTTTAATATCAAATTCATTGTACTTTTTCATCCAATAAAGGAATATTTCTGTATTTCGTACTTTCCCCCTTCTTTTTTTTTTCACGTGACATTGTAAGAAAGAGGGGTTGATTTTAATTTTTTGTGATGAATTCTGTGTGGAAATGTTTTCATTGCATTACAAGCTCTGTCTTTTTAGTGGGTCTCTCCATTTTTCGCACTTTAAGCAAAGTTATACATGTACTATATTTCGATCACTTCTGTTTTTTTTTTTACTACAATGTATAATTACTATGTGGTCCTCCTCAATTGTTTTATATTCTTTTCGATACATAATGTTCTGTTTACCTTATTCTCTGTTGTCAAAAGAAGTGTAACTTATATGTTTTGTCGAAAAATGAAATAAACTTTGAATTGAATTGAATTGAATTGAATTGCAATGACTGAAAAAAAAATAGGCTTGTAAGATCACATTTTAATGCTTATCGTCCCTTACAAAATTGTGAACTTTGGTTTTTGCTTTTCTTTTTCAAGGAGAAGACACTTGATATGATTTTATGCCTAAAAATTAAAGCGCAAAGGCTGAAAAAAGATGGATTTTTCACACGAGCTTTGGGTTTTTACTACGATCGCTAACATCCGTCACCGATACTAAAAAGCTGTTGGCTAACCGCATGAGCTTGGCATCCTTGAAATTGGACCACGCAAGGGTCTCAAACTCACGGACAAACATGCAGGCCAGGAGATCGAGAAAGTGCGCTACGAAATAGGCGCATGCGTACTAGCTGTATCGTCTGCTGGTGCATAGAACGGACGCACACCATCAATCACAAAACTACTCGTACCAGGACACCACATCGCAGCTGAACTACTTGAGCTGAGTTGGTCTCTGCGATGTTGTATGGGAGCCAAGAACTTCCCGATAGAAGGAAGGAAGCAAGGTGGCAGTAATCATTCTACCCGGAAATGTTTTCGCTCTCATTTTGCATTCCATCAGTCTGCATGTTGTGGCTGAACTGAAAGGAAGAATACCGCCATGTCTGGAAGGAGTGCATATCTATGGAATATGTAGTCACAAGATTATACGAGGAGAAAGTATTTTTCCGGGATGCGATAAAGGATATCAGGTAAGACTATTAAATCTTCATAGCTCTATCATGTAATAAATACTTCTAATAATATTCTTTGTATAAGAATATGTAACATAATGTAGAGAGTGACTGGTAAAGAGTTCAAAGTTATGGTTAATTACAATTATTGTTGCTTGAAAAGCTCAATGTCATCGGCATACGGTACGATCGAGATTGGTAGCTCCCTGGACATATCCGTTCTGAAAGCCGCGGAATCCCCGAGATCAAGTGCAAGGTCCACGGGCGTCCGCGACTTGTTGCGTGAAAAAAAAAGACATTCATTCCACTTAGTATAAACTCACGGGAAGGCAAAACAAAACAATCACTATTAACATGGTAGGATTTCGACTATAGTAGTTCAATTAGAAGCCAGGTATTCAATTTGTTGTCTATTTTTGCCACATTTTTTTTTAGTTGGGCGTGAATTTTTTAATCTAACCGACATTGTATAACATGAGCAGCTGTATACTTGCCCGCGCAAATGGCCAATTTCACTTCAATTTGCATTTTAGGCCTACTCATTTTTAAAGGTTGTTGAAACTGACGATGTTGCATTGCTCAAGATTCAAAGCCATAAAGTATCCGTTACAAGTTAGACGCAGCTGATCAAGACATTGATCATCAGGTACTTGTTTGTTCTTGTTCCACATTGTTTGTATACTCAGTCAACTTTTTTTTTGCGTTAGAATTGACAGTCCCTCTCTGAATATTCCCTCCTTCCTCCTCCCTCTCCCTCCCTCCCTCTCTCTCTCTACATCACTCTCTCTCTCTTTCTTTCTCTCTCTTGCCTCCATATGACCCCACCCCCATATATCCGACCTTCATGTTCTGAAGAACACATGCGAATTTGACAATCGATGATAAAACGACAACAACAACAAATGTCTGAAATGAAACTCTTTAAGACTTATAGACCTATTTGAAAACTTCGTTGGAGATCTGTAACACAGATTGTAACTTTTGTTTGCCAATAGGCCTATATACTGGGCAGCGTGGCTGGTGCGTAAAATGATAACGTATTCATCCTGAATAATGATTTTTCCCTTTTCATGCCAAACCTGGCGGATAGCGTCTTATTTACACGCTAATGTGTTCTACTTACTTTGGTTAATCGATGAAAGTGAATTTGATGTCCTAGATCCATTCAATCTGAGGCTATCGAATTTCTGAAAAAATTTTTGACGAAATGAAAGGACTTCAAAAGACGCTGGCTTTAGCTCTCTACGAGCATTGAGCTCTTTTATAGCTCACCGGGAAGCAATTTGAAAGTGTTGGATGAAATGCAATAGAAATCAAATCAAAAGGAATAATATGTGTCGCGATTTCTAATCTCCTTTCTGTTCCAAAAAGTTATATACTGTTCAGTTCCTTTGAACTTTAATTGTGAATAGGAAAGAGTTCTTTTAAAATCTCCCTGAACTGCATAACTACACAAACACACAAAAACACACAACCGCACATTATTCACACGAAGCATTTTACTAATACACAATCTTTCAAAATTAAGTGAAAAGAGCTATGTTTAAAAAGATAAGAAAAAAAAGTTTAACCACTTTCGTGTTTTTTTATACGACCCAGAATTGAAACCTATAGAAGAAAGAACCTCTTTTACTCTACCACTTTACTTCAGCCTTCATTTCTTTTATTTTGGTGAATACTTCTAAAAACTGAACTACAGGTCCACGTTAGATAGGAGTAACTTTCAAAATTGTTGTATCAAACATCGAGTTTGTCATTCTGAATTTACGTCATTCTTTCTCTTTGAAAATGTTCATAAAAAAAGTCAAAAGCCTTTAAATATAAGGAGAGAAGGATTTTCCCTTTTCTTCAGGACATCTCTTTAGTGATATTATTCATAGCATCTTTAAAGGGATCATATAGTTTTGGTTGAGACCTAATTTCAAGTTTCTAACATTTTTTGGTGAGATAGTGACAATCCTCTTATGAAATATGAAAGAGCATGTAATTCCATGAGGAATTCAATGTTTATTTGATGAAAATTGTTTTTGAAATGGCTGAGATATCCAAAACAGAGCAGTTCTAAAAAGTGTGGGACCCATAACACTTCTTAACAATTGCTTTGTTTTACTTTGTTTTTGGATGTTTCAGTCATGCCAAACCCGATTTTCATCAAATAAACTTTGAATTCCTCTTAAAACGGTATGCTCTGTACTATTTCATGAGTGTTTTCTTGGTATCTCGCAAAAAGTTAAAAGCCCAATTCTCGTCTCCACCAACACTGTACCGTCCCTTTAATGTTATGTCCTTAACAACTTCATCAGAGTAATGAATACTTTCACTGAAACCAAGTGACCTATGAAATGTCCTATTACACGCGTGATATTGCTAAATTCTTCTTCACTGCATGTTTCCCCCCGCGTATCAGTCGTCGATTCCAAAATGGAAACCAGTTGCTATGGTGATGGTCAAAATACGAGGGCTCATTTCATCCAGGGGAGGGTGAGATCAACTAAACAACTGCATAAAAGAGAGAAATTGAGCTGTCAAGATTATTATGATGGATCGGACACCGATCAGATATCGTTTCTTTTTTTTGACTGAGTCTTGTGACAGACAATGGGCTGATAAAGGGGACAGCTTTGGCCTGGTCCATGGAACCATCGTGAATACGACACGCACACACACACACACACACACACACACACACATACGTACTCACACACCCACGTCAGTGTGTACAAAATGTTTGGATTTTGTTTGATGAACGTGTTACAAATTCAAATAGAACCCTCTTTGATGGCAGAAGTTAGCTTTAATTCTTTTTTAAAGAAAACGTAGATAATTATGATAGCTCGACAAAAAGATCGTCCACCGAAGTACCGAGAGTTTAAACCATGTAGCTCCATGATGAAATCATCAAATTGTAACCATTAATAATGGTGAACTCTGCCAGGTTACTGACCATGAAGCAGAAGGAAGTTCTTCCTGGTCACTCATTTCCAAAAAAAAAAAAAAAAAAAAAAAAAAAAAAACCAACGAGATGTGAGTTCTCGGCGCTCAGCCTTTAAACCTTCTGGGTAACTGCGGTGATAGTAACGATGTTTCGTTGTGGAAATCATTGTATATGGAAATAAACGAAAGAGGGGCCAAAGTGCAGACTGTAAATAGGTAGACCTATGTAACATGAACAATAGTTGTGACCCTGCATCACAAAACCAACAAAAAGTCGCCAGACATGGATTTTTAGTTAAGGCCAGATTCCGAAAGAGCAGACTCTTAGCTTTAAAATGATGTATAACTCAATTCAAATGGACTCCCCTAACCTACCTATAAATACTGGAGAAAAAGCACACGCTCTGGAAAAGTGTGAATAGAGAAAAGAGGCTCTGAAGTACACGGTCTATTCAAGGGCGCTAAATCTTTACCAAACCATGCTAGCTGTGCCATGACAGGGACAAAACACAGGATGTAAACCACCGGAGCAACAACAATGAAGGGATTATCAGATTAGGCTGAAATTGAGCATATTCTATCAACACATTTTGCCCAGGATTACTGTAAACTTTCAAAGCAGTACCGTCATCCTTCCAAAGTTATTAGACTTGAAAGTGAAGAGGATTTCAAGAAATGAAAAGCGGCCTCTAAGACATACCTGATCATTCTACTCTCCCCCCCCCCCAAAAAAAAAAAAGAGGTTGTAGAAAAACTGCTAAAACACACTTTCCCATTCATGTTAAGATCACAAACTGAAGTATAATGTAAGGAAAGCTCTTTCAGAAAATATGAAAAAAAAATCAAAATTGACGTGATTGAACCATTTCACCTTTTTTGAGTCCTCACGTAAAATCAAGTGGTGTGACTTTTTGTTTGTTTTGTGATGCACGGTCACAATTATTTTGTGCTGAACTGTGAAGGTTTTCTTTTTTTATTGCTGTGCTGTGAAGCAGGTGCCATACTATATAGGTAAACACTAGCTCTGAACTCTATATCTTCCGGTATCTATCCTTGTTATTGATTGATATCCATGCAGTTGTATTTTCAAGATGTTCATAATGTCTCAGGACTTGTAAAAAAAACTCGATGTCCACCGATTTCCGACTCCCAAAATATCGACTATTGTACTTATAGGCCAAGTCATTGTTATCACCAGTCTATTGAAACATTGATGCTGACTGAGGGAAAATGCTCACTGAGAACATTACTACGAACGTAACCTATCACCCATATTGTACCTTCTTTCCTGCATGCTGCTCAAGACTATATCTAACAATTGATGTTTACTGATTATTTTTCAACATGCACATTATGGGAAATCGAGACAACACTTCGCACTTCCGACTGACGTTTTCTATGTATTTGGGGACAAATTTTAACGTAGCCATAAGTTTGCCTGACGAGCACGAACGCGGATAGTGAACTTTGTGTAAAAGCTATATCAGAAGAGAGAAAAAAAGCCTCCCGATATCTCTCCACTTGATGTCTTCGCGACCACAGATGGACCAAGATGAGGTGTACTAAAACGGGCTTTGAGAGCTCTCTTCCCACCTCCCTGCTGTTCGGGAGCGTGCATGTGCTTTCAGGAAGATGCCAGTCCATTCTTCATTGTGATCCCCACTCTGTTCTCTTGTTTCTTATTTCTTGAGGCAGGCCCCTCATCCTTCGAGAATTCGCTCGTCCGTTTGTCCGGCGTTGACGTACCAAATCATAGAGCCAAATCGGCGGACCATGTGTTTCACATAAATCATAAGTTTATATTAAACCATGGCTCTTCCTCGCCTTTTCCCACACTTCTTTGGTACGGCCCTGTGACCTGTATCCCGTATGCGGCACGCAGAAATGGTATTCCATCTCACACGACGAGAGAGCCAAGAGCGGGCCTTGCACTTTTCAACGGAGTCGCGCGAATAAATACTGTAGTTCAAAATTGCGATAAAAAGGGAGAAAATTATCGTTTTCGACTAACCAAGGATGTGTCACACATGATACCAACTACTTCCGTGGACTAAAAGTGTCAAATGCGTGTCTTAGTCGGGTTCTTAGGATTAATTACATATTTATTCTGTGTTCACGTTTATAATAGAGTAATTAGAAATGAAAGTTTAATTGAGGTGGGATGTGAAAGAAAAGGTAATCAGTGTGCATGGAATTTTAAGGGTAAACATCCACGCTTTAACGAAACAGTGATGTCGGTAACAATCCATTTATATACGCAAATTAGGTGACGCATGAGTGATATGAACCAATTCACATAGCGCATAGGATCTGAGCACTATTTCGTGAATATAACTATGATTATGTGCAACTTCGAAACTGCATATCGTCTTAATTTCACGTCCGATGGTAACGAAACTTCTATAATAGGACTACTATAGCACTGTCAGATTTTACTCAGTATCTGACTTGGATTTCGTTTCATTTCAAATTCAAATTTACCCTAGCCAATCGTATTTTATATAAGTAATGTCATTGTACGTTGCTCATCATAAATAATAATCATCATGCATTTCAGTTCGTTTGGGAAGGGCAGAGACTACTCAGTAGGCCTATATATTATTTGGATCGAATATGAAAGACTCTATGAAACTTTATTACAAACGACGTTTGGACGAATATGTCCTAATTGGTTACTCAAAATGTCAAATTTTCGAGTGACTATGTGTTGTTAAAGGAAAGCGTCCTGTGCAATTCATGTCGGTCATACCATCGCTATGTCACCAAAGATATCCCGGAAAAGAAGACTCTCCCACAAGGGCGTGCCTCGAAAAATTATCCCTATTTCCTTCCACCATGACCAGAAGTAGTCAGAAATCTCGACCACATTCTACTCGTCTCTCCTGATCACCAAAAACACTTTACTTTACGACAAGCACGGCTATGCTGCTCGTGGTTCTCCTTTGACATTCATGATTAGATTGCCATGTCCAACCACAAGAAGATTATACTCTACAATAACAGTGCTCATGCATTTCCAAGGGTCATTGGTAACAGACATGCAAATCACTGATGATGGCCAGAGGTGCCAGGCATAGCTAAATCACTCGAAGTAGGTATTACATGCACTATGCTTACAGTAGAAGTAGAGTTAGGAGTGGTAATACACACATACACGCACATACGCACACACAATTATATACCGTCAGACCTGTCTATAGCGGCCACCCAAGGGAGACAAAAAAACGGTGGCCGTGACAGGCGGCCGCTATTGAGAGTCATGAACAAGGCTTTTCTCTCTGGAGGAATTGTTTTCAGTGGTCGTATACAGCAGGTGGCCGCTATAGAAAGGTGGCCGCTGGTTTGACTGAATGTACAATGAAATTATCTATTACGAGGATTAGTTCTTTAAGTTGGTGATACACAGTACCAACAATTTTCCAAATTGTGTAATTCTGTTGTTTGTTGGTATATTTCGCATGCACCTTGCTAACCTACATCTATGTGAACATGGATGTAAAACATCAAGCCGAGTACAAAGTATAGGCGAAGTGCGCATCTTGACCCGTGTTGAAACGGGTGCTGTTCGTTATTCCGAAGGTTCATTATTCCGAAGGTTCGTTAATCCGAAACACACAAATTCCCTATACCTTTGGGGGTTCGTTAATCCGAATATGAAAAAGGGATCGTTCATCCGAACAATTGTGGCGTTATTCCCAAGGTTCGTTAATCCAAAAATGAAATAGGGTTCGCTATTCCGAAGGGTTGTTTATCCGAAAATGAAATAGGGTTCGTTATTCCGAAGATTCGTTAATCCAAAAATGAAATAGGGTTCGTTATTCTGAAGGTTCGTCGATCCGAAAATGAAAGAGGATCCGTAACGAGCCTTCGGAATAACGAGCTTTGTTTTATTTTCGGATTAACGAACCTTCGGAATAACGAACCTTCGGATTAACGAACTGTAACCGCTGGAACGATATCGACGCCCTTTGAAAGTGTCCTGTTGGTATTCTGTCGCACTGATCATGATGACCGAATTTCAACCGACACTGACAGAGGAGATTTGACCTTAATTAGTTTTCATCATAATTGCCTGTATCTCCTCGGTATTTCGAAAATATCATTGCGTTCTGATTGTCAAGTTCATACTCGTTTCCTTTTTGTCTGAATGATATGTATTTTGTGCCCATGTTCTTGCTATACTGAGAAAACAATTGAATAGAACTGAAAAATGAAATTAGAATGTCAAGTTTTAGTTGTCGAGTTGTATAAGGACAAAACATGTCAGTCGTCGTGATCCAGAAGAAAAAGAGGAAGAATCAAGAAGAAAAAGGTGATTGGCAAATCTAAACTATTCAGTTGGGGTGGCGGGTGGGTTTAGACGTGCTCCAGGATCATGAATAGATACAACAGTGGCGGCTATCCCACATACTGCCAACGCGCTTCGGTTCTTCTCGCACATAACTGTCACTGCGAACAACAGCGTGCCTGAGCGTCTTTGGAAAAAGGCTATTACTGCCTGGTCAGATGTGGGTCGTGTAGTGCAACCCAAAAAGGTAATTTCTTGTGTTTTCTTGTCCTGCCAAAATACAACAAACACACACTCCCTCATGCTCGAGAAAGGGATTAATGCATCACCTGTTTCCCTATCAATCATCAAACGTTCTTGAAGAGTATTTTGCTCCCACTTTCATCATCTCTCCTCCATTTGCAGCCGTATCTCAGTACAATCCACCCCACCTCCTATTTGGTCCTTTGCCCTTGTTTGATTTATTTTGGTGGAGGTGTTTCTTACAACCGGTAGATGATATTGACATCGGCTCTTCGGCATGTTTGGCCGATACTGACAATCCAATTGGTTTCCAAAAATGAAGCTGCTATTAGGCAAAATGTGACTTGGCACATATTAGTAATCTATAATCTTTGTCCACTCCTTACACTCATTGATTATGAATGATTAAGATAAATTTTGGTAATGATTATTATAAAAATTGTTGTAGGACGATTGTGTTTGATTAAAAGAAATCAAGCGCAGCTAATCAAACAAATCATACAATCTTCCAATTTGTTGTCCCTCACCCTTGTATATACTATTATGTAATAAGACGTCAATTACCAATTTCGAATCTTATTGGAAATGGTGTGTTTATAGTGCATTTGTTTTGATCATTTATAATTAGAGAGTACTAGTACTTTCAATGGCACTGCCAAATACGAACTTGAGCATCAGTCTATATGCGGAAGTGTTTCCAGTTTTACAATTAAGTGTCATTGAAGAGCACACTCTAGCTGTGGGTTGACCATCGAAGTAGTTATTGATCGGGAAAAGGGGCACTGAGGACATGTACTGTCATGATATCTGCGGACTTTAGATAACTACACCGTTTCAAGCGCTCGACTGTAACAAGTACAAGGCATATCTTGTGTTTCTTGATGGTGAGAGTACTAGAAAACGAAATCTTGTGAGCCTCAGTCTAAAGCTATGCCAGGGGAAAGACGAAATTCACGTGTGCAATGTCATGTATAGGACGTATCGTGTGTCAAACGAATGAATAAAGATTCGGAAACGGACTTTTATTGGGATACAAAGGAGGGGATTGGGTTTTCACACCTCTTTGAGAATATTATTTGACAATAAATTGTAAACTATTCTTGCTATGATTCTGTAAAGCCGACTGAGTGATACAGTGTCGTCAAAATTCCAAGCTGATCGTAGAAAGACGGGTTGGGTTCCTATATCAAGAAAAGTTTACATTATTTGCACGTACAAGTGTACAAAGTCAGTTATAATCGCAGGTTAAGGGAAATAGCACTCAGTGAACCATCGTAATCCGCAGATGTGAAGGTTTGCCTGAACAGGATCGGTGATGGAGTCAGTGATCATGGTGATGAGCGAGATAGGAGAAAATAAATATGACATTCGGGGGGGGGGGGGGGGGGGGCAGATTATGACAGAATCTGATGAGTGTCCATGATTAGCTTAGATACAGCGCAGAACAGCACGATCCTGAGTATGACAGATAAACATTTACACTGCGCTTTCTCAACTATATCTACAAACCATCGATATGATTCGACAGAAGGAAATTGTGTGGAATAAAATGATTTATCTCCGGACGGCCTCTAAACGAGACCAGTCTTTATTTCTACATGAATGTGAATTTATCTGTTTCAATCCGAATGTTGTTGTTGGTTTTTTTCACACATACTGGAAGCAACTGTGATTCTACGAAAACATATGCGAGCATATGCGAGATTTTTTTTTTTAGTTTTGATTTTCCCCCTTTTTTTAATGTGAGGACTGCAGACTACAAGCTCTGCTTTGTAGCAGTCCCCTCCATTTCCAGACTCTTTGTTTCGGAGTTTACCATAAAGATAGCGTGTATTGCCTATTTCTTTATTACATGTTATTATGTTTATGACATTGTTATACTGATTTCGTGTCATTATTTTTATATTCAAACATTTCATTGTATCCTCAATTTGGAGTTAACATAAAACAACTTGAATATGATTATACATTTCATATCTTACAGGATGTACAACATGCATGTACTAGCGCGGCACGATTGTGATAAGTGTTGGTTGTGTACGAGGTTCGCTCTGTAAATTAGACGAACTTTTAAATTGATCATCATGGGCAAATGCTGACATAGCTACATATACGTTCCAAAATATCAGCAGAATAAATGTAGGGTTCTAAATCATGTTTGTCAGACTTTAAAGGGGTCGATTATCATAGCATCATAGGTATAATCATGATGCAATCGTTTCAAACAGATAGCCTGGTGATGACATAGTGTCGCTGACCGGAAAGCAGTATAGATGACAGGTTCGAGTCCCGTGGTTCCTTTTTTTCCCGACATGTCTGTTATATTAATTACAAATCAGCAGTTACATATTTTATTTGTTAGAGAGAGACAAACTGAAGAAAATTCAAACCTCAAGAAAGGCATTTTGAGACAAGTGCATTTCGATAACAAAAAATTTCCTGGAATATTGAATGTACATCAAATAAGTAATGATGTAACATAATAATTAACAACCAAGTGGTTAAAATTGAGAGTCGTAGACTTTCCTGAATCATTGGAACATCAGTGCCCGTATAGTGGGTCACTTTCAGATATCGACAGGGAAGCCTGCAGATTGTGTAAGGATTTGCTTGAACCTTTAATGGTACATGGTGAAGAATCGTGTCCGCAGAGTTTTGCAAAGAAGATATTTGGGTTATAAGTATAATCCGTTGCACATTTGTTTACAAACACGATTACGCACTACAGACGCACACAAAGGCACATGTACACTAATGTTTCACGCCTACTCCACTCCCCCCCCCCCAAAAAAAAATGCAGAAGAAAGGGAATCAGAAAACCAGAAGAAAAACAATTCTTAGCAATATCACAGCCCTGCGATAACTTGAACTTTTAGCCTACTAACGGGACGGAAGTTTTACTATCTCCCAAATAAACATGGACCATACTGCGGGAATATCATAGATCAAACTTCTTGGCTACGTCCCAAAAATTTTTGTTATTGGTAATATTATACATTCATTTAAGGGTTTGTAAACTGTCAGGTGACGGAAATAAGCTGCTTTCGATAGCAGTCATGTTTGTGCTCATGTTGATGCTCCGGTGCTCAGTGGTTTTTGGGGACGAGTTAAGCCTTTGTGTGCTTTGAGCGCAGATTACCACAGAAAACCCATTAACCCATTGTACACACTGTCCAAAATCTCTGGCCGAGAAAGGGTTACCTACATAATAACACAGATCACTCACGTACCTCGTTTGATCAGATTTCTGTTGTTAGGTTCAGTTTTGCATGTACAGGTCATTGCCTTGTCGGACAAGTGCTGGCAAGCTCCATTGTTATCGCAACATGTATGAAATTTGAACGCGTTTTAAGCACTTTCTTTTGTTTGACACTAGTGCACATGAAACCCTACAGCTCTTCAAAAACAACAACTGTGCAGTATTTGAAATAAGACATTGGAAACTTAAGACGCTCTCACAAAAGAGCTGTGCTTGCTGATTTTGCTGCAAATATTGGTACGACATCTTCTCGCGGTGATCTCCACAGAGGTCAAATAACATTAGTTAGCTTACAGGGTCAGAATGTATATAGAGCAAGTTCAGGGTTTGATTCCTAAACCATCCTATTGGGTGTCGTGGTCAATAGCCGAGTTCGCGCCCATCTGACTCTATATTGCGCATGACCGTAAATTTGGCACTGGAGGCTCATCATGCTCATGGCACAATCTCAAGTCATAACTTTAATCGTATGGAGAAAGAGAGGAGAAGGCGAGATGGAGGGAGGAAAGGGGGGAGAGAAAAACGGAACTCTCGACTTCATATCATAAAGTAAACCAGAGACACACAACTTTTCTTTCGAGCGATGTATCGTTTAAAGATCAAGAGAGAAGTGCTGTTCAAATTGCGTTAGTAGACTAGGGTACACGTCACGAGACCGACACCCACGAGTCATACAGCCCACAAGTCATACAGCTCACAAGTCATACAGCCCACGGGTCATACGGCTCATAAGTCATACAGCCCATGAGTTCGACAATAAGCCAACAAGGCCCACGAGACCAACACATTAAGCGCCGTGTTAATTGTATCTGTCGAACTCGTGGGCTGTTTTACCTACTGTCGAACTCATGGGCTTTATTTGCCTAGTGTCGAAATCATGGGCTATATGACTCGAGTGAGCTGTATGACTCATGGACCTGTTTTCAATGTCGAACTCGTGGGCTGTATGCCTGGTGGGTGTCGGTCTAGTGGGATGACCCCGTAGAGTATATCATCATGCTAGAAAAAAAAATTCTATTTTTCAGGTTGTTATAATGTACAGATAAGTCCGATCTATCACTGAAACGATTCACAAATAAAAATGCACAATACAATGTGAGAAATAAACAGTAAAAATGTGAATAAATTAGGGTGCAGGTCACGAAACTGACACCCACTAGTCATACAGCCCATGAGTTTGGCACGAAGCAAATAAGGCCCACGAGACCGACATATTAAACCCCGTGTTGTATCTCCCCAATATGATCTGTCAAACTCGTGGGCAGTTTTTACCTATAGTGTCGGTGTCATGGGCTTTATTTGCCTAGTGTCGAACTCGTGGGCTGTATGACTCATGGGTTCGGTTTTGTGGGATGATCTCGGTAGATTCTTCATGGGACAAGTTGCCATGAAGAGCGGACAGCTGGAGGAAATACATAGAGCGCAGTCTTGTGCTGAACATCTAGCAGCAATTCTGTTTTAACTGTTGATTTCTGACGCTAACGAGATAAGTGTAACATCAGTAGACTTCAACTTTATCTTTAACAGATAGCATAATGTCTTAGTCTGGCCCTCTGGCTCCTTGCCAATGTTTTACAACAGCGGTGTGGAACATGAACAACACAATTTTTTCGAAGACATACTGACAGAGAAGTTCGTACAAGAACACTCTGGCGATGTGACGTCAACACTGGTACAGAAAAACATAGCATACAACTTTGACAAAGGTTGTTTTTTTTTTTCAACTCTCTCGATTTGTTTTGTTATTCTTTCCTATAGCACTGCTATTGTATCAATGAACATCTTCATCCGCTCCAAAGAAGATGAAGTGGTCCCTTGAACAAACTTTAGTCTGCACATGCTACTTTTGTGTCACTCTCAAGTATGATCAGCCGTATAATTTCATACCTAGTAGATAAAATTTTCGCCAATGAGTCAGAGATATTCACTCCACTTCATCAGGGATACTCAGGGGCAGTGCATGGCAGATCCAGGAATTTCGTAAAGGGGAGGCGCCTTTACAAAATTAAAATTTTTCCTTTTTATTTATTTTGTTTAAACAAGAAATAAAGAGGGGCGCGCGCCCGGTGCGCCCCCTCTGGATCCGCCACTGATACTTTATCTGTAAGAAATCAAGCTGCTCTCATAAACTCAACAACCTTACGGACGTATAGAAATTTGTAAGTGTGTGCGCGCGTGTTGCTGTCATTAACATTATTAGCATTACATACTTGACCTTACACCTTGTGTTCATTACTTCCGAAAGGTCCTCTGGGAACTATAACTGGAAGTTTAACTTGGAGCACGACGAAAGTGGAGTTTAAATGATTACACAGGTTGGACTAATTTTGAAGCGTGGATTTAAAGGTCCTGCTGTATTTGATGTCCAGGGTATGCCCTGGGAGATCTTTCCAGAGTTTCACAACTCCTGACGAACATATTGATGTGCCCTGCGTTTAATGGTTAAATAATTTTAAGTGCTTAGTATTGGAACTTGCCTTCCAAGTCATATATCAGACTCGTACAGAAGAGTTCTTTAGATTCAAATTGATGTAACCAGATGAAGAGGTGCAGATCGGGTGAGAAGTGTTTTTTTTTCCTTGTTCTTCTTGGAGAACCCGGAAGACAGTTTGACGAAAAGGTTATACACAAACTTCGTCCGAAGGGTTCGTGATTTTGTTTTCTGTTTAACACGCTGATCATATAGCGTTTATAGATACAGTATCAATATCCGAAATATCAAAACATTATTTCTAGATAATCTGTTCAGGTTCCTCGGTATGGATGAAGGACGTGAGGAAGATGTCTCAGTAATACCCTCTCTGTATGCTTTTTGTCATAGTTCTGATTTTGTCTGAGATGTGAAAAATAACAGTTTTACTAGATGGCACATTCTGGTACATAAACCAGGGAGATGGGAAAGTCCCATCTCCCTGCACGTCGCATCTCATTTCAAAGAGATTTTGTGTGGATTTAGAGATATGCCTACATCTGTCGGTCCTCAATTTTCTGTCATGAAAACGAAATGTGAAAGATATAAAATTAGCCAGAAAGCATAATCATGTCTGGCAAATTCTGGAAGGGAATGCAATTCGATTTTGATTCATTTTGCTTTCTTGTTGGCGACAACAATGAAAAGTTGAACACGACGCTCCCTTTTTATAGACATATTGTAGGAGAGGCGCAGAAAGGGCACAAACGGCGAACCAAAATCAAATCGTACAGGTGTGTTGTATTAATACGCTACCACCGGACAGGTTGCGATCACCTAGCCTTAGTACAGCTCTCAAAGGTTTTACCACATTTTGTGCAAGTTCCACTACCATGTTTCTAATAATTCATTTGTCTTTTGTTCAACGTAAAGTGGATGCTAGTGCATCGTTGTATTTGTCTTTAATCTTCATTACCATATTTGTGTCCAAAAAAGAAAGAACAGCTGTCGCGATGAGAATGCTTTATAATATGTGATCGTCTCGTCTTACTATAAAGTGGAACAACAAAGGATATTGATTCATACTTCGTGGATTTCGCCTTCTATTCTCCCGCATATGGGTCAAGACGAATACGGCAGAGCGCGTCATAGACTTGGATGGAGTAAATTGAGCGCGATCGGCGTACGTGCGACTTTGGCGAAGTCACTGCCCTGCGACTGGCCGATTTGTGAGATGTGGAATGACTTCCGTATATCCCTCTGACAGTTATGAATGTTTCTCAGTCGCTCGGCGAATGTGGAAACATGACCAAGTTCGCAAGACTTGATCGGTCTGATTACTGGATGGCTTGCCAAAAATGGGACAAATGAACTTCCGCAAAGGCTCGAGTGTTTGTTTGCGGATATTTTGGGTTCGTTAAGGGTTGATTTGTTGTCTTATTGTTATCATTTCTTATTCGTTTTTCGTCTCGTCATTGATATCAATGTCGATGACCTATCAGCCCACGTACGGCAAAGAGAACACGGATTAAAGCTACAATATATAGATACAGTAATGGTGTTTCTCTTTATGCTTGATACAGGTGGAATCCGTGTAGAACCGATATGTCATTTGTCCTGCAGTATTTAATCAAATAAAACGCACTCAGTTAAATTGACTGTTTGACAACTGAAAACTATTGTGGTGTCATTCGAGGACACCATAAATCTAAAGTTATTTGTTTCTTTCTGTGTATTTTCCTTAATGGAATTCCCCATTTAGAAGCTTTCAGGCCACCCCCACCACCACGGGTTTATTTCTATGCTTTCTTAGGCAGCGCTTCGCCATGGCTAAACAGCACGATAACTTTATTCCACTTAATTGTACATTATGTATATCCCTATATGCAATGGCAGCGATGTGATCAATATGTACCTTCGATCGAAACGTTGGTGCATGCATAGAACACGTTTGTACCCTGAATATCTTGATTCACATTCGATGAGAAACCATGATTCATAATTATCATCTTCGACATTACCATGTGTTACCATTGAACAAAGGCACTGTGAAATACCACATTTCAATATTCACTGGTAACATCTGGGAACACAGAGAAAGAATGAATTAAAGTGGATTTAGTTGTTTTGTCAGGCAGTCATGAGAGGCATATTATATTGCACACTTTATTATCACCAGTAATAGCAGCAGTAGAAGTAGAAGTAGCATTAGTTGAAGTTGTAAGAAGTAGGAGGAACACTTGTTGTAGCAACAACATTTGAACATCAGCATATGTGGCACCGCTAAGCTACAATATCAAAATACAACAACTACATCGTATATAAACACAACACACTCTTGACTTCAGTGAAATTAGGGAGGTGAGAAGAAAATCAGGCTTTGCCATTGACGAAGGGCAAAATCTCATTTCCTGACTTTGACTAGAGACTAAAAACGGCCACTGTCTTCACCTGATATTGTCATCAATACGTGATTATCACGAGCTTTGTGAAGACTTCAACTCCTTCCGCTTGTAGCTCATCTCCCATGTATCTCATGTTCCATGGTGGGTGATTAAACCCCAGGAACCTCAGGGAATTTTTTACTCCTTCCAGGGTGCAATTAAGTCGCGTGCAGGTTCAAATATCAGCGCAATTTGCGAAGGCCGACGTGCACGTATACGGACAGTTCGAGTTGGTAATGGTAATCTAGGAAGAAAAACCAACAACGCCGGTTCAAATATTTACGCTGTGGAGACGTTTAGATCTGAGCTCCACACTTTCATGCATGTTTTGTAAAATTCGTATGTCATTGTGCGTCACTGGAACTATACTTAATAACAAATCAAAACAGAGCCCTCATTTACTGGACTTATGGTTGAGTTTGCACATTCTTGCAAGACAAGTAGTTTGTGTTTTCAAATCAAACCATCAACTTCTTGGTGTCTTTCTTTTTTCTTTTCTTTTTTAGATGGTCAGAGACATCCAGACCTCAAAGACTGAACTCCGGTCGAGAGAGAAATATCGACAGGTTTAGCTATCCTGATTTGTTAATGGTAGGAACCATAAAGATGACAAAATCTCCAGGTGTGTTCCATTCTTTAATAAAAGGCGCAAATTTCAACCGATATATCGATCGAAATGTCATTGTACCAATACGACTTGTGCTTTGGGAACTACCATTAATAATATGCGATAGTATATACTTGTAGCATATCATGTTTTGATGGATGCAATGCAGAAACTTACACACATACACTCAGCTGAGCTGTGAGAAGTTGTAGAAAATATATACACCACGTTATATTGTTACTAAATCACCGTATCTTACATCATGTTCGTGGCTTCTCTTCTTGGACACCACCAAAGGGATTTAGTGTACAATCTTTTTGCACACCATGAGCTCACTTTTTTTTTTTTTTTTTTTTGCCGCTCAACTTTGATCTGTCTGGAGTAGAACTTCTTACCTGCTTTGAAGAACCAACAAGGGATCCTATCAAAGAACTTTACCATAGCTCTATCTTTGCTGATGTATATTTTATATAGAAGAAAGAACCCCTTGTCCATGCATTATCATAACCCTGGAGAAAAGTGTCGAGAAAATGTGAAATATGGCACGTTGGAAGCAGAAAGCATGGAGTTTGAAGAGCTCGAATTTACGCATTTTACAATCTTCCTGGAATGCGGAATGCACACACAGAAGAAAAAAAAATCAAAAAACCTGTATTCAAACCAGGGAGGTGGAAGATATATGTTTTTACCTCCCTGTTCAAACGATCAGTATTCCAAACATGATACTAAATTCTGCTTGTTTTCGAATCTTTTATTGATCTGTTTTAAATAACACACTCCCCAGAAAGCATTGTCATTGTATCATTGTATAGATACGTATTGCAACCTTATCCATTCGAGTTCCTGAATAACTGTCCAGCACTGTACACATCTTTTCTGTGCTCGTGAGTGCATTCTTCTCCGTCTTATACGATGGTGATGTCCATGTTAGGATCTTTGTAAGAACCCTTTCGCAAGCAATCAGGATATTACCATGCTGTTTCTGATATTCCATGTATCAAAATTCAGTTCGTTGAGGTAGTCTCACCTTATGCAAGTCTCCTTATACTGGTATTGTTCTATAAATGAATTTGCACTAAATGTACTTAGTTGGCATATCAAGAATAAGATGTATCCTTCGCATCTAATTAATGTAGTCATGTAAACCTGGAAACGATTATATTTTCAGGAGAAAGCGGTTGCAGTTGCAGACATCAATAAGATTGAAGATATTTTTAAATGTACAGACCTATGGGAGAGCTGTGATGTGATGCTTTAAAAATGCCTCTTCAAACTTATAGAAAAAATGATGAAAACACGTGAAATTGACAAAGTAGACTCTCCATCCCTAAACACATAATAATGCACACACACACACACACACACACACACACACACACACACGTATACCACATACACACCCAAAGTCAGTTTAACACAAAGTTCTTAGCGACCATGCACTTACAAACAATAACGATAATATGCACGTATAGGCCTACTGTACACTGCCATAGAGTTGTTTTGTTTTGTTTCGTTTGTTTTAATTGACGTTTTTCTAGCTCTCAAAACTCAAGTGTCATTTTCAGGCGATATAAAAAAGGGTTGACTGAAGGTTGGGTGATTCTCTAAAGAGTCCTTTAAAGTCTTAATGCCGTGTTCAAGATTAACGAGGACCCTGTTAGCGATCGACGTTCGGTATTTTAATGCAAACAACATTTAGATGACATTTCTTCTCACAACCGCGAAGCAGGCGAGATTATCGCAGTCGAACACCCGGGCGTGCACACGAGCCATAGCGACCGTCCGTGGGTAAAGAGAGGTGATTGCTATGGTGACGAGACGCTTTGTGTTATGGAAACCGAGATAGAAAGCAGGTGGCTTCGGACCACCGCGTTCCTGCGTGGCTAACACCGTGAAGGCGTAGTTATTTTTCTCTCTTCCGAATTATTTTTAGGAAATAGAATGCAGCGTAATATGATAGCTGAATAAGCTTCAGGGCTTGGGGAAAAGCAGGAGAAAAAACACACAAAACAACAAAGAATAGAGTCGCTGTGAAAAGGGTGCCCAAAGTTAAGACATTCTAGGAATAAATTGTGAATATATCACAGCTCGTTTTCATGCTGATTACTGGCTAACGCACAGTTGCACTCAGTATGTGTTGTAAGTGAATAAGGGGAAAACCGTGAAAAGAAACAAGCAAACAAAAATTCATGAAACTTGATCGCCACATTAATCACAAGAAGCAGCGATACATCCAGTGGCGTTATTGAAATCTGCAATTTAAGATGGCAGATGCAGTAAAAGAAGTCATCACTTATTCCAAGTCACCACTTCTTCATGCCAAGTCCCTCTCGAGGCGATTTACGACCTTAACCTTCCCAGCAGTACGTCGAGTTATTCAACGCTAACGATTGGTAGAATTGTATTAGGAATCATATTTATTTTCCTCACTCTGCCTTGCAAGATAACGGCGTATTGACAAGTATCATGGGCTCGATCTGTATCCGTTGCTGATGTTGTTGTTGTTATTTGCATGAAAACAAAACTTTGCGTAAGTTGTTACCCTCGCCTCGGAAGGGGTAGGGTACTAGTGACCTTTGATGCAGAGAAAGTTTGCGGGTCACTGCGACGAAGCAATGCGCGCGCCATGAAAGACGTGCTCGACCGTCAATCTCAGCAACGCAATCAAAGCGTTCGAAATTTTTGAGCGATGCGGCTTTTGTAAACCAATAACATTTATATCGCCCCTTGGTGATTAATTCCTTTATAGCATAAGATAGCAGGGGATTCAACTTGCATTCCGTATGACTGTTGGAGCAGATCCCCCAGGTGCTAGACATTGAAATGAGTGCATCTCCGATATGAAGGGTCTTCACTAACAGAATACAGTAATACTATAATTGCAGCAGAATAATCGTATTCACCTGGGGAAATTAGTGTTTAATAATATTGATAGTACGACGTCGATGTATGCCGTAAATCTTAGTAGCTTACAAAATTTACGCAACCCTACAAGGAGAAGGAGCAAACGGACGATAGAATAATTACAATGACTAGAGTGTGTGGTATGATCATCCAATCATAGCGTTGTCTAATAATGAAGGCCAGTGAGATTTAATAATTTTGACATATTTCGGTCTACAGCTCGTTATTCCGAAGGTTCGTTATCTTGAAGGTCCGTTATTTCGAAGTTACGGTACTCCGAATATGAAATATTATTTATTATTCCGAAGGCTCGTTGATCCAAAGATGAAATACGGTTTGTTATTCCGAAGGTTCGTTCATCCAAAATTGAAATTAGGTTCGATATTCCCATAAGGTTTGTTAATCCGAAAATAAAATAAGGTTTACATCTGTATGTGTGACATCTGTATGTATGACATCTGTACAGTCAGATCATGATATTATGTTAGACTAAATAGTAATTTCCTAATCTTTGTCAGCAGAGTCCGTCCCGAACCCCCAACAGTGGGTCTACTTCCTGTCAAGGATATATTGTGTGATACCTCCTTGTTCCCGTTGATTCAGATGAACCATGATAGTGATGAGTATTTTGTTACTACAATCTTAAGACAAACAATTTAGTCTGAGGGAGCAACTTCTTGGCTGATAAATGTCTGTATATTATTCAGCATCAATGAAATGGAGGGGGGGGGGGGGGAGGATATACCAGACAAATTATTTCTGATGCAATCAAGACATGCAATCAAGCGTCACACCTCCTTGCCACCTACGCACCCCCAAGGAGCCCTACTCATCCCAGGGAGGTACTGGGACATCCTTGCCCATTCAAGCTCCAGTGAGACTGAAAGTGTGTGAGTGTGGTTGGGGGGGGGGGGGAGGGGGGGGGAGGGGAGGGGGGGGGGGGAGCAGTCATTCTGCCAGTCCGTGTAGCAGAGTAACAACGACACAACCACACTCTAAAGCTGAATTCCAAGTTCAGGTACAACTTCAGCCCAACCTCCACACACATAAACTCACACACATACATACGCACGCGCAACCACGCACATTCTCTTTCAGTTTCACCACACATTTCTCCAGCTTTCAAAAATAATTGGTTTTTCTAGCTGCGTGGCACGAGTGACCCCCGTATTCATTATTTACAGGTATAGTGTTACCACACGGGGGAACATCCAACCCCGGTGATGGAAGAGATCATTCATCGCCTTGCACTCTGGCGCAGGAAAATCGGAGGAGGGAAAAAACAATCCCAGAAATAGTGGAACCTCTCCGAAAGAGAATCACTGAAGTTTGCCGAAGAACCGAAGAGCGAAGTCGACTTTTTGAAACTCTGTGTGGTGCTATGATATATTTTTGATGCACATTTTCTTTGCAAATTTGAGATATCTAAACTGATTATCAAACTATCATTTGAAAAGCGCCCTATAAACTTGCTTCCCAAGTAGATGTAAGCGCAGAGCTAAAACGATCATTGATTTGCAGATATTTCTATTTGCGATGACATTAAACTTAACCGATGATGTTATGCGAAAATAAGAATTGATGAGTTTCATGTTTAAACCATGATGTTGATATCCTATACATGTTCAGTTGTTATTCCTTTGTGGTCTTGGTTTGACCAAGGAGGTATTAGTATTAGTGAACTAATACCTCCTTGGTTTGACGTTATACTTCATCCTTGCAAACAAGTTATTAATCCTCTGCGTGCCATGTCTATTTTCTTCACCATAGGTATGTGTGTGATATTTGTGCACATTGCATTCACAGGCACAAAAAGGGTTAATGACGTAACGCATAAATTCTCAGGGGCGTCACCAGCTTTTTTTTCAAGGGGGGGGGGGGGAAGGGTGCGTTTATATTGCTGATGCCACTTCCGGGTATTCTTCAACTGACGAGCCAAAAAAAAAAAAGAAAAAAATACGAGCATGTTTTTCACTCTTAGCAATATTTATTTCTGGATTTTTATTTCTGGATTTGCAAACAGTAGGTCTTGGGTTCGAATCCAGCGCGATGCGTTCAGCCCTAAACAAGATGTTATTATCTTTCTCCCTTTTGGCCCAGGTGTGAAAAGTACTCCAGGGACCAGGCTGTTGGGGCAGCAGAGCGATGGCAGTGCCGCGACTTCTCCTCCTCCTCTTCATCATCATCAGGGGCGGATCCAGGGAGGACTGCAACCGGCGCACGCCCCCCTTTATTTTTTGTTGAAACAAAAGAAATAAAAAGAAAAAAATGGGGGGAGGGGTGCGTGCGCCCCCCACCCTTATTTTTGTAAACGCGCCCCCTCTTTACGAAATTCCTGGATCCGCCCCTGATCATCCTCCTCCTTATGGTCAATGCATGTATTATCATTCGTAGTAGCAGCAATATACGTAGTAGTAGTAGTAGTGCAATTGCTGAAATATGATTGTCATAATCGCTACGATACGAGACTCCCGTCTTGATGAAGTTCATACCGTGTACAACTGGGATAATGCACACTCCATCAAGTAGGCCTAAACGTATTGTTGGTGACGCAGGGAAATATTTGTAGGGATATCCCTGTGCTGTGAACCAAAGAAACAACATTGGTTGGGACTTTCGCCATCATCTGAAATTAGTAACATCATCTGACAACAGTGCGTTTAGGTGATATTGTAGCCATGCCAGTACATAATCTCGTTCAACTATCCGGTTTCAAAACTGGTTTCATTTTAGATCGAGAACGTGGTCGTACCTTTGAACTTATTACATGGCATGCATCTGAAAGGCAGTTGTCTGGTCCTCGAAAGTAAGGTTATCCACCCCAATTTCATAAAGAACACATCACACTGCAGTCCAAACACATACAGCAACATCTCAGGCGAGTCGAATTACATACATGAAAGGAGAGAAGTATGTTGGGGGGGGGGGGGGGGGTAATTCGGGGGAGTGTCTACTGGTCATGTATTAAGCTATAGCTCGCATGGGTACAATTCTTGCAAGAGCTAGAGTTTCGTCGCCCTCCCGAAGTGTTGAGGGCTGACTGCGCCAGGAGTCCGGGTCTCCAGGGTTGAGAAACCAATCTATTTCTTGAGGGCTCGTAATTTACACTTCAATCACAATCTCTCGCTTCCTCTCCCTTCAAATAAATGAGACCCTCCCAACACCGTCCCCTCGACACCCCGTTGGATCGTTACGGGAGCCAGAGGAGCAGGTGTGATTTCGTCCCAAATTGTAGGGAAAACAGAAGATGAAGCACGATATTTTCAGCGACGTTTGCCCTTGTGTATGATGACATCTGACATGGTGTAATTAGATTTTTTTTTCTTTTTGTTAGCATTCAGCATCACTTTCGTGTGAGGATGGGAAGCATAGAGACATGTCGAATAGGAGACCGTGTAATGTTTTCGCTCCTTTGACGCGGAATTACGCGCCGAGAGTGTTATCACATCACGTCAGACACAGTAGGTGACAAATCAGGTGCCACCACTGCGACTGGTGACGCGAATGTTCCGTTAAAATTCCCAAAGACATCATCCCTGTCATGCCTGTGTTCCATAACGTATCACGTGACCGTATTTGTCTAAACGGAAGGAAGCGTTTGGACATGAAAAAAATATCTCTGTTTCGTGATAAAGGATATACACACCATGCATGTTAGGCCTGTAAAAAGAATCATAGTGGTATCAGTAACTGTTTATACGAACTTTACCAATGCGTCCAAATGTGAAACATATTGTTACCTTTTATTGCTTGACGAACTTCATTGAAAGTATAGCTGCTGTTAGCTGAAGTGTTTGTAAGAAATAGGTTATTACATTAAGTTTTCATATCTTATTTGGCTGCTAAACTGTTTGATAATATGCCAGTTCACAGTTAGCTCATGTGCATTTTTGGGTATACAAATGACTTTTCTTTTTTCTTAGTTGGTTAGAAACTTCACTCGTTTTCGAATGAACTTGCAATGAATGCACTTGCATGTAGGCCAGGTGATCAAAATGTTCCGTCAATTGACCCTTCGGCAGGCATCCATTTCATCGTTTTGCATCGAGTGATTGCCAAGGCTTGCTGTCAAGTGAATGTGCTGCTAGCTAGCACCATCTATAAGGATTGGATGAATAACCATTACATCACGGATGCTTATCTCAGTGAATTTATAAAAAAACCAACATGCATTTTTTGTACAAATGAACCTTTCCTGCTCACGTGCAAAATGTAACTGTGAACCGGCTTATAGATACTCCATTGTACAGTGAAGAAAGATTTACAACAGAGAAAGGACGGGTAGAGAGAGAAGGTGGTCATGCGACATTACATTGAATAATGTGAAAAATAGTTACAATCAATTTGTTTCCAAACTCGTCTCAGTTGTGGTTTATTGAGAAAAGTAGTGATATTTCCTTATATTTTAGGCTCTATTGCGAAAAAATTTCAATGGCGTTTTTTAATACAACTGACCTATGCATCCAACGAAATAATTCGAACATTGTCTTTAAATCACTGCTCCCGAAAAGAGCACAACCAAAGAGTAACAGTTGTATAAAATCGGACAAACCTAAAGTAGCCAAAAATGTTCAAGTTCCACGTGATTCGTCTCAAAATGATATGCGAATTACATGAGTCAATGATGATATTATCAAACGAGTTTCCAACAGACATGAACACGATTCTTAATTTCTTGAACTTCAGGGGAACATGAAAAGTGAAGTCAACTCAGTCAAGGAATGACAGGTGTTAACCCTATATACCTGTATGAGCTGTTATTTTCGCATAGATATTCGCGAATTAGGTCACATATATTTTTGCGAGATGTTGTTTTTTTCAAACTGATGCCGCGCTCACGTAATGCATTATTGCCCTAGAGTATGGAGGCGACATTTTCGTGTGTTGTTAAATTAGCGATTCAACTGTGATTCGTTAAATTCTCGAAAATAAATCCTCGTGAAAATAACAGCTTATACAGAGTAGATGCCGGCATGTTACCTTAAAACATGATGTGTGATTTTGTGGGAAAAAAACCCACCCGACTGCTAAAGGCCTACTTTGAGCATGTGTCTAGCTGTCTATCTGGTCCAGATACTTGTAGACGTCTTCGAAATAGTTACTAGTAGAGTGCGGGTCAAGGCCTAAAACTCTTCTAATAACGGAAAGTTATCATTATGTGATCAAATTTTATTCATGTAATGCGAGTATACATACAGTCGTTATCTTTTAACTGAGACATCAGAATCAAAGCATTTTGTTTTGTTTTCGACAGTCTTTTTATCACTGCAACCTTATGCCTTGAAGATCATATTTGTGTCGCAGTGATAGGAGCTAGATATGAAATCCATGGCGGTCGTAAGTAAATCACACAGTCACTTATGACATAGAACGAACTGGTGCTCTCACGTCAAAATTGAGATGAATTAACGACAGCTCGTTGTGTAATATCGTCGATGCTAAAGCCAAGCTATAGTCCACCTGAAAGTTCAAATGCAAATTCGAAGAGAACCTCGTTTTCTCAGACCTGAACCGGCAGTACTAATGTTGACCAACGCTGATGGAGATTTATTTATCAATCCAGGACAAGGAAGGTGATTATGATAACTCCATAAAAAGTATAGGAAGACCGAATCTCTCTCCTTGAGTTGTCTTGTGGATGAAATACAAGTCGACCTTTCTTTCATCGGCTGGTGAGATGAGGATGAGAGACCGTCATCCATCTCTAAAGTTTAATGGCAACGATGTGGCAACAGTTACGACCTGTGGAACGTGGCGAGGAATCAACATCTTCAGTCGTTTACACGCAGGCTGGCGCTCGTCTTCTATTTTGAGCCTGAAAGGCCACTGCTGCTGTGTGATTTACGAAGCCCGGTCGTGGTGAAGCACCTGTTTGATAGGGGCGGAGATGTTTTTGATGACAGGATGTAAACGATGCGAGATGATTGGTCCAAAGTATGCAACGTAAGCAAACGAATGGGTCATATGGGACGCTGTATCTTGTTTTCCTGAAACACGGGTTCATTGTATAAGCTGTGCTTTATCTACGCAAGATAAGATTGCCTCTATTTCAAACAAAACATGATTGTAGTTTTCACGGGTTGTGCTGAGCGATTCTTGTTATATACATGTATTTATCGCGATATTCGTCGCACAACCGTCGAAGTTAAGGTGATACTAAGAAAGAATATTGTAATGAACTTTCGCCTACGTGTAAACGCAAGATGGGGGGGGGGGGGGGGTAGAGACGCCCTCCCTCATCCCTGGTAAGACCAAATGTTATACATAACACATATCTAACAACCAGAGGGGTACACACTAAAGTACTGAAATATAAACACATCAGGATCAAGGCGAAGGTAGACACCAGTAGATAGAAATAATGAGCCTTAGAGTCTCCCGGGGGAGTTCCAAATCTACGCAAAATGGAACAATGTCTGTGAGCTATGTATGAAACATTTCCTGGACAGGAAGTCATGGGTGATAGACAATTTAAATCACAGATCTATGAGGTTACTGATGTCTGCAACATTTAGAAATTAGTAAGATGCTGCTATCCCATCGAGAGGGTGGTATTTTAAAATTAGAGTGAAGCGGAATAACATCCATCCATGGTTGACACTCGATACACGGCTTGCCTTTCTTTGAAGTTCTTCTTTTTTCTTTTAAGTATCGCGCAACAGACAGAATGTGTCATTTGTTAAAAACAAGGCAGAATAACGTTATAATGTACACACACAACTGCCATGCAGCCCCCCCCCCCCCCCATATCAGGAGCTATTGATTTCATATCAATGTGTCAATTTCAGGCATCTGCCGCAGAAAGAAAAAGGCTTGTAGTCTTTATTCATGAGCTCCATTTTGCATGCCTAAGCACGGTTATATTGATTTTAGTACATTTTGCCTGATACTTATCAATGGTCAGGCGTGACAGGTGTTGACGTAGAGTTAATTTTCATTCTGTTGAAATTGTGCATGGAGACACGTAAATTCGAAACAAATTTATGACGTTCACTCCATTTTGAGACGTGTGCTATACCATCTGGTACACAGGATGGTTCAGAGACTTTTCCTAGGTTTATTTATCTTTTTTTTCTTCACTTCAATCAAGCTTGCCTTTTTTCTCCTTGTTGAACTTGAAGTCGAGTCAGCCGTCTGGTGTGTTTGTAAAAGCGATGCCATATAGCACGATCCTCCCCGCAGCATTGCAATTACATTATATACACACGAATACGAGGAATTCTGTGCGCAGATGTAGGCCTACGTGCTGTTTTGCAGGTACAATAATAGTGTATATTTTATAACAAGATGAAATTACCATGTTGATGTACTTCACTTTATAACAATAAACAAAGACACAGCGTTTCAAAAGTGCGGAAACATGGAAGCAGATAATTATGAATATCAGGAAGAGAAAGAAACAAAGTTTTTTTTTTTCGGGAAAACCCAAGCATTCTTGGCTCTCGGTACCGTACTGTAAAATATAGATGAAAGACATCAGTAGAAGGATGGCCAATGATCGAACTTGATAGAGAAAGTTATTTGAATGAAGTATCGTAGATGAAATGAGGGGATTTTGCAATGAAGTCGAAGTGGTATTAGGGGACAACGACAGTTTGGTCCTCAGGTGCAGCATAGCGTCTTATGGAGACAATAAAATGCCGTCGAGGTCACATGGCCATGTTTCTTTGCCCTAAATCTCACATTACGAAGAAATCTTTTGTGAGCACAAAAAAAAAAACCTAGGACTTTGTTTCTCATAAAATTTTGTGCAACGGCATGGTTCTTCTCTCATGGTGACTGCAATTACATAATGTCTTAGGTTGACTAAGCGTACAGGGCGAAGCATCAAGAATGTAACTTTATGAACTCTCTGTTGTTTAGTATAAATGAGAAGCTGATGACTTCTAGGCACGAAACGCAATAAATGATTAAGACTATACAAGTGAGGTCACAAATACCTTTCTTTCATACTGTATAAATTTTTGATCCCGTGTAGAACAAGGACTAGAACAAGTCTCAGGTAGATTATGATAATACATGTAGTACTAAAACCTATAAGAATCTCCGAACAACGCCATCTACCTTAGATGTGGGACTTAGGATATTAAAATGTGTACGATTTGGTTCATCCAGAGCAGTTGATATTCTTTCTACATTGTATGTAGGTGCAATTCAACGCCATGTTCATGTTGACACGAATAGTTAGTGCAAAATCAGAATGAGAATAGAAAGGCAGAGGTTTCATTGAAAAAAAACCCAAACAAGATAAAATGGAAATCTTATGGACACTTAAACTTCCACTTTTCAGTGATTAGTAATATTAGTTTCAGCTACACACACGCGCATCAGATGAAAGATGCTATGTATGTTATCACGTCACTACTTTGTCATCGGTTTGAAAAACACACACACACACACACACACACACACACACACACACACACACACACACACGAACATATGAAAGATATGCTTTGGTCGATGATACAGCAACTGCAGCCTCTTTTACCCGATAGTCATCGTTTGCTGTGTTATTGAAAGATTTGATGTTCGCAGCATGTTGCACACCTTTCCCCTGTACCTATATAGGCTTTTAGAGGTCAAAGGTTAAGGGCAACGGCCTCCCGCGTCCAAGGAAAAGTACACGAGATTGAGATTCCCGCTTTCCAAATTTTAGTGATATCTTACACCCCTGCCCCTCCCCACCACCCCACCCCCATCCATCTGAGGGCCTGGAGACCGATAAAGGATTCTTGAAATTGAGCTGTAGAAGGTTCAAGGATCATGCAATCCTAGTCAATCTCCTAGATTGAGAAATTCAATCAAACTTCTCTGATGACAGCCCATATCGTCGAATATTATGGAATTCGCAACAAGTGTATATCCTCGCTAACTCGTTTGTAGCGACTTGTGGTCACCATGTGTAGGCCTATATTTTCATTCTGTGCATCACCTTATATCTCTAAGCGAAGCCGTGTATAGTATTGAGTCAGTACACTATCAAAAATCCTCATCTGTGACGTGTTCAAATGGGAATATATTGTAAACAACCACATGGTGAGAAAGCGTGTAAAACATGTGTATAATCATCTATCTTTCTGTGAGGAAGATGTAAAGAGAATTTGAATTTCCCTTACTGTATGAGCAAACGGGACAAATCCTGTGGGTTGGGACAAAGTTTTATTTAGGAGCGATCTCTAACCCTTTGTGTACTTTGAGTGCCAATTGACATAGAAAACTTTATAACGGGATGTACACTCTGTTGAAAGTCCCTCGGGCACAGAAAAGGTTGTAGAGCAAGGCCTTAGCGCTAACACATTTCGCATAATGATAATATTTCCAGAGCTTACGTTTGATATCCAGCCGACAAGAGTCAAATTTGAATTGAAGAGTGCCCGTGGTTTGGAAATCGAAATTATGAATGTTACCAGTACTCGATCACCGTTTCATTTCTTTACAGTCCAGGAACCTCGACAAATGTGGCGCATGTATCCTGTAGTAACAATTCAAATGCAGACATGCCCTCAATTTTTAATAAATAGCGAGCTTTGGATCTTGGACCTGTTTTACTAACCTCTAGAAGAACCAGTCCTAAGTTTAATTCAACTGATAATGCGGTATTATTAGGAAACATTTTTTTTTCGATCAATTTTTCAGTGGTCCGAAGTCAGAAATTGTTTCACTAAGTAATTTGAAAACACTATCTTGCGCCTATCTTGCTCCGTTCTAGAATACATCTCGATTCCTCCCAACTATAGGTCTGCATGCTCTGAATCATCTGTCCCAACTTTGGGTCCATTTTGTTTGGCTCGTTTTAGTGGTCATGTTATTAAACAGGGCCCGGGTAATGGGCCAGGGTATATATATATATATATATATATATATATATATATATATATATATATATATATACTGTAGGTATAGCCTCTCGTTGGTAATAAAACGAGTAGGGGGCCTACGTAATGTTTAACACGCTCGTGCAATGTCTTCAACTTACAGGCTTCTGAAGCGGAAAATCATTTTGATGACGTCATTGATCTGGCTACCCATCTCGACGACTTTAAGAATAGACTACCATCGGCAACCCTACAATTATTGATGGACTAACCGGCTAACAACAACATCAAACAAGGTGAGGACAATAAAGTGTCTGTATATCATTCATGTCGAGCTCGTATCAAAAATTGAATAAACCAAAATGATTGAATAATTCAATTAAACCAGTGAATCATTGAACAGAAATTAAAAAAACGCAAAAGGTATAAGGTGTGAGAGAGATTACACCTCCCTGATGTGCTGTTTTTTTCATTTTTTGCTCTTCCTTTTTTTTTTTTTGTTACAATGAGTCAAATATGCACACATTTTACACTACACACAAACCTATAGACAGGCAAGATTTGGCACACAAGTGAAAAATAATTGATTATTTTGACGTAAAATGGAAACCAAGCGTGGCGGTATACATGACAGTCTGTGACGCCGTCTGTCAAATTGTACAAAACATCTTTGCATTTTACCAACATTCTTTCGTTACTTAAAATTCTTTTGAACAATGAAATAATGTATATCTTTGACGTGACCAATAAACACTCTTGATTACACCATAAAACACAGATATTAAAAACGAAATGCTCAGTGGAGAAGAGTCAACACGTTTCCTCCTCTGAACTGAATCTTTGCACTGCTAGAGTACACCCACGAGTTATACTGCCCACGAGCTAGACACTATATAAGTGAAAAGGCCCATGAGCTCGACATCACGTAAAATAGGCCTAGTATCGAGCTGCTCATGGGTTGTACGACTGGCGAGTTGTGTGACTCATGGAAATTTTTTTTTCTTCAATACGAAGCTCGTGGGCTGTATGACTCGTGGGTGTCGAGCATGTAGGGTGGACCCCTTAACAGGAGTCGCGGTATGTGTATATATATACATGTGTGTGTGTGTGTGTGTGTGTGTGCGTGTGTGTGTGTGTGTGTGTGTGGAGGCCCCAAACCCTCAAAAGTTGTGGGATGAGTCCTTTTTTTCCGCAATTTATCTTTTTTTTTTTCAGTGAGAGGGGGGGGGGGGATCTTATGCCGAAAATGGGGGGGGGGGGGTGAGGCTGCAGGACCCCTTCCGTGATTCCTGTACTGCCTATTAAAGGGACTGTACAGTACTGGTTGAGGTGGGGATTCATGTTTTGAACATTCCTAAGTGAGATAATGAGAAAACCTCTTGAAATATGAAAGAGCATGTAATTATAAGAAGGATTCAACGTTTATTTGATGAAAATTGGTTTTTCAAATGGCTGAGATATCCAAAAAAGTGATACTAATAAAAGGCGACAGGCCACGCCTTCTATTAGAATCTCTTTGTTTCACCTTGTTTTTTGGATATCTCAGCCATTTCAAAAACCGATTTTCATCAAATAAACTTTTGATACCCCATAGAACTGCATGCTCTTTGACATCTCATAGAGTGGTTTCTGATTATCTTGCAAAACGTTAAAAGCCAAATCCTCACCTCGACCAGAAACTGTACACACCCTTATTTTGATGAATGGGAATGTAGCTTCCGAAACTGTCGAATCTACTTATTACACACGTCAAGTCCCTGATTATCGGGCGTATATTTCACCACGAGCCTTGGCTCATGACCTCCCACAGAGCCCCTCCTAGTGTGGCTGACTGTCACGTCGTCTTCAAATAGCCCGAACCTACGCTCTAACAGAAACAAGCTAACATGGGAAAAACACAAAAAATGATTGCAGAGTCCTCTTTATCATTTCATATAACTCATTTCCTGTGGAGACTATTATGAATTATTAAAGAAGACCAGAGAGATTTAACCCCCCCCCCCCAAAAAAAAAAAAAAAAAAAATGTATGGGAAAATTGTTGATTTCTCATAATTTTCCCCCGTTTTTCCGTCAGTTACCTCTGGTTTCCACTAAGTGATGGGCGTGGTCAATTTATCTTAGGCCTACAGGTGTAAAACCTGCACCCTAAAACAGCATTCCTATCACCAACAGTATTGTGAGCAAACGCTTGATATTACAGCATTCACAACGCGGTTGTAAATTTTCATCATTTCATATTATAGCCAAGATGCTGTTCCCTTTTACATTCTCTTTAACAAACCTATAGATCACTCACCCCTCCCTCCCTCCCCCCCCCCCTCTCTCTCTCTGTTTGCGTCTCGTGAACCCTCGACGAACATTTTTGTTTAGAATATACACACGTCATCATGTCTGATAACGGTAATACGGATTAAAATCGTCTGAATGCATTAGTACTGCAGGAGATAATTTGAAGTACTTCAGGCTAACTTACCTCTAAAAAGTAACTACCAGTCCTTTCGATTTGGTTTTTCTCCTATAGTACAGACAACCTGGAAACGTATTCCCTCTTCCTCTCAGACTTGAAACAGAATATAAGGGGTAATAATACGTTCACGTTGATACTTTTTGGACATCATGACACGTGACGGCTGTGGCCTTACCCAAAAAGTTTCTGTCGGAATCATCAAAATGTGTATCATATTTTGTAAGATAATCGTCATCACCCACACAGGAAAAAAGAAGAGGTATAAGCGTATGGCACTGAAACTCTGTAGAGTATTGTGTAAACCAATATCCTTTAATTAGTGAAAGTCTTTGATGACGTCAATTGAATACATGTAATTATCTTTATATGACTTTATGAGCCCCAAGGGAGTGACGGTAATACAGCTATACTGGTTACACGATACTCCGTCTCAAATTCAACTGTTTATATTCAATGATTTTGGTTTCCTTATTTTTGTCGCGATGCCTAGGTGTACAGTATTGGGAGACAGCCGAGTGAAATACTGTGAATAGACAGGTTGGTAGAGCTTCGGAAAGAACCCGATTCCTTTGATAGACGTATTCATTTTCTGTCTCCCAAATGTCCAGGTAATTTCATCGACTTGAATGTGGACTTAGAGGAATTCCCACTTTGCATCATGTCCCGATCGTCTGGTAACCATAGAAAACAAACACCACACACCCCGATCCCCCTGAAAGCTAAAGTGGCAGTGAGCATCATATTGGTCCCTCCTAGCTCTCTGCGGGGCTTTCGGCAACGCCCTGGTGGTCGTCGCAGTCTATAAGACCCACGTGCTGCACACCGTCACCAACCACTTCATCGTCAGTCTCGCCTGTGCAGATCTCTTCGTCAGTGTGTGTATCATGCCCTTCGCCGTGGTCACGGAGAGCCTCAGTGGACGATGGTTGTTCGGACCGGTCTTTTGTTCCGTCTGGTCATCGCTGGACATCCTCTGCTGTACGGCGTCCACGTTAAATCTTTGTGCCATTAGTGTCGATCGTTTCATCGCGATCACCTTCCCGCTGAAATACCACACGACCATGACGCGCGCCAGAGCTCTGAGCATCATCTGTATCGTATGGCTCTTTTCAGCCTTCCTTGCGACGACGCAGCTGATTTGGAAAGAAATTATCGAACCAGTCAGCGAGATACGGCCTGGTTTTCAAATTTGCCCGTACGCTTTGGATAAGTACTTTCGAATGTACGCGGCGTCTTCGTCATTCTTCATCCCATTTGCTGTAGTGATCATTCTCTACATTCGCATTTTTCGCGTCGCGTATAAACAGGCGCGTCAGATCAACGCGACGCGCGAACAGCTGCAAACGTCGCACCACTCAGGGTCACACATGTGCAGACAGAACAGTGACGGGAACGGAAACAGTAACGGACCTAGCTCGCCTGGCGCGCACAAAGTATCGCGCATGTCCATCGACTTCAGTCTGTCTACGCGAGACGCTACGCATCGAAATTCGCGCGAGACAAAAGCATTCAAAACTGTGGCTGTTGTGCTCGGAGCCTTTATCATTTGCTGGATGCCATTTGCTGTGACATTTGTCGTGGAAGCTTTTTGTCCCACTAGCTGTTACTTGCCGCAAGCTATGCTAGATACTTTCCTATGGCTTGGATACATTAATAGCATCATCAATCCGATCATCTACGCATTCTTCAACCGCACGTTTCGGGCAGCGTTTATCAAAGTTCTGGGATTACAGGGGAAGACAAGCTGCTGTGGACATTCCTTCATTGAAGAAGATTACAGATCAACAACGGTTGCTTAGAGACACAAGTTGTCTGTTCATTCAGATGTTAGGGTGGTCAATACAGACGTTCATTCGAGATAAAGCGCATGCGCACTGATCACCAATGTAATCAGCCTACAAAGAGTTGCCATGGGAACAGTCAATTTGTCTTGAATGTTAGGTTTTAATTTGGTCAGTAATTAATGGTCTATTTATCAGTGATGCCAGAGTTTGCTATACGTGTTGAATAAACAGTCTAAAGTTATCATAAGTCATATGAACTACATGTATAAAGGTAAATGTTTTTTGACTGTTTTTTTACTTTGAAACAAAAGACAGGTGCAATGAGTCAAAAGATCGACACCCATCGTAGCCTTGAAATTTAGAATTGTCCTAAAATATAGCTTTCAGGTTGAGGAAGTGAATCGATCGCAGACTTGTGGCTAACAATTCTTATGTACTACACAACACAATCTTATTTGCGAGTAATTTTCATAAAACCTCAATTTTTAATGATTAAAAAAAGCAATCCAGATTCCAGACACATACAAAGATATGTTGAGTGGTCCCACTCCCCAACTCTTTGTTTCTTTCTTGAGTGTCTCTTGTTTTTACTATCGATGACTCCAAATCGTTACACATCCGAACATGTTGATCAAATAGTGTGACTATCACGCTTGGGTGAAGAAGATTTCCATCAAATTTACCGATCATTTTTGTTTCAGCTGTTGTATTAAAGGAATGGTACAGTTTCGGTTGAGATAGGGCTTTAGGTTTCAAATACTTGGTTTTTTTTTTTTTGATGACTTCTTGAGATAATGAGAAACCTCCTGTGATAGAGCATAGAATTCTAAGAAGGATTCACAGTTTACGTGATGAAATTTGGTTTGAAATGGCTGAGATATCTGAAACAAAGCAATCCTAATAAAAGGTGGGACCCACCTCAGGATAGCTATGTTTCACTTTGTTTTTGGATATCTCAGCCATATCAAAACCAATTTTCATCTTACTTCGGTTTCATCTTTGATTGTATGCTTTGTTAACATTTCCTAGAGTGGTTTCAAAGTATCTCAGAAAAAGTTATAGCTGAATCTTCACCTCAGCCAATACTATACCATCCCTTTAAGACCATATACATCCTTTTAAGAACATGTACAACACCTGTGGTGCGATCAAACTTCCACATCAGTTGATATTTAACCCTTTTAAACTCATCTTATTTGACACTATGATTGGTTGAAAAGATTTAAATTCCTCATATATTAATTTTCCCTTTACAGTTTATCATTCTGTCCCAGGGGCACATTTTTATTGTTCTTTTTTGTAGAGTTCTTTTTTTTTTCTCATACGCGAGGAAATGCTACTTGGGGATGAACAGGTTGTATGTGTACGGTTTATGCTGATAGGAAGTTACAGAGGCAGGGAACGATACATTAACACACTCAAAACTGTTTATCTGTAGAAGATTACGTTTCCTGATTGTGGTTCATAAATCATTATTAATTGGCCGATGACTGACAGGCATGCGAGTGATGATATCTCCTGCGCCATTAATGTTTAGAGATCACATTAAATGTGTGAGCTGATAAAACGGTTTCTGTGGTAACGATGTTTATTACTGATGAGTGTAAGTTACTGTTTGTATAGCACTATATTTTTATGAGTTCTTAAGCAATTTCCGTTGCAATTCCCGTTGCTGGTGATACGTCGCGTCGGTACACGGTAAGAAAAAAACAACAGCAACAAGAACGCACAAAGAAATTCGCTGTGACGCACAAAGCTTTTTAAAGTAGACTGTATAGTTAATTATTCTTCTTCTTCATTGTTTACAATACCATTGCTATTATTATTATTATTATTATTATTGTTATTATTATTATTATTATTATTATCATCATTATCATTCCATTAAAATGCAGGTTGCTTGCTCGAAGATAAACGTATTGTTCTTTGGGTGGGTGTAGGTACTTGGGTGGCCACTTTTCGGGTTTAATAGCATCCTACTCTTTGTAATGAATGACTGAAGCGGGTTCTTGATACGAGTAGAAAAATTATGACTCTATCCCATAATATGTCGAACCCGAGGAAAAGAGTGCTTGTGCCTCTGTGAAGGTGGGACGGAATGATTACACACAACATTGCTCAGTAAGTGTGAGACTCGAGAATCGAACCCGAGTCATTTGGATCTGGAGGCAGCCCCGCCCCGACCCCGACACGCGCTACCGACTGAGCAATGGGCGGATCGAGCTTTTTACTGCGGAATTGGGGGGCTGGGAGTTGACCCAATGACAGTTCTCTCTCCAAATCGGCGGACAAGCCAAAAAAAAAAAGGCTAAAAGTACTGTTAGTAGTTCTTTACTACTGCTAGTAATAAAAAAACTACTGCAACAACCGCAACCACCATATCACTGCTTGTATCTACCACTACTATCACTACTTCACAAGCACAGTCGCTATTACTATAAACAGGGAGGTGATAGTAAACCTCATGAAAGTCAACATCGCATAAGTCGACGCAATCATAAGTCACATTTTTTATGTATGTCTCGTTTCGTTTCGTTACTTATGTTACATCCTCTCCTATCATCCTGGAGGTCGACATTATTCTAAAAGGGGCAAATCGCCTACATTGACATGATTTCTTGGTCCTGTATAATTAGGGAAACCCTGTGTTTGTGGCCTCCTGTATGTCGAAAGGTATTTTTGCTTGGATAACTAACAACGAATAACGCGACAAGAATGTTCGGTCATTGGTATCGATAGTGTAGCTCAATGTTCTGATGCGTTGACATAATCTGAGGCAACATGTTCCGTGCAGGTACTTCTATAGTAATGTTTCTGTATCGACATGAGTGTAGATAACTCCTGGACAAACGCTGCGTGTTTTTCGACTTATGTGAGGTTTATTGTAATGCTGCTACAACATCAACAACTACTACTACTACCACCACCACCACCACTACTACTACTACTACTACTACTACTTCTACTACTACTACTACTACTACTACTACTACTACTACTACTACTACTACTACTACTACTACTAGGCCTACTACTACTACTATAACTTCTGCTGCACATGAATTTAGTGCATGTTTGAACACAACAGTGTAGAATTTCTCACGCTATACCACTCCTACTACCACAGCTGCACTTACAACAGTATCATCATATCTACGGAGATGCATACCGGTTGTAGTTCAGTTGTTACAGTCTCTCTGTTTTTGTTTCTGCTACTTCTTTTACTCACTGCAGCATCTACTGTTGGGATGCTATTACTGCTACGTCCACTACTTACTCTTACTATTACCACGACTGGTGCTACCACTTCAACGGCTCCTACTTTCTACCTAGTACTGCTACTTCTGCCACATTTATTCCTGTTGTATCTGAAGTATTATCAATAACATAATCATCATAATTTACGCAGTATTTTACAAGGGATGGTATAGTTTCGGTTGAAATGAGGCTGCAGGTTTCCTGTGTTTTTGGTGATGATTTTTCGAGAAAATGAGAAACCTCTTATGAAATATGAATTCAATTTTATTTGACAAAAATTGGTTTTTCAATGGCTGAGACATTCAAAACAAAGCAATCCTTTTAAAAGGTGGGACTCACCTTTCATTAGGATCGCTTTGTTTCATGTTGTTTTGGGATATCTCAGACATTTAAAAACCAATTTTCATCAAATAAACTATGAATTCCTCTTAGAATTGTATGCTCTTTAACATTTCATAAATGGTTTCAAAGTATCTCGTAAAAAGTTAAAATCTGAATCCCTATCTCAACTAAAGCTACACCATCCCTTTAAATCTTGTGCACTTTGAACCAAGGAAAAGAGTGTGCAATTTACGACGTACATAACATTTCCTGGGTGGAAATGCAGTTTTAAAATGTGTTCAAGGTTGATGCTTGTTTCTTGTTGCGTTTAAATTTGAGGAAATCTACTTTAAACTGATGTAAATTAGTGGGAAAGATATAAAACAGGAGAGTGTACGATTTTGTTTTGTTGTTTTGAATGCTTTATGATGTAATATATGCTTATTACAACGGAACTCGATTTGATGTGGAGAGTTTACGAATAAAATATTTAATGAGAAAAACACATGCAGTAGACAGTGTTTTAGTAATCATCAGCAAACATGGTCTGCCCTTACCTGCTTTCGACCTTTATCAATTTGCCTTTCACGTCGTTTTCCTTTTGCAACATTATTTTCCTTTAACTCCTTACATGTCAGCATATTTTTCATTTTCTCCATATCCATGACATGGTGTGTCGCTTGTCACAGACACCATTTCATTTATTTCTGTAAAATGGATCAAACAAAAGCGAACTCACAAATTAAAAATAAAAATCCTTGGAACTATATTCAGGGTTTCACTGAAGCACATATTCATGCTGTATTTTCGTCAGGTTTCTATACGTGATCTTCATTCCTCTGCTTTGAAAGTACAATGTAGTACAGTTCGTAGTAACTCTAAAGCGCACCGCACACTATGCGACTTTCGGGCGCAAGACTGACAGACTTTGTATCCGAAATAATTCACAATAGCCTCAGAATAAACACGCTTGTTTATTTCAGATCCAAAGTCGCTTAGTCGTGCGACCAAAAGTCGTATAAGTGTGCGGCGGGCTTCAGACACCATTATACCAACTACTTTAGTGTATCATATAAGAATAATTTTTATTTTTGGTCTATCTATGTGAACAAGGTAGCTTGGTGATGATCATGATCTTTGACAAAGATCTTAGAGATGACTCTTTGGAGAGTGATTGAATATTGTTCTGTACGTGAAGAAGAAGATACGGGAAGCATTAATAAATTATGATCAACCCCACAGGGCCAACATGACGGCCCCGAGGCCTGCAGCTGCTACACACCAGTTGTCACTGACTGTGACTCAATTGTATCAAACGCGAATCTGTGAGACTACAATTATGACGGCTAACAACATCGCCGCGTTTGACTCCGTCCCTTTGTGAACATGGAAATAGTTGCAATTATTAAAAATAAATATACCTCTCGGGGCTCTCATCGATAATTGCCTACAAAAGAAGTCAGACCCCAAGAGTAGACAAGAGTCGCCGAGAAAGCGCCCTCTACTGGTAATGGTCGTGATGGCAGACCACTGAACTAGAAAGAGGTTAGTTCAACGTGGCAGACACACTGAGCTCTATTATTTCCATAGAGATACTAGTAAGTGGGCAGACAGCCATTGGGATCTCGACCACTGATCTCTTTGGAATTGTTACTTCCATAGAGATTAGTGATCTCGACCCGTAGACGTGTTCATAGAATTATACTCTTAAATCTCAACCACAGTAAAAATGTGTACACGTACAAGACAATAGGAGGTTTTGAAGGCCCCATCACACTGGAGCGTATCGAGCCAACGAATGCCCAACGAATTCGAAAATTTGAAGATACGTTCGCGTAATTGCATTTCATAACATGTTTGACGTTCTTTGTATTCATTAGCTGTTCGTAGTTATTCGCAGATATACGCTGGAGCCCATTTTTCATTTCGGACATCAAATCGGCTTGAGCGTATCTCTGCGAATCGCTACGAGTAGGTAATGAATACAAAGAACTAGAAGTTTACGAACTACATTTAGCAACGGATGCGAGCATATCTTCAAATTTTCGAATTGATTGGGCATTCGTTGGCTCGATACGCTCAGTGTGACGCGGCCTTATGGAGTTGTCACGTGTGTAGATTGGGTTATTTGTAGACTGTTTTGTTTCTACTTACGCCCTCTAAGCCTATTTTCACAGAAGGTTTAACTATCAAACGACAACAAAAAACCCCAAACACAATTCAAAAAGGATAATGAAATTAAAAGTGCTAGCCATCTCTGTTTTACACTTGACGTACAAACACAGATTAGTGTACATGAAGAGACTCACATGCAAAGACAGGACCCCGGAGAGACAAAAGAAAACAAACACTAAAAAGTAGGCTTACACAGAGGAGCTTAATTGCGAAATTGACATTTTTAATTTCTATCCAAAGCGTTTACCGCATGCATTATAATTCACTGGCAGTGACATTTTAACAGTGTATACGATAATAACCAGCATATTGTTGCACTAAGCAATTCAGCATATTTTGGTCCTTGGTTACATGATGTCCTGGGGTTGTCCAAAAATGCTTACCATGGTTTCATTCAAGGAAAAAAAAATTGTATCACCATCATTTCTGGAAAATGTTCATGATTAGCTCAACATTTTCTTCTTTCAATTTGAAGCAGATTCGATGAAAATAAGAAGCCCAAAAAACCAACTAACAAAACACCAAATATCAGTTGTGGTTACATTTACATAATCCCAAAGCAGACTTGCCTTGAAAATGTGCCATCCCCCCCCCCCAAAAAAAAAAAAAGAGCAAACAAACAAACAACAAATACACACAGATATAAACCTCTTACATTTTGTAGTACACTGTACTTCAGTTTTCATCATGAAACTTTGCTAAATACACGAAACATTAACTACAGGTAAAGGAAAATATTCTTAACTTATTTCAGTGCATTGTACATTGTTGTAAGTTTGAAGTATTTTTTCACATCGGTATACACATTACGCTACACACATTGGGCTATACACATTAGGCTCTGCCTTCAGTGGATGGTAAATTGAAACTTGTCAAATTAAAAACAAACAAACACAAAACAGCAGTGTACAACTGCAAGACAATAACGAGCAAATACTGATAGTATATTGTGAAAAATTACGCTGCACGCAATGTCGTATCAATATCATCCTAAAATGATATCTAAACGTTTAATACTTTCTTATCAGCTGCCTCAGTTAACCAATATTGGTCTCAGAATTAGTTGCACTATCGATTTGTGACGTCATTACTTTGCTTACTAATCACCAATCACCTCTGGATGATAAATATTCAGAAAAACATGTAATTGTCATGAGGCACTAAGTTAACCAGCATGCAGTTTGCAACATTCCCTGTTGGTTCCACTCTTGGGCATGAGTTGTTGGGTGTAAACTTTGCGGAGATTTCAGAAGCTGAGTTCGGTAGTCCAATCGTTTGAGACCACTCCGAGGCACTCCGGGGCACCTATTGCTACTAAGTGGTGATAATCGGGACCCAGGAGTAAAGGAACCAAACTAAACGAGGGGACAACCCCACAGCGCTCACTTCTTTCCTTCGACGAAAGGCACGAGACGATCCACCTGATACTGCACGAACTCGTCCCCAGTGTGGTCCCGGTATTTCCTCTTGGCAATAGCCTCCACCGGCTAAGAAATATTCATAGATAGTATACACACAAAAAAAAAGTATGAAAAAATATATCAAAGTACCGGTACACGTATAGACTGACATGCAGCGAGAAATTGTGCAGGCTTGAGGTTGAAGGTTTAGCATCTAAAGTTCCACCTACTCTCGAAAAAACTTCGACATAGATTCAATGTTCAGAAAGAAAAAATATAATTGCCAAGTAATTTTGCATGTTTATCCAGACTTTCGTTATTTAATTCTTGAATCAATAAGACCTGGAGAAGTGAAAGATGGACATGACGGGCAAGCATCAATCTTCAGTATCATTCCATGATTACATGACAACAATTATAAATAGATCACAATTGTGTGTGTGTGTGTGTGTGTGTGTGTGTGTGTTTTGATGTAGCTTTTCTGATATGATTTGATGTGTACGCGCCTGATGTTTTTTTTTTTTCTGCTTTGATATGATTTGTACAGCAAACCGTGAAAACATGTCTTCAAAAAATGAGGAACAGCACTGTCAGTTGAGGTGCTTGCTCAAGGAATTATTTTTCATTTCATGTTTTCCAGCTAAACTCGGCTTTGAACTCTTACCTCTGACACCTGGTAGCGAAAGTGTGGTTTCTCGTCAGTGGCCGCTCGCAGTATGACCTCGGCCATCTCCTCGGCCGAGACGGGAGGGCACTGCGACCACTCCAGGTCGTGGTCCCGATAAGTGCTCAGCCGGCGGTCGATTTCGTGCACGTCAGGGTGATCGGAAACACCTTTCGACCCCGGGCCTCCCATGCCCATCTTGACCATATTGTCCATGATCGATGTCCGAACACCTCCGGCTTGAATCACACTCACCCTGACAGGAAAATAAGAGACCGATAAACAGTACACACACAGACAGATGAACACACACTCAAGACCAAGGTTCCTCAAACATAATTATGCTCCTTGAACACAATACAAACACAATACAATCACAAACACAATCACAAACAAAATACATGTACACACACAAACAGAACACAGTACACACACATGAATACTACTACACATGCAATGAAAGTCAAACCTCTCCACTGTATAGATTTAAGAGTCCCAACATCCAGCTCTGGTCATGTTCTGAGACATATTTAGGGTAGGATGTATTGTAAAGATAAACAATCGTGCTAATAAATCTTACCATATGTTGAAAAATCGACCAATCACTGCTGTCTCCTCGCTGATGCCGTCCACTGCAAACTTGGATGCCGTGTACATATTCATATACGGTGCACCTGATTAGAATGCCAAAAATGTTTACTTAATCGTGACAATTAGCCACATAAATCAAAACTATAATTTGATTTCTTACTAGGATGGTAAAAGTTGGTATGGCATAATTAGAAAACTTGCATTTACAGATGAACTTTACTCAGTTCTGGTAGGTTTGCAATTATTTTAAGGTACATGTATTTGATTTTATACCCTGAGATGGTAAAACCGTTGTAATGATGAATGACGAAGAGCCATCTTTATACTGTTTGTACTCAGCCTGTCATACAGTCTACTTTTTAATAGCATTGATGCCCTCCTGAGATAGCCAACGATGTAACGAGATATGGGACAAGTTGAAAGTGACTTTTCATGGCGTTAATAAAACAGAAACGGAACGAGTAACGAATTACAGCACCATAATTATAAACATACATCTACGCATATTCATGACAGTGAAAAACAAAGTAACGTAAACTAATGCGAATAACAAAATGTAACACAGACGATCAAGCATTAAAGGGGATGGCTAGTAACTGATCAGTGGGAATCAGTGGGAATGCTGAGGGATGATTGTTCCAATCCTTGTGGGATTCATTTAAGAGTACGTTATGTATCTATTCTTGTGTGAAAATTATTTGCTTCAGAATGGTCTCATATTCAAGTAATGTGCAGTTTAATGTTTCCAGGTAAGCGTCCCTGGTCAGTGACGGGGCATTAATCTGCACATTACTTGAATATGAGACCGTTCTGAAGCAAATAATTTTATAATGTACTCTCAAATGAATCCCACAAGGATTGGAACAATCATCCCTCAGCATTCCCACTGATTCCCACTGATCGGTTACTAGCCATCCCCTTTAAAACAGAGCATAACATGCATCACATTCATTCTAGTGAAAAACAAATGGAAACTAAAGGTGATTACAAAATTATGTAGCACAGAGTGGGGAAAATGGTACAACTGATGTTAAATCTATCGAGAAGATCAGAAGGTGAAATAAGAATGACATTGCGAAAACACACACACACACACACACACACACACACACACAAACAAACAAACAACTGTGATGGAGAAGCAATCAAACTGTTCACAAAGACCTTGCATATGCATGCACTATACGTAAAACCCGGGACGTAAAACACCCTCCCCCTGAAAAAAAAAAAATTGTGATCGAAATTGGACCTAAAAGCTTTATATCCTTTGTTTAGATACGGCGAAAGATATCACAATCATAATATTAGCAATTTAGGCGAAATAACCACGTCATCGCCATATTTGCGTCCTACTTTCATACTTGCTTAAAACATTCTCATTTACAAAACATCGTTTTTGCAGTGACTGTCTGTTAACAACTACATTTGGAACAGCAAATCCTATAAAACTCCGTTGAGGACGAGTCCCGGGTATGCTCGGGCAAGTGTTTATGGGAAATACGTGTTGTAGCAAAATCAGTCCGTCCTCAACCAGTGTCAAAGGGTTAATTTGTAATGTCATTGCGATGATGACTCTAAAAACGCAACGATACAGCTACATTTTGTTTAAATTTTCACTGTTCTCTTTGTTCCGTTTTTATTGTCGTCTACTTGATCGTGGATGTATTTAATTACCGTGCAAAAGAAAAAAAGACATACATGTACCAACCTTCTATCGCATTTCGACTGGACTGATTGATGATTCGACCGGACTGCTGCCTCTTCATGATTGGCAACACCGCCCTCATGAGACGAACAGTGCCAAAGAAATTGATCTCGAAGAGCAGCTTGATGTGTTCCATGCTGATCGTCTCCAACGCCTTCCTCATTGCAATACCAGCATTGTTATCTGCAATCAAAATGGCGGAAGGCAGTCGCAATCATCACCGTCGCACATTTCTCAGCTCATAATTGTTTACTAAAGTAAAATAAAAACAGTTAAATGAAAGTGAGATGTTATTCAGAGGGGTGAAGGTTCAGGTGTGAGTTTCTTCAATTTGTCTCCCTCTACAAATTGAATTTGTTAAGATCGCAACTGATTAACACAACAATGTCGGAATTTCGGAGCTTGGGTGTTTGTTCCATGTTCATCGTGTCACTACCGGCAACCAGGGACAGCCTGGTGGTAGTGTCGCTGCCCGGAAAGCAGTAGATGACAGGTTCGAGTCCCACTGGTGTCTTATTTCCGACATGTTTGCTCATTTACAGATCAACAGTTGCGATCTCAACAAATTTCATTTGTAGAGGGAGACAAATTGAAGAAGCTCACACCTGAACCTTCACCCCTCTGAATAATACCTCGCTTTCATTTAATATGCCTTGTCCGCCTTGGACTACTTATCATAACATGTCGGAATTTCGGAGTGTGGATATTTTTTGTTCCATGTTCATCGTGTCACTGCCGGCAACCAGGAACAGCCTGGTGGTAGTGTCGCTGCCCGGAAAGCAGTAGATGACAGGTTCGAGTCCCACGGGTTCCTTATTTCCGACATGTTTGTTAATTTAGAGATCAGCAGTTGCGATCTTAACAAATTTCATTTGTAGAGGGAGACAATTTATTGAAGAAACTCACACATGGAAAAAAAAAATCAAACACGTTTTTAGCCAAACATATTGATTATTATACATGTACCTCCCCTACCAAATCAAAGATCCCGCGTACATCATTTTGAGAAAAAAAAAATACTGCTTTTTGGGGGTAATACACACAATATCACGATCGTTATGCTAGAAAAGTAAAAAACAAAACCAAACGTAAAGTTCTCTCTATATTTTTATACATCGTTGTTCTGCGGTGACGTCACGAACTGCAATAGTCTTTTCATACAGCGATGGCGATTTTTACCGAATTTCTCTGTGTTGTGTTCAACAATTTTGCTGCATTCACTCAATCCACGCAATATTTTATTAGATAATGACGTATTTGGGTTTCATTCTCCTTTTAATATAGACACCGTGCACGTGGAGATTATGCCCTTTAGCCTGTGGCTACTGAGATGAACACGATTCCTGCAGTAAAAGAAGGTTCAACCACAAACATTTTGGGTGCTTCCCGTTGAGAGTCCTACAATAACGAGCAAATCTGCTGCAAAGAAATAATAATCATTAATGGCTATAATACGCATATGTTTCCACATGAAAATTATCATACAATTAGGACTACTGGATTCTTTGGCTATACCTTGGGCAAGGTAGTGATTCGGCTGTGTGGTGGTAAGAGACTGAAATGCTTAACTCTATCAAACAGATTCTTGGTAATCTTCATTTCTCAGTAAAAGCTGACAAAGTAAACAGAAATGCGGAGAAAAGGAAGACAACGGCTTTCATAACGTTCAGGATAGGATAATACAATCATGTATTTCATGAGATTGTTGTGCTGCAATGCGCCTTACTGAGGATATCTATGCGCCTTACTGAGGATATCTATGCGTCCTTGCTCCTCCATCACCGTGGCAACAGCCTTCTCCACATCATCGTCTTTGGTAACATCCATCTGAAGGGGGAAGAGAGTGTCGTTGAGGGCGGGCCCAGCGGCTTCACGGAGGGCGTCCTCTTTCTGGATGGGTCCAAGGGTGCTGCCGTACACCAGGAATCGCCTCTGCGGGTCCTTGGCCAAGAGGACCGCCGTCGCTAGCCCGATGCCGGACGCGCAGCCGGTGACAAGAGCGACTTGCGGCTTTTCAGCCCGTCTTAGTTTGGATAAGAAGGGAACAAAACAAAATGTTTAAGTTATGTCAAAGACCATAGCATGGTGTCATGAAAAACTTGCAACAAGCAGCACTACCCAATTAAATATATAATTATTCAAATCTGTAATCAATTCGGAACAAGCGCAAGTTTAAGTAGTACGGGTTCAAAAACGATAGAATGCTCATTTTTCTTCCAGCAACATAAGCCTAATTCTATATCAAGAGTCTGGTTTCCACATTTTGTACCAATTGAAGTGTGGACTATTCAGCTCAACCTGCTAATATTATTTTGTCGTTAGAGGGCGTTAATATTCTGGGAAGCAAAATCGTACAGGCAGAGCAGAATCTAATATGAGTTGCATTCAACAGCCCCTCTGTACAGTCAAGCATGTCTAAATAGCAGCCACCCAAGAGAGACGAAAAAGTGGACGTTACAGACAGGTGGCCGCTATATCCAGGTTCATTAACACGGCTTTCCTCTCTGGAGAATTGTTTGTGTTGGCCGTATACGGGAGGTGCATGGCCGGTAAGGCAGGTTTGACTGTACTTGCTCATGGCTTATCAAGCAACACAATTTATATAATAAGGTGACATGAATATAGCCTTCTTTTGCTGAATGTCGAATGAATGCCACATCTTTTTTTCTTTTTTTTTTCTTTTTTTTTCGGTGCGCCGATAAAACGAGTTGGGGATTCCCCCTTCGAGTCGGATCGTGTCAGGGCAAATACAATAAGTATGAAATGTCTTTTTTTGTAACTAGGAAAAAAAAACACGTCATATCGAAAGTTTTTAAACCATACTACGCTCAAACAATTAAAACATATTAAATGGCGTAAATATTCTTAGGGGAATTATAAACACCAAATAAATTCAAATAACAACAAACAAAAATATTACATTACGGCTGTAAATTCCGGCCATGCGTAGTCAGAAATACACGTAGGCCTATCTTCCAGATATCGCTTTTACACGACTCGGGAGAAAAATGTGTAGGATTCATATAAAACCGTTGCCGTCCGATTCGGCTGTATGCAACGGCACGTGTGTAACCGTGTAGCGTGTAACGTTTGTGGTGCGGGGCAGGGGTATACATGTATCTTGCTCGTCGGCCGGAGTCAAGTGCCCAGAGTATAAACCCACTCTAAGTAAATATAACTGTGTAAAGGTAAATTATCTTTCTGGTATGTACGCGATGCTACTTGTATTATTAGTGATGATAAGTGGACCACGTGTTTATGTACATCAGCTATGGTAAGTCGTGACACCAGGGAGGTATACCTCCGGATATCCTGGGACATCTCCCTGCCCTGGTATATAACTCCCTGGTGACACAAATTCTATGTGGTGTTTCCCGTAGTGTACAACGTACCAACGAAGTTCACGCGGGGACGCAGCAACTTGTCCGCTGTCCGGACGAGTGCAAGATTTGTGTAGAGGCTCGTGTCGGTGTACACTGTCGTACGTAACACCAGTGAGACGTCTCACCTCCCTGGTAACACTTTGGCCCTCCATGATACCATAAATCGAGGTCAGGACATAAACACAGAGTTGCCCCTCCCCCCAAATAGCGAGACACCGATGCTTCGTGTCTCGCGCGCCGTACATTGTACATGTACATACTGTAGTTGTAAGGGTTTTAGGTATATGAGCAACACAAAGCTCAAAAGCTTACCTGGGTATTGACGAACTGAGCTTCCTGGAAGACTGAAATATGACCAGCGGTAACGGCAGGTGCTTCCCCACCGCCATTCTCCCAAGTGTTGATGACAACATTTCGTGTGTTCCTATAGCTGCAGCTTTCACAAGTGGACCAGCTCATTGAGCGCTTAGCGCTTCAAAGGAAACCTATCCAAACAGGCTAACAGTTGCCCGTATACCCACCCGGCGGACGTGTGAGCTGGTGTGCCGCCAGATTCCGGTTCAGTCGGTCAACATAATATTGCACCGTACTGGAATCGACAAAGGGAATAATAACACGTATAGCGGCAGTATGATACCTCAGCTCAGTGTGCCTCCCTGGTTTAATCACAGCAATTCAAACGTCACGTGTGATATAGGCTGTATGAAGAGGTTGCTGACAAAGCAAACACAAACTATGACGTTGTTCATCGGATGTATTTCCAGATGTTTTTAACAACTCCTTTTCAGACATTGACCTTATGTGGCTCTCAAAATGCTGATTCAGCGAATCAGTACGGCGCAAGAGTGATAAATTTATTACAATTAACCTATTGTACTTCAACCCATCAGTCAACGAACGGCAGACTTTAACCTCAATGATTACCCTAAATCAATGTGGCCTCTGCCATTATTTTGCATTTAAGTCGTTATTGATTTTCCCGAAAGCAGGGGGGGGGGGCGTAGATATAGACATAGATAGATATCACTCTTCAGAATAAAGAGACAATTAAGATCGATCACAAATTACAGAGAGTCTAGATGAGTATTATATTTGCGTCGTGTTGTCCCCGTTCTCTTAATATTCCTTTGTGTATTGACATACCATGTACCTTCATCAAGGTCTTTTCTATTCATTTTGGACTTGCTGGACTATAATCAGTTTCAATAATGAACAACGGCTGAAATTTTTGAGAAACATGGTACCAATTACAGTTTCACTTAAAGCAGAAATATTCAATACTCAATATTTGTCATACAGCGCCACAATATTTACTGTAAACACACCCTAACAAAAAAGCCCTGTGGTACTCCCTGTGGTACTTGTCGGTACCACACAATGTACCACACACTTGTAATGTTACCACAGGAACTGTGTGGTACTGTACCACAGGCTTGTAGGGTACTCCCTGTAGTACTTGTCAGTACCACACAATGTACCACATAAATAAATGTTACCACAGGAACTGTGTGGTACTGTTTTACAGGCTCATGTGGTACTCCCTGTGGTACTGGTTGGTACCACACAATGTACCACACAAACATATGTTAACACAGGAACTGTGTGGTACTGTGTCACAGGCTCGTGTGGTACTCTGGGATGTACCACAGGGCAGTACCACAGGACATTACCACAGGAAAGTACCACAGGACAGTACCACAAGACAGTATACACACAAATTGTCCTGTGGTATTTTGGCACGTATACCACACGACAGTACCACAGGACAGTACCGCATGAATTGTCCTGTGGTATTTTGGGACGTACCACAGGAGAGTACAACAGGAAAATACCACATGATAGTACCACAGGACAGTACCACACGACTTGTTCTGTGGTATTTTAGGACGAACCACAGGGCAGTACCACAGGGCAGTTCCACAGGACAGTACCACAGGAAAGTACCACAGGATAGTACCACAGGACAGTACCACAGGTATTGTCCTGTGGTATTTTGGGACATACCACAGGACAGTACCACAGGACAGTACCACAGGATAGTACCACAGGACAGTACCTCACGACTTGTCCTGTGGTATTTTGGGACGTACCACAGGACAGAACCACAGGGCAGTACCACAGGACAGTACCACAGAGCAGTACCACAGGACAGTACCACAGGAAAGTACCACAGGATAGTACCACAGGACAGTACCACACGACTTGTCCTGTGGTATTTTGAGACGTACCACAGGGCAGTACCACAGGACAGTACCACAGGAAAGTACCACAGGATAGTACCACAGGACAGTACCACACGACTTGTCCTATGGTATTTTGGGACGTACCACAGGACAGTACCACAGGGCAGTACCACAGGAAAGTACCGCAGGATAGTACCACAGGACAGTACCACACGACTTGTCCTGTGATATTTTGGGACATACCACAGGACAGTACCACAGGAATTGTCCTGTGGTATTTTGGGACGTACCACAGGACAGTACCTCACGACTTGTCCTGTGGTATTTTGGGACGTACCACAGGACAGTACCACAGGGCAGTACCACAGGAAAGTACCACAGGATAGTACCACAGGACAGTACCACACGACTTGTCCTGTGGTATTTTGGGACGTACCACAGGGCAGTACCACAGGACAGTACCACAGGGCAGTACCACAGGACAGTACCACAGGATAGTACCACAGGACAGTACCACACGACTTGTCCTGTGGTATTTTGGGACATACCACAGGACAGTACCACAGGAATTGTCCTGTGGTATTTTGGGACGTACCACAGGACAGTACCACAGGGCAGTACCACAGGACAGTAACACAGGATAGTACCACAGGACAGTACCACACGACTTGTCCTGTGGTATTTTGGGACGTACCACAGGACAGTACCACAGGGCAGTACCACAGGAAAGTACCACAGGATAGTACCACAGGACAGTACCACACGACTTGTCCTGTGATATTTTGGGACATACCACAGGACAGTACCACAGGAATTGTCCTGTGGTATTTTGGGACGTACCACAGGACAGTACCACAGGATATTACCACAGGACAGTACCTCACGACTTGTCCTGTGGTATTTTGGGACGTACCACAGGACAGTACCACAGGGCAGTACCACAGGAAAGTACCACAGGATAGTACCACAGGACAGTACCACACGACTTGTCCTGTGGTATTTTGGGACGTACCACAGGGCAGTACCACAGGACAGTACCACAGGGCAGTACCACAGGACAGTACCACAGGATAGTACCACAGGACAGTACCACACGACTTGTCCTGTGGTATTTTGGGACATACCACAGGACAGTACCACAGGAATTGTCCTGTGGTATTTTGGGACGTACCACAGGACAGTACCACAGGGCAGTACCACAGGACAAGTTGTGTGGTACTGTCCTGTGGTACTATCCTGTGTTACTGTCCTGTGGTATTTTGGGACGTACCACAGGACAGTATACCACAGGGCAGTACCACAGGACAGTACCACAGGAAAGTACCACAGGATAGTACCACAGGACAGTACCACATGACTTGTCCTGTGGTATTTTGGGACGTACCACAGGACAGTACCACACGAATTGTCCTGTGGAATTTTGGGACGTACCACAGGACAGTACGACAGGAATTCCTGTGGTAATTTTCGATATATACCACAGGAGAGTACCACAGGAACTGTCCAAAATCTCACAGGAAAGTCATAATATGGTGTTGTTCCACACAGAAGTACCACACAGCATATTAAATTCGTAAGTACCACAGAAAAATGCTACAGGATATTCTTTTTTTTTTCTTAACATTTTATACCAGAGGACTATCACATCAGGAGAATATCAAACAGCAGTACCACACAGGAGTACCACACAGGAAAATTGTAAGGCAGAATCTACTGAAATTTATTATAAAAATACAAACAGAAAAACACATATTAATATTCCTCAATTAATTGATAGATGAGTTATGCTGTGAATTATAGCAATTGATTTGCCATTACTTATCCTGTCCTATATTCCTACAGTATTACCTATTTAGTGAAAGTGCTGATGTAAAGCATGAGAAATTTCATAGGGACTTCTGTGGTACGTTACTCCTGTGGTACTCCTGTGGTACTCCTGTGGTACTCCTGTGGTACAAATTTTTACATAGCTCATGAATATTCATAAAAAGCACTCTAGATTTTAGAAAATACATATATGACTTAAAAAGTCAAATAATTAATGATGGAACTTACTTTGAACTATATGAAATATTGTCTAATTATGTTATGTTATTCCCAATATCATAGATATTGTTATGAAAGTGTAATTTCATATCTTGATAATAAAGTATAATCGAGTTAGTAACCATGCCTTAATGCTTTACGGATAGACGGCCATATATATATGTACTGATAGGGTCGATGGCTACCTAGGAATAGAATATGACTATATAACATTTAGATCTATTATAGGACTAGATTGGCACTTGGCCATTAGACTCTCGTTTGAGGTTATATGTTAGGAGTAGGACAGGTTATTAAGTAGGGCCATGTTTGTCCTGAAATCCATCACTCACCTATCAGGAATATTCCTTGATACGTGACTAAAATTCTCCCATATTTTTTTTTTCGATCTATCCTGTGTGGTACTCTCCTGTGGTACCATGGAAATGCTGTGTGGTACTGCCCTGTGGTACTGTCCCAAAATACCACAGGACAGTTCCTGTGGTACTGTTCAGTGGTACTAGTCCTGTGGTACTGCCCTGTGGTACGTCCCAAAATACCACAGGATTTCCTGTGGTACTGCCCTGTGGTACGTCCCAAAATACCACAGGAATTCCTGTGGTACTGTCCTGTGGTACTGTTCTGTGGTACCGGTCCTGTGGTACTTTCCTGTGGTACAGCCCTGTGGTACGTCCCAAAATACCACAGGAATTCCTGTGGTACTGTCCTGTGGTATGTCCCAAAATACCACAGGACAATTCCTGTGGTACTGTCCTGTGGTACTGTCCTGTGGTACTGTCCTGTGGTACTGTCCTGTGGTAATTACCACAGGAGTACCACAGGACTTTTTCGTAAGGGTGCAGAGGTACCCCTTATCATGCGCAAGTAACATACCTATTACATAGTAAAGATAAGTAGGAGGGGAACACTTTCTGACACTTAAAATCTTAAATGCATGTATAGAGTAATAGAAGCAGAGCTGTCTTACAAAAGAAAAAAAAAACTAGATCTGACTAGATCATCATACGCTGACGCAGCTTATGGACTTGTGATGTATGTATAGATTGGGTAATGTGTAGCCGTTTTCTATACACTACTAATATTACTCCCTTTTCTTTACACAGAATGCTAAAGTATCAAATTATTTCAAACACGATACACACAAAATCAAACACAATTTGAGGGACAATGAAATTAACAGCGCTATGCCGTCTCTACTTCCACTGACATATAAACAAAATTAGAGTACAAAGATCGAGACTCGCATGCAAAGACAAGATCCTCAGTGAGACAAAAGAAAATGAACATTGAATCGATCGAGTAGGCTTACATAAAGAAATTTACCTTTTACTTGAAATGATAACATCTTTAATTTCTAACCAAAGCGTATAGTTTACCGCATGCAAGTCACTGCCATGGCGGTGATATTTGAACAGTGTAGACAATGATTATCAGCATATTGGCACTACACATTTCAACATGTACTGGTCTTTGGATTCACGATGTCCTGGGTTGTCTAAAAATACTATACTCATGAATGTGACACATGACCTTTGACCCCTGACCCTAAAATTCCCAAGAAACAGACAGAACAGGCATAAGTATGTAGGCCTACTAAGTTTCATGGTGATACCTGGAGCCACTTCCTAGATATGGAAGAAATGAAATTTACCACTTATACATGACCTTTGACATTTTGATCTTTTGCTCTTTTTTGAAGAAAAAAAAAACAACAACAACAACAAAAAACTTGCCAGAGAATCTCTATTGTGTACAAGTACATGTATACACTAAGTTTCAAGAAAAACGCAGGCATTTCATAAATATATGAGGGACGAGTAATTTTGAGAAGTTACCCTTGACCTTTGAACCCTGACCTTTGATCCCATGACCCCAAATTTTACTAAATAATTACTACCAGTCAGTATATGTATAATACGCTCCATGAAGAAACCCTAAACCATTTCTGAGATATATGGAGGGGAAAAAATGCAATTTTAACATTCTCACTTCATGAAATGGATGGACGGACGGAAGGACGGATAAACGGACGGAAGGACGGACAACCCGAAAACATCATGCCTCCGGTGACACTTCGTACCGGAGGCATATGATGTAGTTTGAGGGGAGTTTCTCCAAATAAACATGTTGATTAAGTGAATGCAGAAATATGTATACTGTAGAACGCTTCAATAAAGTATGAGAAAAATAGCTCAATTCAATAAAAAGTTATGACAATTATACATTTTGTTCCACAGAACTGATTTTATCTATGATGAATTAAACTATGTGTTGCGTGAAGTTTTGTTGTTGTCTGCCATCTGTTCTGTTTGCCAGATCTGCAATGACTGAGGCCAGGGAGAAATTATACTTACAGTCTTCATTTCTTGAATAACTCATATATTCATCTGAAATAGTGGATTGAATTATTGAAAGATAAAATGTGGCATTGATTTAATACATGGCTTCATTTACCCATAACTGATTCCAATATGGTATGCATTAATATGGGCATTTGTATCTCACCCAGATGGGTTTACCCATCTATTTTCCATCTAAAACCCCCCATCTGGTCATCAACAATCTTACCCAGGGGCTCGTTGCATAAAAGTTACTATTGCGGTAACTTTGCCATCAAGTGGTAACTATACCATGATAACAATACTCAACAGCCAATCAAAATAAACAATTCCATGGAAGTTACCATTGGATGGCAAAGTTACCATAATAGTAACTTTTATGCAACGGGCCCCAGATGGGTTTTCCCAGTTTATTTCCGTAATATGGTACCCACGTTGACAGGCCTATTTAGATACCCTTATGGATCTGATGCACAATACATGTGAGATTCCCCCTTGCCCAATGCCCCGGGTGGCCCGGAGTATATGCCCATATGTGACCCATCATCGTAATTAATCGCTTACGATGGTGGTCTCCTGCATTCATCGATCTTTGTCATTTATTGAAAAATACTGCATATTATTTTCATTTTACATTTTTGTACATGTATACTGCTCAATGCAATCACCTATGTGTATCGGGTCTAGGAACAGTACCCCCTGGAAAACCACCCTCCGGATAACTACCACCCGGATAATTACCCCCCAGGACAATTCCCCCCTAGGGCAACTACCCCCCGGACAACTACCCTCCAAGGGCAATTACCCTCCAGGGTAATTACCCCCTAGGACAACTACCCCCCGGACAACTACCCTCCTAGGGCAATCACCCCCCAGGGCAATTCCCCCTTAGGAAAACTACCCCCTGGATAACTACCCCTCGGATAACTACCCCTGGATAACTACCCCCGCGGATAACTACCCCCTGGATAATTACCCCCCGGAAAACTACCCCCTGGATAACTACCCCCCGGAAAACTACCCCCTGGGTAACTACCCCTAGGAGAACTACCCCCTGGGTAACTACCCCCAGGATAACTACCCCCCGGATAACTACCCCTCGGATAACTACCCCCCGGATAATTACCCCACGGATAATTACCCCCCGGATAATTACCCCCCGGATAATTACCCTCCGGATAACTACCCCCCCCCCCCCCCCCCCCCCATAATTACCACCAGGATAATTATCCCCAGGTTATTTACACCCTCCTCTGATAACTAGACCCCAGATAACTTCCACCCGATAAGTACCCCCTCCGATAACTCCCCATGGATGATTACCCCGGATAAGTAGGCCTACAACTCGCCCTCCCCTATAACTATTAAGAGGAAAATTACCCCCAGGACAGTGCACCACGTCAATTACTCCCTGGGTAACTACCTCCCGGGTCACTGCCCCCACCCCCCCCCCCCGACTCTTACTTTTAATAAAAAGGATATCATTACTACAGAAAACGAAGTTCTTTGTATTATTTGCCAGGAATCACGGAGATGCCATACTGAGACATCATCTTATGAAAACAACATCTTAAGGATTTACGATTTGTATCGTTTGCATTTAGGACGATTTATGTACAAGCTTAATTTCTCCCTCTGTATTTTGACTCTATGTTCATAAAACACGAAGCTGTCCCTTCATATCCTACCCGGTAATCCAGTAAATGTCAATGCCTTTAACCAAAACTATTTTCGCTAAATCTGTATTTTCTTTTACTGTTCCGAAATTTCGGATTTCTCTTGATAGTATAGTATAAAAGAAGTTTTAAAGGGTATGTACAGTTCTGGTCGAGGTGAGAATTTTGCTTTTAACGTTTTGCGAGATATTCAGAAAGCACTCTATGAGATGTAAAAGATCATGCAATTCTAAGGGGTATCAAAAGTTTATTTCATGAAAATCGGTTTTGAAATGGCTGAGATATCCAAAAACAAGGTGAAACAAAGAAATCCTAATAAAGGTGGGGCATGTCGCCTTTTGTTATTATCACCTTTTTGGATATCTCAGCCATTTGAACACCAATTTTCATCAAATAAACGTTGAATCCTTTTAAAAATTACATGCTCTTTCATATTTCATGAGATGTTTCTCACTATCTCACCTAAGAATGTTCAAAACATGAATCCCCACCTCAACCAGTACTGTACAATCCCTTTAAGTTTGAATGCCTTTACCATTGAATTAAAGACATTTTGAAGAAATGTTACACTTCAGAATGAGTTATACTTTTTGCAATATTTTTTAACCACAATCGTCTATCGTTTACCACAACTCCATGTAACACTTCTTTATTTTGAGGAGCTTATATTTCATGCCTCATACCACGTGCCCTGGTTTTGACCCATCATCTTCCTCTTCCCTCTCGCTTTTCTCTGTCCACCGTGAAGGTAGTCTATTCCTGTCATTCATTACTCACCTTTTCTCTTTCTCTCATTACAAGGGATTTATCTCGTGTGTGTTCATGTGCAATGCACTCCCGTTAAAACGAAATGCTCAGGACCGGCAGTTTTTTGTTTTTTGTTTTTTTTTCGTTTTAACGAAATTTCATTATAACCGAACAAATATAACATGCAATGTATAAGGAAAAGAAGGAAACCACGCATAAAAAATTATATTTGTTGAATCCTCATCATACGCTGGAAAGCTATGTGAGATGGGAGAATACCTTTTTAATTTCGTTTAAATATTACATTTTAAAAAGAGCATAAAGTTGTTTGTGTTGTCACACATGTGTAGAAAATGACGGTGTAGGATTTGGTTACAGTTCGCTATTCCAAAGGTTCTTTTCTTACTAAAGTACGTTACTCCGAAGGCTCCTTAATCCGAAGTTTCGCCATTCCCGGGATTCCGATGGTTTGTTTATCTGAAGGTTCGCATTTCTGAAGAATCATTATTCCGAAAGTTCATGATTTAGATCAAAATAATATATTGTTCATTTTCCGAAGGTTCGTTGATCTGAAAATGAAATGAGGTTCGTCATTTTGAAGGTTTATAAATCAAAAAGTGAGAAAGGTTCACTATTCAGAAAGTCCGTTGTTCCGAAGGCTTTTTCATCCGAAAATGAAATAAGGTTCGTTATTCCGAAGAAATTTTGTTAATGAAAAAAAAAAATGAGAAAGGTTAGTTATTTCGAAGATTTATTTATCTTAAGACGATTATAAGGATTGCAGTTCTTAAGTTTTGTTAGTGTACTCTCCTTTTTTCACCATGAATTAACGATATGTTTGTAATGTTCCGATTAACGAACGTTTTGAATTCCTATCATGTTCGGACTAACGAACCGTATAAGAATGAGAATAAGGACCATATTTTATTATCGGATTAACGAACCTTTGTTATGGAATAACGCCAAGATGTGCTTAATATTTCATTTCCGAACTATTACGGACATTTAGTTGTATCAGAATATGTGTGTTTTGTATTAAAGGACTTCGGATCCGTTGTACAGAATATGTGTGTTTTGTATTAAAGGAGGAACAAGGAAACAAACCTTATCTGAATTCAGATTATTGTATTACAATAACGCAAGTTCCCCTCGGAATCTGTGCGTGATACACGGAGTGAACATTCAATGATGCATTCGCTCATGCAGATACGCTTTAAAAATGCTTGTTCCGCTACGCATTTTCGAATGCGATCCGCATTTCGTTATAACGGAGCACATTTCCTTTGTTTTTCTTTGTCAGTGGTGCTCAGAAAAAACTTCGTGATAACGAAAATTTTGTTATAACCGTCTTCGTTATAAGCGAATTTTGTACCATAGACTTTAATGGCGATAATTTTGGGACCAGAAGTTTTGCTTCGTTATAACGAAATTTCGTTATAACCGTGTTCGTTGTAACGGGAGTGCACTGTATCTTTATTTGTGTTCTTCGTCTCTGTCTTAATTTTGCTTTCTTTGCATTGTTTCATCAATTTTGTAACTATTTTACTGTTATACCGCTAACGCTCATTTCAGAATTGCCCTACTGCATCATTGGGCATTAACAACTAGTATATCAAGAATGTGGGAAGAGATTGTCACCTCCTTGGTATGATCACCGCAGAGCATTACCTCCCTTGACAATTACTCCTTATTAAAATTAGGCTCCAAACAGTCACCCCTCTTACAATAACTCTCCCCCAGAAAATTACGTTTCTCATTGTTATTTTCGAACAACGTTTGCTATTTGAATTGAAAAAAAAAAACATTTTTCACTACATATCGTCTGGTTTTGGTCGAGACCAACTTCAGGTTTTAAACATCTTTTGGGTGAGAAAATTAGAAACCCCTTACGAAATATTAAAGAGCATGTTATTCCAAGAAGGATTCAAGTTTTTGTGAAAAAAAAAATACTCTTGAAATGGCCGGGATAAAACAGAGCAGCCCTATAATGTAAAAAGGATTCTGTCAACTACAACTCTCTATAGATCTATTAAAAAAGAGGGTGCAGGACAAAAGACTTCGTTAACAACTAGGGGTGTTTTGTAAAAAAAAAAAAAAAAAAAAGAAATACCGTTAAACTCGTAATATTTTACTCTTTCTAATCAGACTAACTTACATTTGAACTGGATTTCCCCTTAAAGTGTCGAGAACATTTAATTTGAAAACTAGCACAATTCTACTTGTATGTAAAACAAGCTGTAATCTTACTCTTATGACAGATTAGGGCACCGTTTGATAAAAGTTGCCAGTTATGACATCTTGTTAGTCTCTAATAATTTCAATAAAACCATGGGTTCTGCTTGATTGATAAGCTCGAGTCACCGACTTGTTACCATGGACCTGCTTTGATCGACCTACAACGATTGGTAATTGTGTGGAACTGACAGCTTGTCAGGACTGACTTCATAAAACCGTGCCCGGATCCTATCAGAAATTATGGCTTTATATCGAAGGGTCCCTCGCTAATGTTAAGGAAATATGAATTGCAGTGAAATCAACTCTCCTTTTCTTATGTTTATCTTCTAATGTGTTATAACAGTAGAAAATGACAAGCCAAAAGAGTAAATGATGACAGTGTAAGAGAAAGGTGCATCTTCTGATATGGTGTTATGAACTTATGGAAAAATCACAAAGGGCGGTACTTCTTTCGGGGGGCGGGGAGGGAGGGTTGTCCAGTAGGTAAGTATCAGGAGGGGGCGGGGGGGGGGGGGTGGGTCGTGTTATGGTTATGGGGGGGGGGGGTAGTAATCCGGGTGGTAGTTATCCGGGGGGTAGTTATCCAGGGGGTAGTTATCCGGGTGGTAGTTATCCTGGGGGTAGTTATCCGGGGGGTAGTTACCCAGGGGGTAGTTCTCCGGGGGGTAGTTATCCAAGGGGTAGTTATCCGAGGGGTAGTTATCCTGGGGGTAGTTATCCGGGTGGTAGTTATCTGGGGGGTAGTTATCCGGGGGGTAGTCATCCAGGGGGTAGTTACCCAGGGGGTAGTTATACGGCGGGTAGATGTCCTAAGGGTAATTGCCCTTGGGGGCAGTTGCCCTAGGAGGGTAGATGACCGGGTGGTAGTTGTCCTAGGGGGTAATGGCCCTGGAGGGTGATTGCCCTAGGAGGGTAGTTGTCCGGGGGGTTGTTGCCCTAAGGGGGAATAGACCTGGGGGGTAACTATCCGGGTGGTAGTTATCCGGAGGGTAGTTGCCCAGGGGGTAAGTGCCCGGATACGATGTGTATCTATTTGTGTACTATTTTCGATTATTTCACTGCACTTGTTATTCTTTGTCTTTCTACTTTTGAAATTTGTATTCAAATTGTATTTGATTGAATGCAGAAATAAATCAAATCAAATAAAAGAAATATATATATGGGCATGTTACTTGGGGTATACTACTGCTACTACAACTACTACAATACCACTACTACTACTACTACTCTAGGCTACTACTACTATTACAGGCTACTACTACCACTACTACCACTACTGCTACTACTATACTACTACTACTACTACTACCACCAGCATCACCACCACCACTACTACTACTGCTAATACTGCTACCACTACTACCACTTACCGTTATAACCAAATCCTGAACATACAAATTACTTCAATGTATTATATTTCACCAATCGCCTTTGAACCGCGAAAATAACATGCAAAAATAACAACGCGCGAATAACTAAGTTCACTGAGACCCTGGCAACCACGAAATTAACTACACGAGAAAATGTCCTCCAAGTAGCAATTCGCGAAAATATCTGTACGCGAAAATTTCAGCTCGTACAGGAGTTCATATTACCCTTTCATTTCTACACTGTATGTTCTCATTTCTGGCTATTCATTAATTCAAACAGCTATTCATTCTGTATTCTTTCCATTCATCCACCACTGGTATGTTTCCATACGGAGCTATCCATATTTTCACTCTCCAGTCAGCCACCTGTTAGTACATGATTATTTCTTTTTGTGTCATAGTTTCCTTCCTTCCTCATCTAATTTAATCACATCGTAAATTTTCTTTTTCTTTTCACATTCTAAAATGAAACTAGAAATGTCGCTAAGGTGACTGGTACGCCTCCGCCATAATGTATGATTCTAATAATAGGTCTATAGTACATGTGGACAATGTGTGATTACATTTTCACAAAATTGGCAAAATATTAAAATGACAAGTTTGTCACAAATGTGTTAGATGTCCACCTGCATTGACCTAGGTTTAATTGGCTGAATAAGAGAGCATGTATTTGGGGATTTACGGGCTTTAACTTGACTTTGACCAATTCATAAGTTTATGCATTGAGTAATTTTCAAGGTATGGAGAAAAAGTGCAATTTCTGTATTGAAAAGTACATTATTACCATTTTCATCTGACCTTTGACCCTAAAATTCATAGGATAATCACTGCCAGGCAGAACATGCATAACTATGTAGTAAGTTTCAAGATAACTTTATCCACTTCCGAGATATGGAGGAAAAAGTTAGTTCAGCATTTTCCCTTGATCTTTAACCTTTTGACCTTTGAGGAAAAAAAAAGAAAGTTTTCAGAGAATCTCTAATAGGTTATACATGCATACACCAAGTGTAAAAAAATAATAATCCTGCTGGCATTGCATAAATATGAGGGAAATAGTAAAATTTTGAATTGTTGCCCTTGACCTTTGACCCCATGAACCCTAAATTTTCTAGATAATCACTGCCAGTCAGTACATGTATATATATGTTCCATGAGGATACCTTGAACAATTTCCAAGGTACGGGGGAAAAAAGCGGAGTTTTAAAATTATTACTTGACCTTCTGACCTTTGACATCACGACCCCAAACTTTCACCGGAGAATCTTAATTGGGTTATCCATGTATACACATAAGGGCTTTTTACACTTGTGTTTCTTAACCCCGGACTTTCTCTGACCCAGGACTATCGTTAGTCCCGTACCAATTTTTTCAGCTTTTTACACTCGCCAATTAGTCCCGTACTATCTCTTGTCCGGGGCTAAGGAGAAAACTGACCTTTTTACACTCGTATTTCTTAGCCCAGGACTTTCCAAACCACACGAATATTCATAATTACGCTGTGTACTGTACAAGTACACGCACGCACCGGCAGCACTTGATGACCTCGTTTCTGATTGGTCAGTGAGGGTCGGACTTCGTCTCCGTCGCTTAGCCCAGGATTATTTTTTCGTTCTGTTTACACTCACTTGCTTGGCACCGCAATTGCGGTGCTAACCCCTGCTATTTTGCAGGGCCAGATAGTACCGTACTATCGGTGGGGCTAGCCCACTTTGGCAAAAACGAGTGTAAACAGAAAGTGGGCTAAGGATAGTCCCGTACCAACGGTGGGGCTAAGGCCCCCCCTTAGCCCCACCGTTGGTCCGGGGCTAAGCAAAATTTTACAAGTGTAAAAAGCCCTTAAGTTTCAAGAAAATAACTTCAGGCATTGCATAGATATGGTGGAAATAGTGAAATTTTACGTATTTGACCTTGACTTTTTTGACCTTTGACCTTGAGCATGTGCACCCAAAAGTTGATAGGCACAACTTCACCCCCAATACACATACATGCCAAGTTTAATTAGGATACCTCAAAAGATTTTTTAGTTACGCTGTCCACAAAATTCATTACGGACGGACGGAAGAACGGATGGACGGATGGAAGGACAGAAGAACGGACCGATGGAAGGGCAGAAGGACGGACGGACGGACAACCCGAAAACATATTGCCTCCGGCACCACTTCGTGGCGGAGGCATAAAAAAAAAAGTCATCCTTGCTGAACTGAGAATCAATCATGTAGCTGGGAGCAACATTTCCTGTACTTTTAATGAACCCAACAAATACTTACTTTTTCTTGTTGGAGTAGATGGGCAGTTAGGTTTGAGGAATCAAATAAGGTTATTTTTTATCTGCATACTGCATCAGTGCATTCTTTCTCTCTCTGCCCAGATATCCAACGTCCTTGCAACAGGCCTGCATATTACATAAAATCTGCAACCCCATGCCCTAAGTTTTGCACTCACAGGTACAATGCAGAATTTCATGACAAACATGCCTTTCGTTTCATGATGTCATACAACGCATTATCAATCATCATCAAACATATACTTCAATAGCAGATCTTGTGATGCGAAAAACAGAAGACACTAGGCAAACACAGTATTCACTAAAACATTTCAAATATTTTTTTTCTTTATTTGATAAATAGTACTACCATCACATTAATAGTACATTCATATCGATAGTTATCATCATCTCCTACCTATCTAAACATTTTGCATCTGATTTCTCTGTGGTTTTGTGAGTCTTTGCATCTGACACGCATGCATGCACCCACACACACACACACACATACACACAACACATTCAATGTTTTATAACAGTCACGCTGAGTTCAAAGTGCAGACGTTCCGTTGCTTCGTGGAATGGTTGAGGGAAACACATTTCAGTTGGTTTCTAAATAAATTCCTATAGTATACAATTCTCAGCTAGTGGAGTGGAGGGATTCGGAGAGAGAGATAGAAGGGTAACTAATGGATGAGGAGATTGAAAAGATGACAGGTGGATGGATGAAAGAGAAATGGATAGATAGAAGGATAGACAAGCATGTATGTATGTTTCATGAAGATATAGCAATATACATAATTATATGGATCATTGATACTTCATTGATACACCAGTATGTGCAGAAAAGTTGGCGAGTAAGAGAAGGAGGAAACACTGTGAAGAGAGAGAAAAAGACTCGGATACAAAATACAGATCAAAACTGGTCTGAACGGCCTTTTCTCTAATCAGACAGAGTCAAAATGGATGATTACACTGGCTCGCTGGACTATGTTCAGTCTCAATGATGGACTACGACTGATGATATTTGGAGAAGTATTGTACCAATGACAGTCACTCAATGCAGAAATTATGTGACTCTCAAGATTTGTCATACAACATCACAAATGTGAACACAGAGGTACCCCATTCCATGCTATACGTAAGCATCATACCTAGTCAAGATACCGTAAGTAGGAGGTGAGCATTTTCTGACACTTTAAAATCTACAAATACATGCACAGAGGCAGTGCTGGCTTAAAATCAGTCAGTAACATTGTGGATCATCGCTTTTAATCATCAGCAAAGAGGGTCCACTGTGAACACACCAATCTCGGCTATTTTCACCGATGCACTGAAGATACTGAACATAGGAAGGGGTAGAAGTCTATGGCAATGACCTTACGGAATACAATACACTTTGATTTCACTCTTGTTCATTTTACTACCAATGCACTCAACAAAATTAGAGAAGAAAAAAAAATAGACAACTGCTGTCACTGTACTATCATATCACATCGCATCACAAAAACTGAATTAAGTCATATAGTGATTAAAATGTCTCTTTTCAACAAACAAAAAAAGAAAATCTCTTATTTACAGATGAACAATAAAATCAAATTATGATCACAAAATACACAAGTAATCTTTTTTTAAGCCACGTCTGGCCAATAATTGCACATTTTTTGCATCTTCTGCATACACATGTCGCTCCTTCACAATCATATGCTATGGACATCCTCTACAGGAAATTGCTGCTTATTAGTGAGTGAAAGAAAGTAACACAGGGTTACCAAGTTGTAGGAGAGAAGCTGCACTGTTTGAGAGTAAAGACAGAGTCACCGGAGATGTACCCCAAGCACTCTCCCAAACAAACAAACAAACAAACAATCAAACAAACAAACAAACAAACAAACAAACAAAAAACAGCTCTGATGCCGGCCGCATCATAACATAGACAAGTCAAACATTACAAGATGCTAAGATCACCATATGTAGACTCACTAAAACACACAGTACTCCTGAAATATGTCAATAGCAAATGATTTCACAGAATTCCTGAACATAACCATTCTCACATTCATCCTTATAGACATTTGTTGTTGTTGAAATAATGAGAAAAGTAAAACTTTGGTGAACAATGTTTGCCTTTCAAGGTGTTTCTAGAGTACAAGTCAGGATACATGTACGAATGCATACCTGTAAGTCACTGTTACAATAAACCATGGCAGTTCCATTGCCTTCATCATTAGTCATTTGACTAAATGTAGCTATGGTGCTTCTTCTAGATTTAGAACAGCTTGGGTAGTAGTTCTCATGCATGAAACAATTTTCAACTGATAAAGAAGAATCACACTCTAAACCAACTACAAAAAAGTGACGTTATTCACAATGAAATGTCACATAATAAAAAGTCAGGAGTTCTACAATCCTGACAGAATTTTACTACGAGACTATCACAGAGTCAGCCTTCACTAGATGTGATCTGGACTACCTGAAAATAAATAATAATCTGTTTGTGCTGGGGTGATTCCTGAAGTACATATATTATAAGAATGGATGACAGACAGCTATGAGTTAATTCTCTTATCCATCACAATGACATCATAGATAACACATTATGACATCATAGATAAAACACTATGACATCATAGCTAACACACTATGACATCATAGATAACTCACTAGGACATCATAGATAACCCACTATGACATCACAGATAACTCACTATGACATCATAGATAACACACTATGACATCATAGATAACACACTATGACATCATAGCTAACACACTATGACATGGTAATTTGTTTTCACTATCGGACTTACAGAAAAATACACATTCTGATGAATATTGTTACCATAAGTCACACATTCTCACGGCTTGGTGAAAGTAATACTAATAAATGTCATACCAGTATGCCGATTATATCAAATGAGTTCAGTCACAGTACTTAGACAATAAGAGATTTCATCATCACTCAACCAATTCAGTTAATTAATGTACTACATAGCACAGGTGTATAGAATAATGGACTACATCTGTCCTCACTGGTATAAGTTGATGCTCAATCCACCATAAAGCCTGAATGTTTCAAGTTGCCTTATCCATGAACATGCTGCACTGCAAGAGTGTTCCACCATGAGCAATAGGACATGCTATTTGTGTCTTAAATACCAGTAGATAAACACCTTGTATGTATCTAACATTCATAATAACTTTTTTAACACCCAAAACATCTCACAGTTTTTCAAGGTTGTGGGTTGTAGGAGTGAGGAAGGAGTGATAAAACTTCAACTGGGACGGCTTTGAGGAGAATTGATCAAACTCATGGCAAGGTTGCTGATATAAAACTCACTCCCTCATTCCACACCTACAAAGTACTTTTCTTGGTGAACTTTTCACGGGTGACTATCTTAGGCCACACTGATACCAAGAGACCCCATATGAGCATTACATGCAGACTCAACATCATTCTAATTTAAGACATTACGTATGGCAGTCACATTACAAAAGATAAGGGTACTGCAACTTTGCAAACAGTTGAACGATTATTTAGCATTTGCTATATCTTTGAACGAAACCATACAGATTCGGTGGGCAGTACTGTCATATCCAGGTATTACATTGGGTAACTTAAGAACTGTTAAACATATTCTGCATAAACCACTATGACAGCATGACTAGGTATCGGGTCAAAGGTTACCAATATCACACTGTGTGAAGGAGTTTGAGCCAGAAGGAAACACTGTTAAAACCCACTGGGACCTTTCACTTCACACAACTCTGAAGTTTACTCCCATCAAATGACAATGAGAGTCTCTAACTCTGTCCTGCTGCTTTAAAGTAATGATACAACGCTGATAACTATCTGTCCTGCTGCTTTAATGTAATGATACAATGCTAATAACTATCTCAGAAGTATCCCCATGATTTGGCATGGTATTCTGTCAATGATAACATTCCTCTTTCTGCAGATGAAAATATAAGTGTGATATGATCAGTCAATATCAACACAATATCATATCTCACGCACCATGTCATTGTGATAATCATTCTTCTTTTCAAGCATCATCAACACTATCAGCTACATATAGTAACAGAACTACAATTTTTGAAAAAAATAAAATAAAAGGGAAGAGTAGCCACTACTTGCACACAAAACATATAGCATCATTTGACCACAATCTCTTTAATGTATATAAATATATCCTATAGCATCCATCAGAAAAAGTTTCACAAAGTAATATATCATCATATAGATATGTCACACAAAATTTCATGCTGCCTCTAAAGCAAACATACATCATAGAACATATACTGCCACTGGAAAATAGAATCATGACAGACATTGCCATTTTGAGAAAGTCTTTTTAACAATTGCAAGGGTACCACTGCACCATCTGAAAAAATGTAAACAAATATATATGTTACAAAACTTGAAACAACATCAAATATCTTGGAACATAGTTTGTAAGTTGGGATAGATTTGATAGATTCAAACATGGGACAGGGCTGATACTATAAAGCATTATATCTGTGGCACATGAAATGGCACAAAATTTCTAGAATCCTTAATGCTACTGGAACAAGTAATCAAAGCCACATATTTTCTGATTTATTCAATGACATCATCTTAGAATATGACAATAGCAACAGTTGACTCAGCACTATACAATGAAATCAAACTTGATTGACACAGTTTACCAGCAAGAAGCACAATATTCACAACTCTCCAAAATAAATCTGACTGATTTTCAGCAAGAATTACTCAGTATTGTGAGTCTTAAACTTGGGTACTACATGTAACTTCAAATTTCTTGGTGCTGCATACACATACACAATGACTAATACATCACATCAATAGAGGTATAGCTACTCTGCGTAAAGGGAATTAATTGCAGTGCTCTGTAATTATTCTATTATTTGCTTTTTAAATCATTGCCGAATAAGAAGGTAAGTAAAGAATTTAAAACCAGGGACTTCCACGCACACCCTGAAATAAAAACAGAAAATTAGAACCAGGCAATGTTGCACTTCATACTTGCCTTGACCACTGAAACAGTACACATCAGGTAAACTCCCCCCCCCCTTTTTTGGGGGGGGGGGCAGTTGCTAAAGTAAAGCATACCAATAACCATTTTCTTCTTCTTTTATGCGTCTTTATAAGAATGCCACCCTAGAAAAATACATCAACCACATCTTTTTATTCACAACATCACCACAACTGATTGGTCCACAGCTTATTATGTGATGAAATCTAGACAGCACTACTTTGTCAATTCTTACTTTCACCTTCATGTAGTACAACAATATGATCATTTACCTGTGTAAAACCACAGAGCTATTTAGAATCATTTGGTCATTTTCAGATAAGGTAAGAATACAGTCAACTCTTTTACGCTGCATAACAGTAAGCATGTCATTCACACAGATTCAAACCCCACACAGGTCAGGATATGTCACATTAATCCATCTGAATTCCAAACCAAATCCAGAAATAAAATAGAAATGCTGTGCTATGGCGACTGGTAAACCCCCGCCACAATGCATGGTTCTCCCAATAGGTCTATAGTATGTCTTGTCAATGTGAGACGACAGTTTCACATAATTGGCAAAAAATGAAAACGACATGTTTGTCGCAAATGTGTGGAGTCTTCATTTTCTTTGAATTAGGTTTTAATAATTGGATGATGGGGTAAACTAGCAAGTATTTGGGATTTGAAGATTTTTACTTGACCTTTGACCCTTATGGAAGTATTTCAGACCCAACTTTTGACTTTTTCGTTGTAGATTATCCCCAATGATAAAGCCTGGTCTACAAGAGATTAAAACCCACACACACATTATATAAATGAGCCTCTGACACATCAACGTGTTCGTGTCACTTTGGGTGTTTCAACTTTGCCCAGAGACTCAGGGTGCGTTCGAGCGTTCTCCTAAAGCGAACCGTACCGTACCGTACCGTACCGTACCTTACCCGCACCAGAGGAGCGCTTGATCGCTCCTAAAGTGTATCGTACCAAGCCAAAAGTGGACCACTTCCCGATGTGCTCCAAAAGCGTACCAAAAGTTCGCTGTAAAGCATGCATGTATCATGCGCATACGTCACAATGCAAAGACATCATTCTCTTTGTTCGGGACAGCTGTAAGTACGTCAAGCGCCAGGTGAATGACCCTCTTGCTACAAAAATGCATGACCTTTTCTAAAAATAACTCGTGAGGTACGCTTTCTCAACAGAGCTCTCGAACGCTTCAAATCTGGCACAGTTCGGTACGGTACGCTTTGGTTCAGTTCGCTTCAGAGTGCTCGAACGCACCCTAAGTGGCTCAATTCAGTTGTTGTCTTGTCAGTCATGTTTGCACAGAATGTAAATGGTATTCAAAGAGGGATAAGCCTCACAGGGGGTTTACACATGACAAAGGTAAAGGAATAAGTATAAGAAGATTTTCTACAGATTTTTTTTCCACTCTGTTATATGATTGGCAATTTCCCCTATATCTGAATTTGCACAGCTTTTTTTTTTCACAGCTTTTTGTATCTTTGGATTCCCCCCCCCCCCCCCCCCCCCCGTTTCCATCCATTTCTTTCTCGTTTTTTGAATGATACAGTCTTTTTTTTTTGGGGGGGGGGGTAGGATGTTAAACCAGTTGGTGTATCCTACAGAACAGCGAGTGGATACTTTATTCTAACAAACTGGATGTTATTGCATATTTTTTTTTCTAGAGGAACATTGAGTAATTTGGTATCACATGGATAAATACACACGAACACCACACCTCCAGCCACTTTGTTCCATTTTTACCAAAAAATTGTGAGTCAACCTGAAATACTCTCTGTCAGTGTACACATGTGTGATAGAGACGGCAAACTAAATGAGATTGATTACGACTACATTTAGAATAAAGCTAATATGAAGGTTTATGTCACCTCGCATTTAGGCCGAGTTGTCAAATACACAGCTTAAGAGAAAAGAAAAAAAACAAAACAACAGTCATGACTGGAAACAGAACACTTTAACGTCGGTTCTGCAAATCAAAGAGCACTGAAACTCATAAGGTAGTCATAAATTTGTTAGCAGAAAGATAAAAACCGAGATGCTGATTCTATTTGGCATTTGTCACTCAATTTCTGTCTGGTGCACCATAGATGCTCTGTGTGTGAGTAAAAAGGAGAAAGTGCTAAAAGGGTGAAGATATATACATAATTCCATTACCACAGTAACATCCATATTCAAACTTCAGTTGCACTTGGTCGACATCTTAGACCACTGATTATAGTTACATCTGTGCAGGTACACTTTCATGCATATAAACCAGTATATCAGCCTCTCCCTGCATCAAATAAATACTACAAAATACTCTGCAAAGGAAGATGTCCAAACTAGTAATGGGACTTCTGCATTTAAATGAATAATACTTCTATCCTTTCTTAACTTTATCAAGAAAAAAATAAATATGCAGCAATTTCTTCTTCTTTTCCACACTGACCACAGCTGTCTATAAAGTCACTTCAGTTCAAAAGTCTTGTAAAAACTACATTAGTTATTTTTCCTCTGTCAAGACAGTATCCTGTACCCCTTTCTATGTAGATAATTAGTTGGTACTGGTGTCTTTTTTCTCAAGGCTCTTCCATAACCCGTTCACTCCACTTCTGTTGCCAATATTCTTGTCCCTCACTCCTCCATTCAGCTCTCCATCCCCGCCGGTGAGTTCAGGCAGCTAAATGGACTCTTCCAGCGATTCCCTGTGTGCACACGCAGACTCAACCACTCCTTGCGGTGGGGGATGTTGTAGGTCTCCTCCTCTGCACCCCCGTCAGCTGAGTCGGTAGCGTAGCCCCTGTCCGAGCCGGTGGTCTGGGTGCTGTAGTCCCCACCTAAGGGGAGAGTGGTGGGGTGGGAAAGAGGAGCTTGTTGCTGGGGGTGGGGGAGGGGATTCAGGTTCTGAGTAGTGAGGGGAGAGTCCGACATGCTGCCAAAACTTCCCCGACGAGACTCGGTACTCTGAGCTGTGCTAGTACTGTACTCTGAGTCTGTTTAGACACACAGGAGATTGAAGAGAGAGAGAGAGCGAGAGAGGAGAGAGAGACAGAAATGAGAAACACATGAACTCTTTTGACAATGGATGAAAGGACAGTACTCATTTCAACCAGGCCATTCATACTATATGTGGGATGTTCCGGAGACAAAGAATGATGCCATCATGAAATTATTGTAGAAGAGAGAAGTTGGAGCCCTCTTCAGACTGGTAAAATAATGGTATTAGTGTGGTGAGGGTATCAACAAAGCTTGATAACATCTTGAGCTCAAAATGTCATCAGATCCAAGATAGTTGTCAGACCCTGTACTTGTGAGCATCATATTTTTGGATTTGCTATGGCTAAGATAGGTTCCAATATTCTTAAGAAGTAGACATGTGTCCATCAGTAATCTGTAATAAACACTTACCTGAGGAAAGACATGGTTGTTTCATATAATTTTCTTACACTACTTCACTGATTGTGAATTGTGACCCTAAATGCTCTGTGACATGCAGTGCATGCCAACACAGCAATGGTACAGGAAGAAATAAAAACTACAGTGCACTCCTTTTATAATGAACAGGGTTACAACAAAATTTTACTGTAGTGAAAAAAAAACATTCAGGTCCCAAAATCATTATCTCTATCATCTTTGAATATTCAATTTGTCTCTCTATCATCTTTGAATATTCAATTTGTCTGGCTATAAGAAGATTTCAATACAAAGAAAGAAAACTGCCGGTCCTGAGTACTATGCTATGACAGGAGTTGCCCTTACCGGTAAATAAACACAAGTGGTTTTATTAGTTTTCTTCAGTTTATAAAGAATTTTGCCTCAAATATCACAAAAGGTAACAGCTGGTCTAACTTGTGGACACAGATGACAACGTGAACCACAAACCAAGACCTGAATTCATCATTTCCTCCTACGACACTCACTGATTTCATCCTTGGAGGATGCATTGGCCATGGCGGACTTCCTCATTGGCTGCTGCTTGAGAAGGAGGATGGCGCCCTCAAAGTTGCGAATGGCATCGAGTGAGAGGACGCTCTGCTTGCTCTCTGGTCCAAGTTTGCTGGCGCTCGAAGAAAGCCATTGGTGGACATAGCCAAAGTCCTGTTCCAGCTGGTGGGCGCCATGGACACTGGAACCAAACGGGGTGAAGAAGGCATCATTAGGAGCGCTATAGAATTGAGATTTGTTAATATTTCACCATACACACACATGCAAAAATTACCATGGGACTCCATTCTGGTCCAAAGACACGATTTTTCAAGTACAATCATGCAATGACTGTCCTCTATTAAATTTTTTTCAGTATCCTAGGATAGTCAAATATCACAGTGGCTTTGGCAAGTTTAACATAGAGCACATTCAGTTTTGTCTTAATATTAACAGTTTCTGTTCCTTGTTGTAGCATACGATACAACACTGGAAGGGACTGGCATTTTACAGGTAGGCTTTGAAACAAAAGGGGTTCTTTCTTCTTTTTCTTCTTTTTTTTTTGGGGGGGGGGGGTAGGTGAAGATGGAGTGAATGGAGATGACATGTCTGTTGCTCAGCAGCAGATTACCTCAATTAAGTCCTGCTAGACAGATAAGGGGATTTTGTAATCAATGTTCATTCATCATTAACATCAAGAAATATATGCTAATCAACAAACATCCAAAGTACATGCCCATCTTCATAAGAGGTTTAAAAAAGCTTCTTACTTTATTGTCTTTATCAACGGCTTGATCCATTGAGAATTGAGAGGAACATTTGACTGTGTGTATGTGTCTGTGCATGCGTCTGTGTGTCTGTGTGTCCGTGCCTGCTTGTGGGGGGGGGGGGGGTGCATGGGTTGTGGGACAAGATCCAATCAGCCATTAATATTCATTGAGCAGCAAAGTTTATGGCATGACGGTTGATGCGTTTCTCTCAGTTGTGTCAGGATGTTTACCCTATACTCCGGCAGTAAATGTCACATAAGCATCACGCTTATCTAAACACGCCACCGTCATCAATCTCTAACGCTTTTAAGTCCTCCAAGCCGAAACGCGCCTCACTCGAAATTCCAGACTTCTGTTCAATGGTTCAGTTAAATATTTACAGAATGATGGAAAACACTCCAAAGATAAAAGAATGATGAGGAAAAGGAGACATCAGCCAGACAATGGTGAAGAAACATCCCATTTAGTAAGGCATCTTGTCAATAAGTGGGTACCATTTATCCATTCAACTACCTTGAAGACACCTTTTCTGGACCAGCCCCCCCCCCCCATTTAATTAAAACACACACAGACACACTTTGTATGAGGAAAAATAAAAACTTCACCATATACAAAATACCTCTTTTGTGCTCTGTAATGATAGTCTTCATTCTGATTTTACCTCTAAAACTAAATTGAGTTATAAGTTGTCTTTTAATCTGAAGTCATCAACATTCATAAATTCATTTAGTAATTTTCTGATTACTGTATTTTGTGAAATTTGCAGCGCTGTTTTGGTTGCGTAAAAAATTCATATTTTGTGAGCAAATAATTGAGCTTATCCAAAACCAAATACATGATTATCAAATTAGCTTTGAAGAATGTTAATGCACCCTCCTGTACATTTTTTTTTTTTTCTCCAGGGATGACAAGTTTATATCTTATCTAGGGGCGGATCCAGGAATTATAAAGGGGAGGCGCCTTTACAAAATTAAAGAAGGGTGCATTCGCCCCCCATTTTTTCTTTATATTTCTTTTGTTTTTATACAAAAAACAAAGAGGGGGTGCGCGCCCGGTGCGCCCCTCTGGATCTGCCACTGTTATCCAATCATGAGGGAAGATGTTGCCTAACCCATCTAAAATAGCAATCACATTTTGAACAGTTAAGGGTAAGAGATACGCGATGAAGGCAGAGTTGTTATATCAGGAACAGTTTCTCCCCTTGACAGCACACCAATACAGGATAAGGGAATGCTAGCACGTCTCCAGACTGATGAATGTTTAAGGGAACCAAGACGCCGCCCTAACCTGAACTTAGGTTTCTCCTTGAGGATGAAGGACATCCAGCTCTCCAGCATCGTCTTGACGGCGATGGACATGATGGTGATCTGGGCCGTCGTCTTCAGCTTGGTCACACCCTCCGCAATGGGCATCAGCAGGATGTCCACGATGTTGGCGGCGTAGGAATTGTGAACGCTGGGGAGTTCTGCAAATTGGCAACATGCTATGAGTAATCACTCAACCCTACCTTCCATGTCTCCTACATTCTTTATATCCACTAAAAATCTACAGGTTTGTCAAGCTGAGGCACCAATTTCAGTCATATTTCGAATACTGTAAAACTTGACATGTTTGCATGCATGACGCTTTAAAAATTTTGAAAGGAGCCAAAATTCGCGAAAGTAAAATACATACACAAGCGTTAGCCTACATAATGCATTGAATGCCAGTATAATGCTGTGTAAAGTACAAGTGTGTAAATTCTCTTGTGCAACCGCTGTACTAGCATAGTGTGCATTCAATTTTGTTGTGTGTTTCATATCGACCAGCATGTTCAACAAAGCTTTGTATTACTAGTTCATGTAGTACACCACGGTACTCATAGGCTGGAATTCACGAAGGTGGTACAAATGAAACCACGGTTTAAACCATGGACAAAAACCATGGAGCGCCAAGTGTCGCATGGAATATTTCGTTACGAAATTGGTCATTTCTTTGACAAAATTACCGTTTCGTTAACCAAGTTATCATTTCGTGGACGAAATGTTCATTTCATTACAAAATTTTGTCATTACGTAACAAAATAATCTTTTTATCGACGAAATGACTGATTTCGTAACGAAATATCCCACGTGACACTTGGTGCTCCATGGTTTTTGTCTATGGTTTAAACCATGGTTCATTTGTACCACCTTTGTGAATTTGGGTCATAATGTTTTTATGGTCTGTGATTCACAAAAGAGTTTCATGCCGCCAATGTTTTTGGTTTTAAAGTATCTTACAAACTTGTTACTCTTGTTTCATGATTTTAAAGTATCTTACAAACTTGTTACTCTTGTTTTCACAAGATTCTAAAAGGCTCACACACTTTGTATGTAGGAATTTGAAGAAAAAAATATTGACAATGAAACTAAGAGCACACACACTTCATATCTGCGTTTAGTTTTCTAGCACAGTTGAATTTTGCTAATCCACATCATGAACATATGGGTTGATGGGTATGCACTTTAATATTAAAAGTATTTTGGCAGTTTCATTCAACATGGTAAAAAAGCTGTGTCAATGTTTAATGTTTTTTATCAAATAATATCATTATCATATCAATTTCTATATTACCATGTGGTATATTCTTGCTTACAGTTTAACTCATATGTTTCCCAGAAGAATGGAAATAAACTCAAGTCAGAACTGAAACATCAACTTGGAATCATGAAACATTTAAAGGTTCACTCTGAATATTTGTGTGAAGTGTTTGTGCATACCTGCCAAACCTAAAATTCATGAACAAGGAATATCTGGGAGAAAATAATGCAAAAATAGGAACTTTCATCCATCTCATATGGGTAACTATCAGTAGGTGTTGACAAAAATAGGAACACAATATTAAATGAAGTTTCTTCTTTCCTAAAAAATAGAAATGTTCCTATTAAATGGGAAAGGTAGGCAAGCATGTAAGTGACATTGAGATGAACACTTCAACTTTAGCATATATGATTCCTGCTACCCAATGTAATGACTTTCTAATAATAAAAACAGGCAAACGACTCTCCTCCCAGAATAATCCATCTGCAAATTCCTGTCATATCTCACCGTCAGTGGTCTTCTTCCGCCAAACCTTGCCCATCGGCATGCTCTTGGGCCAGAACTCATCGCTGATCCTCAAACAATCCTTGCAGAACTGCCTACTGCAGTGACTCGACAGCCCCTGAAGGTTTGAGAGTTAAGAGCAAAAGGAGGAAAAACAAGGGATGATGCAAGGGTTGCTATGGAAACAGCATATCATCACTTTGGCTGTAATGCAGACAGCAAACAATTTCTCAAGTGTTCTCTCTCACGATGTCCAATAATATGTTTTCATTAAATCATGAAAAGGAATATAGTTTCAGCAATTTTTCAATCTCTGTGGCAAAACTATTGCAAAGGTCTAAAATTTGATTAGCAAGACCGGCCTCACACTGTGTGACTCTGATTATTGATAGCTTGCAATATGTTTCAACACAACACTGAGCAATATTAAGCATCATTGCTCTCTGTTGCAAAATCTTAAAAAATCACCAGCTGTTGTATCGCAAATCTCCCCACACTGTGCGCCATCTGGAAATCTTCTGCCATCATATAGCAGGATATCGCACAGTGTGAGGTGGGTTTGAGGGTCGTGTTGACTCTTCTGGAAAACATCATTACTGCCACAGCTCCTTGGAGGATATTTATGGTACCAACACTTGAACCAAATCACACAAATTCATCGCTAATTCAGTAAAAGTCAACCCATGCACTTCAAGAAATAGCTGAAATTAAAATTTTTCATAATTTCTTATGCAAAATCAACAACCTGCTTGACCCTAACATATTCAATTCTTTTGAAAAGCCCTTCAACATACAACATATCTTGCAGTCCAGGGCTTCTGCCTTTCATGGCATATGTACACAGGGTTGTTTATAGTTAACATGATTACCTGAAGGCGGCTCAGTTCACCGTTGAGTCTCAGCTGCAAGGCCTCCATATTGGCATGGAAGGTGGCGATGGCTATCTGGGGCTGCTGGCGCCGAGGGCTGACCGGACCCTGCGTCGTGGTCAGTCCAGAACGGAGGGTGGGTAGCAGCTTGAGGGCAGACATGGCGTGGTCACTCACCACCTGCTCAGGGTCAGAGGTTTAACACTGTCATTTCCACTGATACCTACACTGTACATTCCACTAAAAAAGCTTATGGCATACATGTACTAAAGTAATATTCATCAAAGGCTCAAATAAGGGGAATTCCTCCATGAAAATTAGTTTATGTGAATTAAAGCAGAAATATTACTGACACATGACAGTGAAAGTTTGAGCAAATTCCAGTCATAACTGAGAAAGTTATGAATTTTGATTAAAGTTGTGGTGAATCACACACAGATAAACATCTCTGTGATGCCACACATGATGTCATCCCAATTTGCCACACACTACACAATAAGAAGTTTTCATTCCCCACCAAGTAGATTTCCAATTGTACATGCACCATTCTTGCAATCATTGTAAATATTTTTATGTACAACCCCTGCAAGCAAATATATATATTTTGTCTAGAGAATTTTATGTACAGAACAAGTGGAAGGTGAGTTCATATGTTACACCACAGAGATGCTAATTTGTACTTGATTGATCACAACTAAAAAAAAAAAAAAAATTTCTTTTGTTTTATTTGGAACTTGCTCAAACTTTCACTGTCCTGTTCCTGTTATTTTCTGCTTCTACTTGGTATTCACTCAAACTAAGTTTCTGGGTGGAATTCCCCTGCAAGTGCTGGGCAGTACTCTTCTACAAACAGCAATGTTCTCTTCTACAAACAGCAATGTTCTCTTACCATACTCATGGAAGGCATGATTTATGTTGCAGTTAAATTGTTTGTGATATTCACTTCCACGATGTCAACTTACTTGTATTTCAAGAGGGATTTGAGGCAATCGCAGCTGACAATAACTGAATCTACCATTGACCACTCACTGGGCCGTCCCAAATCCAACCGCTCTTTAGGAGATTTCGAACCTTAAAGTTTGACATCGAGATTGCATGCATGAACCATAGATCACATCGAAACCTCACAAATATGGATCAATTTCAAATTTATTTTTCAATGATCTGTAGCCTTACACTCCTGTTCAGAAACTGAAGATATCTATGCTTCATGTGAGTCCATGGCAAGCCAGTGGGAAAATCAGTGGTGGTTGTCATTAGAAGACATTACAAAATGGTGGTATGGACCCGAAAATGTGAATAGTCTTCAGTTTTGCCTAAAGGCCCAACTTGACCTTTCAACTGACCTTTTAATAGTTAGTATACTAATGACCAGCACTAACAATCCCTCGATTGCACTCAGCTGCATTGCCAGTAAATTACAAACCCATCGTAATGAATTGCTTGTGTGTGCTATTCACTTAGAATGGAGCAGGCACTGGCCTTTAGAGATCTTGCCACAGCATTTCATCAGGTCTTTATTCTATAAAACAAATAATGCGCATTCTTGGTTGGGCATTACTAAAATTATCCACCCTCCATACCTTTTGAAAAGTCCAAAAACTTGTCCAAAGTTACTATCAGTTGGATTATATACAAATGATGCACAGGACAGGGTGGATCGGTGAGAATTAGATGCGCAAATTTAACTTCGGAACTGTTTACCCTCCAAAGTTAAACGAGAGCATCCAATTCTTACTGATCCACGGAAAAAGGCCTGTGCATCATTCGTTTTATAAAATGGGCCCATAAATACATGAAATTTGACTTTTTGCCCCATTGTGCGTCCGGTACATTTACAAAACTGTGCAAGGCTTGAGCCATGTGTTCGGATTTTACTAGACACATGGCTCAGTATGGATCAGTAAAAATCAATGCATGATGATCGACCACTCAGATTGCAGAGATTCTAAAGCCCATTTTATAATTTTTACTAATGACCTGTGCTACATGCCTTATTTGTCTACTGACACACTCACGCAGAGACACAGATTGACTCACCCTGAGGTCCCCATAGCAGATGAGCAGGAATGGCCCTACCACCCCATTGGTGAGGAAGTCCTGGCTCTTGAGCTGGCACCACTGGGCAGCCGTGCCAAGACTGTCCGCCAGCCTGGTGAGGGCTTGGACAACACCAGCCTGGCAGTGGGACACCTGGGACTGGGCCCCATGGGCTAACAGGTTTAGTCCATTCTTGCCTGGAGTATAGATAGTCAACCGTAGAGGGATGGAGAGAGTTGAAGTGAAAGTGCAAGAAATGAGAGAAAAAAGGGAAAAAGGAAGAGACAGAGAGGGACAGGATAGAAGACAGAGAAAAAAGAGAAAGACAAGAGAGAAGAAAGGGAAAGAGAAGAGGATAGACGGGAATAGAGAGTGAAGCAAGAAAGAGAGAGATGGGGATAAGATAAGAGACATAAAAGAAGTTTTATCATCTACAGCACAGCTTTGATGGACTGGTTTCAAAATCTGACTCATGGAAAATGTTGCTAAAACTAGACATTTGTATCACCAATGAGCTCAAGTTCATAATTTGTGTGAAATTTTCATTTATTGATACCATGAAGCCATGCCACACAGGTAGGGCATTACAAGTAAGGCAAGGTCTCCATGATATAGGACAAGTGCTCAAACGTTTAATTGGTTACATTGTGATTTATGATTGCCCAAGCAACCTGCAAAAATTGATTTGATCCAGCAAACATCTGGCAAAAAAAGCTATTCACCAACATCTCACCACCAGCCACAATTGCCTTTACATGATACAAAGAGATACATGTAAATATGTGGTGTACAATCATGGTTGTGTTCTCTCATGGAGCCTATGTCATACTGCAGTTTTTGTAGAATTATTGCAAACATCTACAACCATATTTTTCCATAGTCGACTCAAATACTACATACCGTACACTTTGTACATCTAGAGGAAGTTAAATACATTCCAAATATAAGCTCAGACAATGCAAAAGTCTGCCTTCAAACAACCAAGCAATAACCATCTTACATCTTTCCTATTATACACACCCTCAGCACAAAATGCCAAGGTATCTAGACAAAGCGTGCCAAACTCAGCATGACTTCATCCTCATACAACAGTCAGACATTAAATACGGCAGGAGACAAGCTAAAGGGATTACTCAAGAAACCTAGACCTCTCCCTGACGACCCTGTGGAGGAGTTGAAATAATGGGAATTACATTTATTTACTTGAACTGCAATTGATCGTGAGAGAGGACAGAAATAACTTTCCATTCTTGAGATGGACACAGGAAGTACAGTATGGAAACAAGGACATCTTCCCTCCCCAAAGTCCATGCTGATACTTTATGGCACAGCAAGAGCTATTCTTGCTCCATCCTCTTCATTTAAATTGTCTGAAGGCAATATTGAAGACAGCTATCACCATAACATCAGGAGCCCCATTAGTCAACAGCGGTAATGAAAAGGTGATCCTGGTTTAAGTTTGACAAGGCAAGCATCTACACCAGAACACTTGATCATACTAACACGTATGCATTTGATGAATCCGTTGAGCAAAATCCTTTTGCTTAAAAATATTCACCCCCTCAAAAAAAAAAAAAAAAAAAAAAGAATGATAGGTAATCGTGTATAAGATTACCTATATGAACGTTTGAAATGGGATTGAAGAATTTAATTTGGTAATACAGTCAAAATATCAATTTTTTCAAACATTTAGGGAAATGTTCATCATATTTCAAACAATATTCATCAGACAAAGGGCAAGGATAGACTTTTTTTTTAAATCAAAAAGTCCTTCAAGTAATATTCTAAGCTTTGTCAACATTTGGCTTCTATCACTCTGATATAAAACAGAATTGTACCATTTTTTGCAAGTAAAACAAAATTTGTGCAATAAGAATCACACAGGCACATGATTAAGTTTTCTAAATTGTTATACAGAAAAAGAAATAAACTTAAAGGACAAGTTCACCTTCATAAACATAAGGATTGAGAGAATGTAGCAATATTAGTAGAACACATCATTGAAAGTTTGAGGAAAATCAGACAATCCGTTCAAAAGTTATGAATTTTTGAAGTTTTTGTGCAGTACTCGCTGGATGAGAAGACTACTGCAGTGTATGAATAACTTAGATGTCACATGCGTACAACAATATAAGGAAAATATAAAGAGAATTTCACAAAATTCCATCTTTTGAAAAAAGTACACATTCCTCTGACTCGTTACCGACAAATGTTACGGGTAATATTATTCCCCCTGCCTTAAGAAAGAGGCAAGTCAAGTGCTCTTTTATTATGCGAAAAAAGTGAAAATATGTTGAATTTTCTTTTACATTTTCTTTATACTGTTGTACGCATATGACTCACAAGCTGTAGTAGTCTCCTCATCCAGCGGTTCCAACACAAAAAATTAAAAAATTCATAACTTTTGCATCGATTGTCCAATTTTCCTCAAACTTTCACTGATGTGTTCTACTAATATTGTTGCATTTTCTCAATCCTTATGTTTATGAAGGTGAACTTGTCCTTTAATGATTACAGATCTACTGACTTTTGTCTTGTTGTTGGTGAATTCTTTGAAAGAAAGACCCTTCTCACCACAGAACAGATCAAAGTTTGTAAAGATGAAGACTTGCATAGGATGGTAGATAGAAAATAATCCATCTGAAGGATCAGACCTATTACTGTAAAAGTGGTTTCTTTCGCGTACAGAAACTTTCGCGGTTTCCATCGGTGCCGACTTTTTCGTGTGTGTTTAAATTCGCGGTCGGTAATGATAGCGTTGTAACAAGCCACGAGTTCAAAACATTTTCGCGTGATGTTAAATTCGCGGTTCAACCTCAAAGCGCGCAAAGCGCGAAAATAAAACCACCGCGAAAGAAACCACTTATACAGTATTGGAAGAGGTTATGAGTCTTGAAACAAAGTTAAAGGACTTATAACCTTTCTAAAATAAGATTTCAAATCCATGAGATATGGATCTTTCTGTATATTCCCAACAACAATTTAGTCATCACCTGCTATATCACTATGAGTTAGTCAAAGTATTTTGAGAGAATTACCTGCCTTCAACTTATATATTCAGTAGCAGCCTTTTTTTGTAGCACTGCCAACAAGCCCACAGCTAGCCAGCTAGGCACAATTTTTATGCAGCTTTAGTGTGTTTCAAATTGCACCCATGCACGAATGTGTGCCTTTACTCTTTTTACTGCTGCTTCCTTTGTTTGCTATTTATTGTAATATGTACAGTTCTTGCATTCTTTGTAAATGCTTCTTATTAGATGTGGAAATAAATGAAATGAAAGAAAAATATACATACATGTTTTGCCCACATGTGAGAAAACATCGCCTATAACATTCTGCCTATGGAGTAACTAACATTTTATATAGTCCACTATCACATGAACACATAACAGTTGCTGGTGTTTGACTAAACCCACATTACACTGCTGAATGTCACATAATGATGAACTGAGAGTATCCCACTGGAATTACCTTCAGCAGAGTCAGTTGCTCCTGGGTGGAGCCCTGGGCCCTATTCAATAAAAGATGTTATGATGGCAAGTCTTGCTATAGCATCTTTCCATAGCAACTGCCGATCTGTGAATCAGGACACTGGATTCTTGTCATTACCATGAAATTTGCCATTCCAGCAAGAGTTGCTATCCTAACATCTCTTCATGAAATGCAGCACAGATTTTATCTTTGACTGATGCTGTGAATATGGCTTTAAAGGTCCAGTTTACCTTTGGGAGCAGTGATTTAAAAAATGTTCAAGATATCACATTTGATGCATATGAGTAGGTCTGTTGTACCACAAAACATCCTACCATATAAAATATTTGCAATAAAGCCTAAAATACAAGGAGATATCAGTATTTTTCTTAATAAACTGTAACTGCAGACGGTTTAGTCTGGATAAAATGTTATTACAACTATTGTTCACAATTTGTAAATTTAACAATACTTAACATTGATTTACTGATTCAAATTTTTTTTACAGTGGTTGTCTCTATCCCTAGCTCATAATTTAGAACTATTTCAAAGCCCTAATGCTGGGTTTTTGTTTCTATGCCTTTAATATGGCAGTCTTTCTCTGGTCATCTGCCTCTTACAGTTTGTACCCAAGATCAAATTTTCCCCAGCATACTTATGATTTATAAAGAATCAACGACACTGACATGATGAGCAATGATGTTGTCTTCTCAACATCTCATCTTAGTATACCGGTCTTCTCTCATCTAACTCTCTAATGATTGGTCTCAAATTACTGTAGGAACCTAATTTCCTGTGTACTGATCCAACAGAACCACTCGCTTCAAACCATGTAATGTTTCTTTTCACAGCGTACCGCTTACTGATGACATAGCTTACAAAGGCTCACTCTTCACCACAAAGCTCATGATCTCTTTATATTTCTAGCAGCATATATGGCTTCTCCGCCTCTCTGCTATTCTCTCAAATCCCTGCTCTCTCCCTTGCTGTCTGATGATACATGTCTCAAGAGTCATTTGTCTCAAGTATGTTTAGACTACATCCCCCATACTGACAGCTTTCAAACACAGACTGCCAATGTTTTTGGGATTAGAGCTCAACATGCACCAACATGCACCGTCTGTTCCTCAACATATCATACATTGTATGTGATGATGTTTGAGCAACAGCCATGTTTGACTGGGTGGCTCTGCATATACCAATGAAACAGCTCAACAGAAAAATAGTGCACAGATTTTCAGGACACAACCAGAAAACTTCAACAGGCTACTGCCTCTTATTTTAGCAATCTATTTGATTATTGAGAATAAGTGAGGTATGAGGTGTAGATGAATATATAGAATTTGTTCTGCTGCTGCATTTGTGTGAGTGTCTGCATAAAGTCTACTTCAAAGCTCCTGCTATTCTAAACCATGGAGGTAGATGCAGCTCAATGTCTAAACTGTGATAATCCAACAAATTTCTTAACTAAACTGTTTCTATATTTTAAAAATAACAATACCCAAAGAGCATGAACAGACTCACCAAAAGAAAATCACATCAACACTGCTTAACTTATCACAGATCTGACTCCCTCCAAATCTAACCAGTACAAACACAACGCCTTTGGTTTTGTTTTGTTTTGTTTTGCGTGTGTGTGTGTGTGTGTGTTGTTTTTTTTTTTTTTGTTGGTTGAATCATTTGGACTGGGACCAAATTTTCATACTACACAAAAATCTCAGGAGTGTCATACACAGGCAATGTTGCTCTGGAGAAAGGAGTACTGGGTATCACCAGTCTATAGGTATCTTTCCTTCCCTTTAACTCTCGCTATCGCCAATGACGTAAAAAGTACCTGGATGTTGATTTAAGCGTCATTTACGGTGCATTATGGGATAGTCCGGTAGCAAAGTCACTTCCGTTCGTAAGCGCGTGATACGTGACTAATGCTATTTACACACAAAACCGACTGTATTCTATGTGTACTTCCTGTTTCCTGTTTTCTAGGGCAATGCATGCGGGGACTACAGTGTACAAGTATGACAGGCCTGGCCACTCGCTGGCTCCGTGGTCGGCGCGGCGCTATAGGTAAGGTACACGTACGCACACGCTAGCGCTGTGCAAATTATGCCCCACGCCGGAAGTGCCCTTGCTACGAAGTGCACTAAATCTTGACGAAAAAGCCACATCGGCGTACTTTATACATCATTGGCGATAGCGAGAATTCAACTAACACATCCTCACCCCCAGCAGACAGTTAGCCACACCCCATGGCTGTGTGATTGACAGCTGATTACACAAGGCCATACAAGCTTGCTTCACTTTCTTTCTTGCCGACATTTTCCGCGTGATGCTTTCCCTGATACAAATTGTAGACGCGATCCTTGCAGAAAAACCAACACTGACAAGACATGATATTTGTGCATTCTGGATGCACTAGGGCTGTTTATAGTAGGCATGTATGGGAGTGCTAGGGGTAGTTAGCCCTCTATGGCAAACTGTACAGATCAGACCACACATTGTTTCACGACACACTGGCAGCAGAACAAGACAGGAACACAAAATATTGGTTGAAACTGACAAAATACAGAACAGACCCACAGGAGAGATGAACAGATATATCTCGTTAAAATTTCTAATGTTCTTTGGGCACAAATGATATTGTCTGGCCACCTTGAGATAACAAGAACTAAATAACAATAGTGTGTATGAAAATACTAAATTTAGCAATCACAATGATGATTTAGCATTTAAATGCACCATCCATCTGAGTTAATAACTTAAAGGCATAGGATATGCATAGCATTTGAGAGTCTCATCATTTTTCATAAACCTGCAATACCACATGAGTGAGTTGGATTTTAATGAAAGCAAGTTTGCACAAAACTTCTATAATTTTCTCTATGATTATCTTAAATTCCTCAATCATTTCTGATAGCTGCATGCTTTCACAAAATACATTGTACACTTGCAGATCCTTGCAACTACACTTGACTAGAATATTCTGCAGCAAAAAAAAAAAAAAAGAAAGAAAGAAAGAAAAGAAAAAGGAGTCAATGATAGCGTATCTTGCCAAACTTTAAAGGGACTGTACAGTACTGGTTGAGGTGGGGATTCATGTTTTGAACATTCCTAGTGAGATCATGAGAAACCTCTTAAGAAATATGAAAGAGCATGTAATTTTAAGAAGGATTCAACGTTTATTTGGTGAAAATTGGTTTTTAAATGGCTAAGATATCCAAAAAAGTGATAATAATAAAAGGTGACAGGCCATGCCTTTTATTAGGATCTCTTTGTTTCATTTTGTTTTTGGATATCTCAGCCATATCAAAACTGATTTTTCATCAAATAAACTTTTGATACCCCTTAAAATTGCATGCTCTTTGACATCTTATAGAGTGGTTTCTGAATATCTTGCAAAAACGTTAAAAGCTAATCCTCACCTCGACCAGAACTGTACACACCCTTTCACCCAAACAATCTTGACAGCGTTTACTGCAGATTTCAGCATCAGTTTGTAAACAAATGATGCATGTTTTGTCCCTTTGTTCATCAATCATTCCAGAAAGAGTACAGGCACTGTTTACCTCCAGCTTCTGTCACTTCAGTTCCCATCAACCATCCCTCGACCCAATTCACTCTGTAAGAATAATTGAGAGAAAGTCCAAGCAATTCTCTTCCCTGGCCTTTTCATTCAGTTCCCCTCTTCCCGTTCTTCTCTGCAAGTCTGGGTGGACTGGTTGCTAGCATCGTTAAATTAGTGCCCTATGACTACTTGGATGGTGATAAACTGGGGTTTGGCATCAAGGAAATCCTGATCATGGCCATTAGTAATAATATCTTGTTGTTGTTGTTGAAATTTCGAAGAACCAAGAGTTGCATAGCTGAGCAGAAACCAAATAGATTTGTGAAAAAATACATTACTGGAGATATTAACAATCAAAATCTCATTTAGGAGACTTCACAAGACCAAAACACACTTGAGATCTTTTCAAGTCTACATGCAAAGAGAACTCATGTTCATTAAATGTAATCTAATCTTTAAATCCATTTATATTGATGGAAATCAATGCAGTGAGAGGCTGGAACTGAAACTATAAAAATTTACTGCTCCTTATCATCACTCATAGAGAACTGGCATGATCTCAGTTCCCTCAATTTACTCCTTTGAGTCTTGTGTGGCTAATACCACATCTACTTTAGATCAGGGCCTCAGATACACAGGTTAAACAATGGGTACACACTTCTAACTCTTAATGTGGTTTGTTTGTTGCTTGGCTAGAGTGACTTTCTGTGCCAACTGGAACAGTTATCTGGAAAGTAACTGTAATGCAGGCAGACTGCATACTCTACCTAATTCCTACTGTGTCAATATGACCATTCTGTTGTAAAAAGAGGCACATTGCTACACTTGAATGGGTTTGTAACTTCAACTCTAGGTAAAGTTTGGATGGACTGTGGAATGCTGATGGAAACTCTTGGCAAGATATCGAAGCTAAAAGCCTGGGCACATTAAGGGATAATGTGCCCACATTCATGTATTCTTGCCTCCAGACTGAGAGCCACACATGGATACCTTACATCCTGCAATCAGCATACAGTCCCTTGTCTCTGTTTCTATTGATCTCTGTAGGTTGTTTTACACTCAACAAGACTCCTTCCATTGTTAAAGGACAAGTTCACTTAAATATATGTGTGAATAAGCCAGTTCAGAGATAGCTCATGTGCACATGGGTACAAATGACCTTTCATTTTTCTCAGTTGGTTAGGCACTTCACTCAATTCAAAGCGACATCATGCAGCAGATTGCCCAACATAGCAATTTATGGAACTCATAGTCTAACAAAGAATGAACCTGTGTAGATGAAGTGACTGAATGGTTAGTTAATCAATACTTTGGGAAGCATCTACTTCATTGTGCTGTTTTGAATACATTAACAAACTTTTTTGTTAACATTGCCAAATACCAGGCTTGCTGTCAGGTGGATGTACTGGCAGGCACCATTTATAAGGATCCATGAATAATCATAGCATTACAGATGCTTATCTCAGTGAAATTAAAAACCAACCTATCTCTCAGTACAAATGACCTTTTTCTGCTCATGCTCAAACTGGAACCCCGAACTGGCTTATTGAGTGAATGCAGCAATAATTAATAGAGCACATCAGTGAAAGTTCAATCTGTTCAAAAGTTATTGATTTTTAAAGTTTCAGTGTCGCCACTTCCAGATGGCATCACACTAAAACTTTAAAAATTCATACAATAGATATACAATTAATACTACAGAGTGAATATTGACCACAAATTTTGCAGTGCTGTGTCACAGATAGTTGAAACTTTACTCGTAATTCAATCTGAACAAGAATGTATCATTATCATTAACTGGATAATAATAATAATAATAGTTACATTTTGCCAAACAAAAAAGCACCCACACTGTAGGCTCATAGATGCACTGGAGTGTAAAAAACAACCAGTATGAATACAGAGACAGTGCAAATAATTAAGATTATGGCAATCTATGGTTATACAAAGTGAGCTTCCACTCTGTAGATATACATGGAGCAGGATTGAAGAAAGGCTAACCATCCTGGCTTTAAAAAAAAAGAAAAGAAAAAAAGAGTGCATTCACCTAAACCACTGCCCATTGTGATTGGTGATAATCAAATCAGAAGCATATTGGTGCATACAACACTGTTTGGCATGGTCTCTCCTATTACACTGGCATTCCTCCCCTCTTCCAAATTGATTTGAACAAAGGCATGGAATGTAGTAAAAAAAAAAACCCATTTAAGATCCAATGTGAGTGTGTGGAGGGGAGGGGGGGGGGGGGGGAGATTCAATGTGCAGACAAGAAGTTGGCGAGAAAACTTCACTTCTTGAATAGACTGACACAGTTGAGCTGAAAATTCCACTGCCACATGTACAACACTGTTACTCAACACATCATCATTATACAAGTAACCATGAATTACTATCAATCCCGAGAGTTTGAAAAAGTGGAGCATTTTCTTTTTGATCCCCCCACCCCACTCTCCCCTGTGCCGCCCCCCCCCCCCCCCCCCCCCCCCCCCCCTTCACCTGACATCCCTCAGGTGGAGAGCCATAAGGCCATGCATGATCCCTCTGCCGGTGAAGATTGAAAGTTACTAAATTGTAGGAATACTAACAAACATCACTGCACCAAGCTCTTGGGGACAGCATGGGGGCAAAAAAAAAAAAGGTCCTCCAAATGTGAGCACAAACTAGACATCATCTTAAAAACAAAAATACTTGGCAGGTCTCTATCGGATTGATGAAGAAAGGAGAGAATGAAAGAGAATTTGAATGCCTTTCTGTCAGTGAATGCATATTACATCTCAATTTTTCAAATGACAAGTAAGGTTTGGGGCTTTCCGTGTCCATTGATAACTTCGAAAGCCTTTGTCATGTAATGTGATTATGCTCACTCAGATCAACTCAATGCTAACTTCATTTCAGCAATTGTACCCCAGCATCAATCGTACCAGGCATCCGTGCGCAATATGAGCTATTTTGGGGGTTGAAAATGCAGGCACATGCGCTTCTATTGAAAGTACCATCACGAGCTAGTGGACGTACCTCTCTGCCCAGTATTTGAACAGCCAACTGTATGACCCCAACTGCAAATAATCAGTCCCTATGGCCATTGTCCCTCTGACGTACATTCCTGCATTTTGGACACTACCCTCAGTCAAGATGCTGATCTGAAATGCATGTCACTTTGCTGAATAATGCACAAAATGTGTGGAGGCCTATCCAGTTTACTACTTGTATTTAAAAAACAAAGACAGCACATACATCACAGTTACTAGACAAGAAAAATTCCAACCTTGTAGGATCAAATCAGTCACTTGCTCACTATAATGCTCATATATCTTGAAGATTCTCCATATCTAGGGTAATGATTAACCTGAAAAGTTGCCATGGTTACACAGCACTGTCAAATCGTCATCACATCAAGCAGCCTATAGCTGCAGACTGGGCACGTCTCAACAGCCAATGACTGATCAGCACATTGTGTCTCCGTCCCAGGGAAGTTCGAGTCAAACTGATACCTTTAGAGTCAGAGTTTGCCCCAATATGAATACTGTAATAGGAAATACCAGAGCCCGTTTTCTTTTTCCATCCCAAGCCTCAAATTTTTCTCAAGTTCAAGTATTTCTCTATCTGCAAATTTTGCTGAAAATTCTGGTTTTGTGGTGTGATTTTTTCTTCAATTTGTCTCCCTCTGTAGATATGAATTTGTAAGTTGCATTTGCTGATCTACATTTTTTGATAGACATGTCTGAAATGTAAATCAGCAGTTGTGATCTAACAAATTTCACTTGTACAGAGGGAGACAAAATGAAGATAAATCATACCACATCTTCACCCCTCTGCTTGATTATCTTGTGCTTTAATTATGGTTTTCTTAGGTGTAGAGATTGAGCAAGTAACATTTGTTCTTCAGTGAACAAAGTGCACATAGAGTTGTGTCTTGGGCTGTATCATGAACCTTAATTACTACATATCTTCACTTTGCCAATCATCACTAATTAAAGGACAAAAAGTTACCTCACTTGGCTATCACTCCACACACCCAATACCCTAAAGCTTCACATGTACTCTGTGTTTAAACTTTTTTGAAGATTGATATAAATTACGTCTATATTTCCATGACTCCATCAGTTGTTGATAAGGCAATGAATTAAGCTAATAGTAATCACACATAATGCTACAAAACATGTTGCACTACAAGTAGTTGCCTGTGGTGCAACATGCGAGTCTGAACTGTGAGACTATCCACCAGCAAACTGTGTGTAGCATTCAACATAAACATCATGATAAGAACTACATCCTACGAGGTAAAACGGAGATATGTACATATTTTGGAGACCGTAACCTCGCGAGTGCGGGAGCATGTAATAGCAGAAGTACTGAAGACACGCGCCGACTAACATTGTGATCTCTAATTTATTGATCGCCATTGCTGCCGGGATCTCCAAACACGACAGGGTGGCAGACTAAATAGATGGAGGCTTCACTTTTCTCTCTTTCATTCTTTTTTATTGAGCTGCAAACTGTAATCTAAGCAGTGCATGCATGCAGCAGCACAAACTGGGAAAAAACTCACATGAAACATATCTAAAAGAAAAAAAATGTTGAAATAAAATATATATGAAAAACACTGAGCTGTCAACATTCTATAGTGTAATACAGACATTTTGGCAGCACTCTGTTCAAAATTACATTAGTTTCATTGCTGGCATGCTACATATAATTTTCTGAACATAATATCAATTTGCCACATTTGTGTTCACTTTTTTGTTGTTGTTTTTTCCAGTTTAACTGTAATTACAATGTATACTCAGGTTAAGATAAAACAGAAATTGTTCAATCCTGATTCCAGATTTTCTCATACACAATCACTGGCATCTAAATACTTTCAACTGCATCTCATTTCAATGCCCATGTGCTGCTTGTTACAGTGAAGTAATTTCTAAATACTGATTTACTCTTTGCATTTTGTCCTTGATGAATTAATGACAGCAATAATGTATCAATATTATCAGCCATTCTTCATTTTCCCTTATAGAGAAGCATACTTCATGATGAAGAAATATATTAAACTACAGATGTAAGTTTTAGATCTGGAGTTATATAGGGTTGTGCTCTATCGTGTGCGCCGAGTATCACTACCACATCATAATGCCACTGTCATTTAAAGAAGCTTGACTTGTAATAATCTACATATTCCTTGACAACATCAGGAGCTCAATATAAATGTAAATACGATCCCCACAATTTATTTGTGGATGAATTCATTTCAATGTTTGACCGGCCTTATAAACAGAAGTTGTTGCCCTTCCACGCATGTTTCATATGGGGAAGGGGTTGCTACTGAGCTGTACATGTACCTGAAGAGTCTAAGTTTATTCTTTGTAAATTCATTTCCCAACTACAATTTCTGAGGGCTTTTCCAACCAAAGAAAAACTTATCAAAACTCTGGAGTATTGTCATTATTTTGCATGTCAGTATTACTTTTATGAGCTTAATATCAACAGGTGCAAATTTTAATCATGGAGAAGAGCAGAGCTCTTAAACCTGGCATTAATCACCTACTTTTTCTTAATTCTAGCCACACACTCATGTTCAACAGGCTAACAGGATATAAAGGGTATCAACCTCTGAAGGTGAGCATACATGCAGTATTCAAGTATTCTCACAATGTAGAATTCATCCCTGTGATGTTACATAGAGGATGTTGAATCCCACTGCACAACATTCCCATTTAAACTGCATGCCATTAACGAGACGGGGGTAACTTTATTTCCCAACCTGCATGATCATGCCACCGCTGCGGAGTTCCAAAAGCTGTACGTCTCATAATTTCACTCCACCACAGTCATGAAATATTCAACCTGGCCCACATTTGGACGAGGCTGCTAGGCATAATCAGTCTCGCATTACCCTCTTTGTTGAGAGTACATGTGCTGTCTTATAACTGAGGCACTTCATTTGTTTGTTTGTTTGTTGTTTGTATGTTTGTCTTTCTTCCACGGTGAGCCAGTTGAATTTTCAATGTAAGGTTATAATCTGTGCTGTGATTTGTTCTAGCAGCATCCTTACATTAGATCCTCTGGAGCAATCCAACTGTCATCTCGAACAGTTTTATAGATACTTATACAGAAAGATTCTCATCTAAATTTTTCAATGGACCTTTCACAGCTACATCTTTCCATTCCCCATCCCCCCCCCCCCCCCCTCCTGATACATGGCACCATCTTGAGTATGAATTCTTGCTTAGACTGAGAGGCACTAGCTTGGCATCCTGTGTGAAACCTCTTTGCATGAGTGATACAAAACAAGACGATGGTATTTAAACCAGGACATCAATGCTCTGAGAGATAGGTGACTGAAACCTTTAAGACCCCTCATTATCATATCTGTCATTCTCAGAAACACATTCGTCTCATTTCTATTCAACAAAGAGTCGGGATGACATCTAGGAGGCACTGGGTGGGAAAGAGAAAAGAAAGTGTGTGTGAGTGGGGGGGGGGGGGGGGGGGGAAGAGGGGGGCTTTATTGCCAGACAAATACTGGAGGCTAGAAAGGAAAGTAAATAACTGAAGGTGATGGATGGGAGCCATGGCTTCCTTAAATTAGAATAAATTGCTGCAAGGGGCACATGACTGCCAAATCCCAGTGTGAAGATTCTAACCCTTGCTACAACACATCCGTAGTGAAAACAGAATTGTGCTGCTCTACTCGCTTCAAAGGGAGTCGCTTCTCCCCCGAACCCCAGAGCCGCATCGTCTGATGATGATGATGATGATGATGGTGGCAATGCTTGGCTTCAGCATAACATTCATCAAGTTGTAGCCTGAACTATATCTTTCCATTTTGCCGCAACACATGGAGGTATCTCAGTTTTAGAAAAACCTCCTTGCCATACAAGCCTAAAAATTCAATCTTTTACTTGAAGACCCGAGATGTGTCTATGATAACACACTTGTGCCAGGTCTGCTAAGACAACAATGATTAAAAATTCCAAGTCACCACTCCCTCCCCCTCCTCCGCCTGGGCAATTTAGTCCAAAATTATTCCTCTTAAATGGCAAGCATAGATTATGGTTTTCAAGTACATTCCAGATGATTTGAAATGCAAAAGCATGGCCGGGCTTTCTTTTGTCATGCTTTCAGCTGCAGCATCCTAACATCTTGATCACTTTCCTATTATAGAAAGGGAAGTACTCCTTGACTCTCACGACCCAACAAGCCATGGGAGATGCTGATTATGATCATCAAGATTCTACAACATGTGGGGGTGTTTCAGCAAGTCAATTATAACAAGCGCACTACCTGAATACAAACAAGGCAGACACAATTTATGCATGAAACGATTAACTTGATCATAGCCTTAACTTGCAATGCATAAGGTAACCTTTGACATATCATAATAAAAACTGATGGATGAGATGAAGAAAGGAGGTGAAGAGTTCCCCCTGGAAGGAAGGAAGGAAGGAAGGAATTGAGTAGACTATGTACGGATCTGGCCATCAGCCAGTGTCACATCTGAAATGTTTGCGGTATTTATGAAAAGGTCCATTATCGGTGGTGTTGAGTGATGATGACTACTCTCATCCTCTTAGATGGGTGATTAGGGGCCTCGTACTGCACTTCACGAATGAAACTCTCATAATAATACAAAGATGATTTCCTTTAAGAGCACTATTTACAACTCTTCACTCATAGATGCATGGGATATAGATTGACGAAAAAGTATTAGCTTCATTCTGCTTTTTAATTCAATCATCATGGAAATTGCATCACAGCATTCTATTCACTGTCTTCACGAAACAGTCATATTTTTTTCTTTATGGTAACAGTCAAAGATCTTCAGTCCTTATTAACATGAAACATGTTTGTTGGAGATTGCAATTTGACAATGAGGTGCTCATTATCAGGCTTTGGTGATTTAGTCACTAGTCTTGAAGACAGTAGCCACTGGGAAGAGTTTATACATTCATCACACTTTCCTCTGTATTAAGCTGTGTTTAGTTTTCTTTCTTTGCCTGCTGCAGAGTGGAGACTAACGCTGCAGTGCAGGAAACACCATCATATGAAAAAAAAAAATGGTATATCTATGCATTTTCTGAATTCCTGGACCTTTACAATGATTGATGCCACCTCAACAAGCTACAGGCTTTCCTTCCTGATCAAAATAATATTTCCCTCTCTCATCTCATCAATGTTTCCCCCTTTTTACCCACCATCTAGTTCTGCATTGCACAAGATATCAGAAACTATAAGTCAGCCTCTCAGTGCTGTATGTTCACTTTTGCACGTAGACACAATCAAGACCTTTTCTTGTGTATCATGTAAAATGTCACGGTCTACCTCAAAACCATCAACACAATTAAAAACATTCAAATTTTTCATATTCATCTATCAAAAAAATAAATAATAACAAGTGTAAAATGGTGTACTGCTGATACAAGCTGAAAAATAGGGCTCTCCAACCCATTTGAATTAAGCGAAACCCCCCCCCCCTTGTTCCCGTGGAGAGGGAATCTATTCAAGATAGTGGGAGGGAGAATCACTCACAGCATGGTGCTTCTTTAACATGAAGATTAACTAAACTGTGAAGAAATCATATGAAAGAATTGATATTCACACATTACATCTAGCACTTAAAATCAATGTGATGTGAAATGCTGACTAGGCATAACTGTCATAACATATTTTTAAATGGATATTCTTGACAAAAAGTCCCAGAACAACACATTAAACCAAAGGAATGTAAAAAAAAAGATAGATTCACAACGAGCATTAAAAAATTCTGTGATGTTTCATTTTCATGCAACCAACAGAAACTTAAACAGACATGAAGTCCTAAAGATGCTTTAGAACCACACACACACAAAACTTTTCCATACTTTAAATGAGATATTTCATCTGCTATTCTAAGCACAACAGCTTTCACCTTCATATGATTTTAATGATTATAGGCAAAAACAAAACAAAACAAAACAAAAACAAAGCAAAACAAGCATAAACAGAGAGAGAAAGCTCTTCATACTAGCAAAATACAACTCACAATACTTTTTTAGATTGGGGAGAAAGGGAATCAGAATTGGCCAATGAATACTGCATCACATCACCGATGGGCAATAAGTGGGAATGAACTCCTGAACAGAGGGAAGAAACTATGCTGCCTTTCCTACCCCCACTTTGTTTTTTTGTTCGTTTGTTTTTAAATCTCTACTGAAATCTTGCACACGTCACAGGCATCACGCATTCTTCACATGCCTGCTTGCTACATTGAGAAAAGTCCTGACAGCAAGTCAAACAAATTTGCAATATCCGTGCACTCCAGCCATGAATTGTGCACATAATAATGGACAAATGTAATTTGACATCACACCAGACAAGTTTGTGAATGCTCCAGCAGCTTTTAGTGCGATGCATCTGACCAGAAATGCAGACACAATTTGATTGATTTATCCACTGATTTGATTTCAATCGATGTTTCTTTCTTTTCCAGATTCTACGCAAAAGAAGAAGAAGAAGGGAAAAAGCCCCGTAGATAATAACTTCACAAAATGAGCTGCCCACCCTTACTGCAGCCCTGCGGTGAATTCAAATAAAGGCTGGTAGTCTCAAAGTCAAGTCTCAAGTATGTCTACTTCTCTGGTGTGTCTCTACTGAAACAACCTTTTGCCTACAACAGTATCTTGAACGGTGAAAATGATTTGAGATGCTCTGCAGAAAGCAAAGTAAAGGAAATGAGAATTATCACAGCACTATTTCATGTAATGAGCAGTCTTTTACTGACACAAATATTTTGCTCTGTCTATGTACATGAGATTAAGTAAGGGTAATGTTTTTATGTTCTTCTGTTTTGATACTCTTATGCACTGATATGGGAGAAAAAACCCAAAGAAAGCAATAGAAATCCAATTTCATTCCTTCATCTCTTCATTAGTGTGGTCTGTGGAAGAGATGTACAAAACAGTTTGGATCCAGTATTTCCTATTATGGCATATGTGAACCGCTACAACAAAAGGATCCGAAAGTCGGGGAGGACAATCTTCTTAAAATGGCATGACATTATTCCCTTACTCTTCTACTTTAATTTCATATATAGCACAACACATAAAAGTAATCGGTTGCAGAGATATCGATGATTTTATTAGCACATTTCAAGTGGTTGTGGAAATCAGAGTTTCAAGAAAAATGCCTTCAAAGTTTTCGTTCCGACGTTATCGTGATCAAGGGGAGGCGAGACAGTTTTCACCGCTTGATAATAGAAGGTATGCTCCTAGCGACCTCCGCGATGTTCATTCAAGCGTAGCGCCAGCGGTCTACGTATGACCAATCAGTAATCAGGATGCCATGCACTGACCAATAAGACCACTCCTTCATTGCTAGGGGTGGAGTCTAGCTGCTGCGCTAAATCCAAATCTTCGGACACGTTTCTGTTACATCGAAAGTCATAAATTCACGGCCCAGAAAAATGCTGATTTCTCGCCTTTCATTTGATCATTTAGCTTCGAAATTTCGGCAGATGATAGACAAAACATTAGACTACAAAATTATGCCAAAAACAGAAATCCGATTGTTTTGACCAATTTTGATGATGTGACTTCAAACTTGATTTTCTCGGCTCACCCGTCAGCGACTTTAGGATCCTTTTGTTGTAGCGGGTCACATATAGCTAAATGTGTGTTTTCACATCTACCGCTGATAGTAGATTACATTCATTCTTTCATCTGTACCTGATCACTATCTCTTGATGTACCTGCTATCTATTCCCTCTCATTCTAGTTCTCTTCTTTTTTCTTTTTCTTTTTTTGGGTACTCTCTATTAAAAAATGTGTAGTAAATGTGTGTGCATCTAACAGGCTTGCTTTAAACCACTACACAAATCCATGTTTGCAACAATGGGCAATAAAACTTGGTAAACTTGTATTTGGAATGGGTTCACCTTGTGATGGTCATGGATTGAAATACATACATTTTGCACAATAGTGCAGGAACTCCATGCACAGTCTGCTGTACTGTGTCTGGCATGATAGACTACTACCAAGTGGTTTTTATAGTGCTATTCCACGGGTCTAGGGCAATTACCCCCTGGGCAATTACCCCGGGCCCTTCCCCTGGCCCTAATCCTAATCCTAATCCTGAACCTAATCTTAACCCTAACCCAAACTCCTAATACTAAACCTAACCCTAACCCTAATCTTAACTCTAACCTTACCACTAACCAGTATTTAGCCGGGGGGTAATTGCCCTCTGGGGGTAATTGCCCGGATACGCTATTCCACACCTCAGTCCAGGTTGACTTCAATATGAAAGCAAACTTACACAAACATATGGTATTACAGTTTCATCATAATTCAACCCAAAACAAGAAATGAAACTTAGATTTTTCACTTGTTTACACAAAAGAGTGATATTTCATGGAGCCACATACCCAAATCTAAGGAGTTAACAGGTGTGTACAGTTCTGGTCGAGGTGAGGATTTAGCTTTTAACGTTTTGCGAGATATTCAGAAACCACTCTATGAGATGTCAACGAGCATGCAATTCTAAGGGGTATCAAAAGCTTATTTGATGAAAATCAGTTTCGAAATGGCTGAGATATCCAAAAACAAGGTGAAACAAAGAGATCCTAATAAAGTTGTGGCCTGTCGCCTTTTATTATTATCACTTGTTTGGATATCTCAGCCATTTGAAAACCAATTTTCATCAAATAAACGTTGAATCCTTTCATATTTCATAAGAGGTTTCTCATTATCTCACTTAAGAATGTTCAAAACATGAATACCCACCTCAACCAGTACTGTATACAGTCCCTTTAATAGTGCACTCTTTACACAAACTCTATTCAGCTGACTAGTCTATTTCCACAAAAAAAATATGTCTTGCACATCTTCCCACCAAGACCAATGTGTGTGCCACATTTCATGAGCTTCAGTCCAATACAGAGGAAGTAGTTCAATCCGCAAGATCTTTCCTTGATCTTCTGCCATTAATATGCCGTTACCATGGCAACATACTTTCGGGTACTGTCAAAAAATGCGTCTTGCACATCTACAACCAAAGGCACACATCTGTACCAAGTTTCATGGAAATTGGGTAAAAACTGAGGAAGTAGTTTGCAACACAAAATTTTCCATCATTTTGGCTCATAATATGTGAGCTGTTACCATGGCAACATACTTTTTGTCACTGTCAAGAAATGTGTCATGCTGACCTATATCCTAAGACAAACATTCAATATGAATTCCATGAAAATTGGAAGAACACTGATGAAGCAGTTTTGCCATGAAGCATTTTGCCCTATATTTTACCAATAACATGCCGTTACCATGGCAACGCACTTTTTGCCACCGCGGAAATATGTGTCTTGCAAAAAGGATTAAAAATAGTTTAAAAATATATATGTATATATGTGTAGATATGTGTCCAAATGTGTGTATGTGTGTGTGTGTCTGTCTGTGTGTATTCCTTTTTCATTATATACTGGTACACTGAGTTCTCAATGAAATGATTGTTCATGCTTGCTGGGAGAATTTCATCACACATTTACTTGAATTCTGCCTAACGAAGAGAATTGTGCATTTTGCCTTATACCCATCCACTGTAGTCTCAACAGAATGTCTTTTTTCTGCACTTACTCAAGACTAGACAACCTTTCCATATACTACTGCATTTTAATAATTGCATAAACTGACATTATAACTAAAGTGAATAAATTAATTTCTGTAGTTCACGGTAACTGTTTGCCAAAGGAACATCTCTCAGTTTTCATGCATACTACCACAGTAAATGGCAAAACAGTCTGTATAAAAGAAAAACAAGATGAGAGTGAGTCTGCTTTGTGGAGACTAAACCCCGGTATGGCTCATTAGTGCAAGCAGCGAAGTGGTTTTGAAGGATGACCTGGTTTGGGAGATGGAATGCATTTTGCCCATGTCGGAGATACCTGTGGCATCGGTGAAGTGAAAACAGGACCAGAGGACTTCATTACAGTCATAATACCCTCAGGATAATTCTAGCCCTTTCTCCATCCTCTCTTGACCTCAAACAACATACATTGCCGGCAACACCCATAGTCAGGCTGTACGAACACAGATTCAGATATCGCCATTTCTTCCCTCCACTCTCCACATCTTTTTTTTTTTTCATTCTAATTAATATCATGACACCTTGTCCAATTCTAATGCAATGCCTAAGAACAGGGCCATCTTGTACGAGACATTTGTCAACTGTGGCTGTCCAATGCTGCTGCATGTCAGGAGTGGACGGTGGGGGGGGGGGGGGGGGGGGGGGGGGGCGGCTTATGCAAATATCTGCACCATTATCAACATCACCACGACTCTTCAAATATGACCAACATTGAATCCCCCTCATTAGTGGCATAGGGCCAGACTGAATAGAAGACCACTGTCGCTGCTCTGCACATATAGGAAATGAGTTGGATCACTTCTGAGCTTTCTTTTCCACTTTCTATTTAGGTCATCCAAGCATTTTTCGACTTGATCTATATAAATTTGTCTACGTATACCACTTAGGGTAATTATAGTGCCTATCACTGACTTAAATCTTACAATGGGTTGATAAATTAGATTACCAGATTTCATATAACATTCTAACAGCCTCTAATATTAATGTAATCCAAATGATCTCAAAAGCAAATATGGTCATTCTTTTCAAATAATAGATTTGACAACATGAGTGTAACTAGAATCCTTTTAGGGGGAGGGGCTCACAAACATTGCATTGAGCATGTTACAAATATGATTTATTATCATCATAATTATCATTTTTATCATCACTACTACTGTTACTATTAGTATTCATAACATCAAGGGTTTGAGGTGTGTGTGTGTGTGTGGGGGGGGGGGGGGGGGGGGGGGGGGGACTGATGGTCCAGGCTAGGGTTGGGTCAAAAAGGGATGCACAGGGTAATCTTGCTTCTTGATTAAAAAAAAAAAAAATATGCAAGCATGCATCTATTTTTATTCCACAGGTAAATGTTGAACTGGAGTCGTACACAAGAGCATTATATGACTGAAAGACACTTCATTCTCTCTTTATTCATTTTTGTTTCAAATATTCTGTTCATGACTGCATATGATTCCTTGTTGGGGGAAGATAAAAATATTGTCTAGATGCAGTATGTGGGCATGCAGAATTGCAAATATCTGCTCTTTGTTGGTTCTGCTGTATGGATTCTCCCTCTGCCACACTCCACTGTATGACTTGCCCTCATTCTGCTATCACATGTTAGAGATGCCTAGCTGTTATCCAAAATGAAGACGGGGAAAAAAAAAAGGATGCCGTGTCGGCACCTCCATAGAGGCAATTTTTGGTCTATGATCGCCAGGCTACCCTTTCAGTCACATATCTCTCATGTTGCAATTCCAGCACACATATCTGTTTCACTTACTGACTCTTTCACATCAACCTGGAAGCTAGGACTCCACTCTCCTCCTTCACAGCACCCTTTTTCAGAATGAATTCAGGGGGAAGTGTAATCAACACTCAGCTGCTAATGTCACGCAACTCCATTATTACACAAGTCTACATAATGCAGGTATTTCATTCCTCTTTGGCCATACTTCTGTAGCAACCTGTCGCTACAGAGGCATTGCTGCACCTCTGTTGCTACAAAGCTACTGCTGTTTCAGGCATAAAATGTCAGTGATGTAGGTCTACGAGGTTTTGTGTTGAAAGTGCAATTATTCATCTCCATCAGTTTACTATCTGGAATACATTATACCCTTGTCATCATAAATGACATAATTTCCAAAATTAGATTAACAATCTAGAATTTCACACTCAAAAATGTACAGCATCGGACAGAAAAGTACTTAGACCATGGGGAGCACGGTGGGACTTAGGGAGATAGCTCTAAGGTTGACAGTATGAAGTTAGATTTGAAAGTCACACATATGCACTTCTGCTCATCATGCCCAGAAATAACAAGCACAAAATACGAAGTAGTGTGACCTGGCTGATTTCTCCCTGTTGCATGAAAATACTTAACTATAAAATTTCTAATTAGGACCTCTACGCAAAACTCAAAAAACAGTGTACAGTTCAGACAACTTCATCTGTGAACAAGTCTTTCTAGGGAGAAGGGTGGGGGAACCGAAAAATGTATATTGTACATCTTCATCTATAGCGGAGTGGGTCATATGGTATTGTCTCTTGTTTGTTTGTTTGTTTATTTGTTTGTTTATTTGTTTGTTTGTTTTGATAAGAACTGGTGTGCAGAATTTCCATGAAGCCAGGGTCTACGTAATTCTCCCTATTCCATGTAAATATACACATTTCTTCGCTAGCAGTCAGGCACATACACTGGCCATACACTACATGCAAATCAATGAGGTGAAAAGAGAGAAAAAAAATCCCCCCACAAGCATTTACTGTAAAACAAGGAATGTTTGTGTGCATTTTAATTTCGCAAATTTCATGAGAGTCAAGATTCACGAAACTAAAATGCACGCTAAAGTCCTTGTCTGCACTATATGCATTGAATGTAGAGGCAGTTTGGGAAAATTTCATGCCGCGAAAAAGACCGTCGGCTCCAATTCACGAAAATTTCATGCCGCGAAAATATCATGTTTTACAGTATGTTCATCATACTCCTCCTCTCTCTTCTGTGAAGGAAAATATACATTTGCCAAAAAAGGAGAAAATAAAAAAAAGAAGCCTTATACACTACTGAAGCCAACTGCTGACAAAATTGTTTTTTGTCATCACATTTACAAAAGGTTAAACCAATTTATGTATTACACATATCATATTGGACCATGATTACCAGTAGAAGATTATGAATTACTTGTTAAAGAAGAAATTAAATGCTGCCACTGTAACAAACTACAAACAAAAGTTGCCTACTTACATTTAGAACAGCTATGAATATGGCAAGCAGAAGGCAGTATGCCTGAAGTGACATGCATTCTTATGTTTACTTTGTTTGAAAGGTTACTCTTGTAGGTAGAGCAAACAAAAAACAGAGTAGTAGAAGTTAATGTAGTTCACAACAACAACAAAAATACGAAGACAAAAACAATGTACCCTTGATATGACCAGCATTCTACCAAAACAAGAAATTTTATGACAGATGACTATAATTGATAGCTTCCTTGATGTAGGAGCAAGGATGAGTTGATACACTTTCACAGAATCAGTAAAGAGAAGTCATGTCATGTGATGTAACACTACTCCCAAGAAATTTTCTCCCATATTGAACATCCGGTTCTGCTACGCTATTATTCTTGTGAATATTTTTCAGAATTTCAAGGTAAACTAAAGGTCTGTCAGGGAAATTGAGAAGTACTGTAAAACGAGGAATGTTTGCGTGCATTTTAATTTTGCAAATTTTGTGAGCGCCAAGATTCACTAAATGAAAATGCACACAAAAAGTTGTTGTCTACACTATATGCATTGAACGCCAGTGGCAATTCGCGAAGATTTCATGCCATGAAAAAGGCCGTCATCTCCAATTCGCGAAAATTTCACGCCGCGAATGTATCATGTTTTACAGTAGATATGAAATGGATCTGTTTCATACAAATTTTGATGATTAGTATGGTGAAAATCATTCATCTGTTCCTGAATATGTTATGGCACTTCATTTTGAATTAATAGTATTAAAATGCACATGCCATCAAAAGAAAAGCAAAGAGATAATAGAATCAAAATCTAATCAAAGTCATGTCCTGTGAGGGTACTACTTCTACCAGAAAAACTCATGGGATTGTACTGACATCATAACACAACACTAATTTGTTGGATTTTTTGTAATTAATTAATTGATTAATTGTTATAGTTAATCAATTATATAGCAAAAATGCAGAAACAAAGCATGAAACAAACAATTATCTCTCTGCCATATGCCATTAGCAGCTTGATACTCCAAAACATCCTTGCTTAATTAAGACAGAATCAAACAAACAAAACCTTCAGATAATTATTATATTTTGTGAAATGAGCCCCACTCTTTTTCTCCATGATAGCTCCCTCTTTCCCTCCCTCTCTCTGAAGCCGTCTCTCTCTCTTTGACTTTAGTTTCATCCATTGAGTGAGAATCTTACTTGGGTCTTCCCTGGGAGATGGAATTTGCTGCCCCTAATTTGTGCGGCAGGTGAAAGCTGCTAATAAATCATGCTGCAGGTGTTGATTACAGAGGGCCTGAGCTTGGGCTCCACAAATGCCCTTGTTCAACTTTGATCGTGTTCACGTAGTGCAGAACCTGTATGTCTGTTTGTGTTTTTGTAGTTCTGACTAAATAAGCATAATATGTCTGTTTATGAGGTAGAATAAGAGCATGTTTATAGCACTAATTTTTTTTCCCCGATACATACTATAACACAGATAAAAACAAACAAACAAACAAACAAGAACCTGAGCTTTGCAAAGACAACACAAATTGTCCTGTGATGAATAGCCCCATCACCTGGCTGTGTTTCCGATGACACAGATGTTTTCATAGCGTTGCCCATCACTACCAGACCGATTTGCTAGGGTCATATTTACAGGGTCAATTGGAGCCTGAGACTCTTCCGCAACTGGTGGTGTAATGATTCAAGATTCGCTACTTGCAGTCACACACAGGAGTTCAGGTATTATGCATTGCAATGCAAAAATTGATTTGATTTGCAAACCATTCACACACAGCAACTGCAAAAATCACTTGGCTGTAAATTGAGTGTTTTGAATCTCCTAACTGTACATAGTACGTTATCGGTATGTGGACGTAGTGTGTTGAGTGGGAGCTACAGCATAGGGTTGCTATGAGATTAACAATATTAATGGTTTCTTTGCTTGCCTTCCACACAAACTGTTTTACTGGAAAATCCTCTCAAACTGACATTTTTTTGGGCTGTTTCCATCATCAGCTTACTATATTGCATCAGTTGTGCCATGAACATGCCTATTAAAAAAAGGTACAAAGAAAATACAGTTTGAATGAAATCTCATTGTACTTGAAGCAGTGTTCGTTCACCTGTACGATGTATTTAGTATTGCTACACTTATATCAGGCTCCTGATATTCTTTCAGAAAAACTACAATGACACAATGCTGTAACAAATCCTAGACAGAGTACACAACTGTTGAGACAAAGCAGAGATAAACCATTACTGACTTATACATACTGTGTACCATGTTCAATGGAAAGAAAGAAAGGTGAACGCATTATATCCATTCTCTTCCCCCCCCCCCCCCCCCCATGACTGGAGGCGATATTTGTTTAGATCCTTTTAAGGGGGTAATCTCTCATTCCAAGCAGAAGACAAATGTCTCTGAACCATCCTTCTCAGTCGCGTCTCAGCCTGCCCCAGAGGGCTTGCTTATTGCCAATCTTTTGTTTAGGGATCAAATGGCAAGCCGTCTTGATTGGACGGAAGATCTTCACTCACAGCAGCAACCTGAACTTTACGACAACGAAAAAAGAAAAAAGAGACTATGTCAGGATGGATGCTTTTCATTCCTACACAGGCAAAATATAGCTCTGTCCCCTGTCGCTTTGAGTTGCTCCTCAGCAACCATACCCAGATTGTTGGAATATATGCACCAAGATATTGATTGCAATCACTTGCTAAAAAACAGAGGCAGTGAAATATTCCAGGTTTCTTTATAATTTGTATGATTATTATCACTCCAATTTGGATGCTGCATAAATTACTGAAGACCGCCATGTCTCTTCTCTTTTACGGTACATGACAAACTTGTTATGAATGAGATAATTTACAAATGACGCACAGGTCTGAGTGCGTCAGTCGAAATTGTGTGCATATAAAGGTAACTATGGAATGCTTAACTCACAAGGCAAAGCCGAGCGGGTTTAGGCTAAATTCCATAGTTACTGCATGCACACAATTCTGACTGATGCATGAAATGAATGTGCATCATTTGTGTTATAGAATGGGGACAATTTTCTTGCCAGAAATCTATTTTTTGATCATGTTACCTGGTGGCAAATTTACTGGATGCATTTCCTTTTGGCTTGTCATAGATGAAAGCCCTAAAATCATGCATCCAGTATTTCAAACTCCATCCATCCAGTCATTACTGAATGCATGGTAAAAGCACTGGATGCATGGTTTTTAAGCCAATGGGCTTCTCTTATTGAGTGCGAGAACGCTTGCTTAATGCGCGAACCTTTGCTACAAGTGCACGTACACTGGCTACAAGTGCGCAGTAACATGTTTACAGTGGCTGTCCTCTGTGAGGCAGCGTGCGGTATGTGCAGTAAAAATCAACATACAGCTCTCGATCAATGAAATCGCAGGATTATCGTTACCCATTCTATAACAGAATTTGTGTATCATTCTCTATCTCTTAGCACTACAAATTGTATCAATGTATCTGCATCAGACTTTTTCCTGTGAGAATATGAATATCATTGTTCTCAATTTTGTGTTCGAAAAGAGCTTAGCCTTCACACATACACGTACAAGCTGTAACTAATACTAGTCTCTAATTTCTTTTTAATAAACATATATCTATTTATATTATTCATAAATAAACTTAATGCCTTTTTTTTTAACAGAGAAAAGGAGGTTGTCATTCTATTCAAAATAGACAGCATAATTTTTCGCACAATTACATCACATGTTTCAATACCTTGCATGTGATTTTACTGCCATTGAGTGAGCCCTGCAGCATGCTAATGGGAGGGCTTTGAATTCAAATCTGGCTACAACACAAGAGTCCTGACAAACAAGATAGGTAGGGACAAATTATACCTTAGTTTTTGCCACTGCTATACTATGCTCAGCAGGTGACCAGTACAGAGATTGGCCAAGCATGAGGGTGGGGTGTCTGTCTGAGATGGAGCATCATGAACACGCCACGACTCGCAATCCCTCTTCACGCTACGCTAAACGTCCCGCGTATCATGTCTTCCTACCTCAACACGACGCTCGGGTACATCACCCTCTACTTGAACTTTCCTCTTTTCCCCCAGCATGTAGAATTCCCTCAGACAACCTCTCCTGAGCCGCGCAAATTTCCCCTCAGAAAGCTACGATCTCATCAACGCCGGACTCATTGAAATACTGGAGTAAAGCCTCAATTCGCTGAAATAATCTCCGAGGAGGATATTTATTCATCAGGATATTCTAATTCACGTTTGCAGCAAATAACAAAGTTCAGCCAAGAGAAGATATTGACTTATGTATTCATTCCACTTCTGCTTTGCTGTGCAGAAATTCTCATTGACCTTTCTCCACCCTCTACTTTTGGTGAGATGAATAACATACAAACCCTAGTTGTATTTGTTATCACCGCTGTCAAGTTTTAATGCTACAATTAGCATCCATTATGCAGTCTACTCAAAGACTGCAAGCACACGCCCTACTCCCATTAATACACGGGAGCAAACTTGCATCTCATGACGTGCACTGTGCTGCAAATCATCCTTTGTACTACTACCAATGTCCAGTCCACTAGGAGTGGTTTCATGTGTTTATGACATGTTAATTCAATTTCTTTCATTGGAGTCATACAAACAGGCTGTTGTGCACATGCCAAACTCGGTAGTCAATACAGCTCTGTTCATTTTGGGTACAATACCATCATTCTCTTTCCCTTCATAAGGCCTAAAGAATTGCACTAGATCCACACAAGCTACAGTGTACATTTTGTTCAAAGAACCTAAAATTCCTTTCATGCATGTCAAAATGAAAAGATATAACAAACACAGCCTGTGCGTGAAATTGCATCAATGACAAATTGTTTTCTTATGACAGTTGGTGTTGTGAAAAAGGATCCAAGTGAAGAAAGACTGATGGTTAGCTCATTATGCTCTATTTCTATTTAAACAACAATGTAAAAGTCTCTTGGTAAGGGAAGCATTGCAAGATTTGAGTCATTCTGAAGAAAACGAACAAACAAAATATTTTAAAAAAAAACCTGGTAAGGCTTTTACTTGAGGGTCATAGCATATTTTCAATTAGGCACATTCTTGAGTTGTCTCATGTCTTGCAAAATCACCATCCTCAATATACAGTATCCTCTTCTATCTAGTTAAATAAAACTTCAAATAATTTCAACTTTCTGTCATCAATAACTGATCCTCTTGACAGATATTCTCATCCCTTCAATCTATTTTTCAGTTACCTTGTTTTGACATTTGACGGTTAGATTCAAGGGCAACCTACTTTGTAAAAAGCTAATGATTTTACTACGCACCACTACAAGGCCGTGGCTTACATCATCTAGTATTGTGCTTTCCTTGGTAAAAGCATCTGAAGTTCAACGCTGAACCAATTCAAGCCACCTTCCCCTCAACTTCTTAACTTTTACAGTGCAATAAGAATTAAAATCACAAATAATGGAAACATTTATCTGCAAGAGGACACCTGAGGGATGACTTTCCATAAATGGCTGATATGCAAAATGTTTAACATTGCTGGATCCTCTATTTCAACACCTACAACTTTTGTATTAGGAAATATTAACAATACTACAGTGCAGCTATTGACCAAATGGAAACCTGGTTGATCTTTAGGCTTCTGCTTTCTCTGAAATCTAAATCTGAAGCTTTTGAATAGCAGTATAGAATGAAGTCTAAACAGGGCTTTGTCTATTTTATAGAATCATATCTTGTGGTTTACTGCAGTATTTCCCCCTTTTCAACTTACAAGCTACATGAAAAAGTACTTGAATACCGTACAAAAACTTTTCAATAAAATGGTCAGAAGTGGTGCTAACATTGTAAATTACTACAAGAGTAAACTGATGTTTGTAAAATCTGAGGATGATTTGATAATACTTCCCTAGGAATCGCTATTAGAGCTGTAAAGCTCCTTTCCTACGTCCTGCACTGAATATGGAATAGGTCATTGTACTTTAAATGGACCGTTAACTTTAAGGGCCTTCTGTCAGAAATGATCTTCCCGGAGGTCAACATTTCTATCACTCATTTCCGTGGTGTAGGAACATCCAATTTTGAGCATTTTCATAATGAGGTGAAGAACCCCTCCTTTCAACATTTGACCTAAACTAATAAACTCCCATTAGGTCATTGTTTTCTTGTTATGTGTGCTGCAAGGTCAAAAATTACACTTGCCACTCTCTGCAACTCACTGGATTCATTTTACTCCCATCATCTTCTCTCGTAATCTCCCTCTCTCTCTCGCTATGTATTTTGCACAAATGCACGTCTGATTTTGTTTTCATTTTGTTTTGTCATGTTTCATTCCCATTTCCGGTCTCAATCAGGACTACGACACTGTGAGGTCGACCTGTGTACGATTTAGAGATATGAATTGATGCTGTGCACCTCTTCCCAATGAATTGATTTTGATGCTAGAGGAAGCTAATTGTCATCCTCATTATTGGACAAATTGGGGCCAGTGTTCATCTAAAAGTCACCCAGCATTACCGTGTGACACAGTGACGTCAAGTTGCCGGGGGAGACAAGGCCGAATGTGTTAACAATCATTAATCTTATTGGGGGGAAATTGCAAACATGCATATGAAAATGAGTCTAACCTGTAGACGGTGACATTCTTGGTCAATAGGACAACTACAGGTTTGTGTACACATACACCATGATAATTAGTAGTGTAAGCAGCTACAAATGAATATCTTTTAAAGTAGAATTATCTCCTCATATGACATTTCAGAATGAAAAAAAAAAAATGTTACATGCATTTACTTTCTCTGTAATCTAAAAGGAAAGGTTATGAGAAATCTATCAAAAAACTCAATGATATCCATCTGACTTTTACATCAGAATAAAAAAAAGGCAAATTTAGAATGTCTGAGATTTCAAAATTTGAATGTAAAATCTAGCATGTAGGGCTCTCCTCTGATCATGCTATCATGATTCTTTAAGAAAACCCACCGAAGTGACAACAGTCCACATTACATGTTCTATGAATGATAATCAGTAAGCAGTGCATGTAAATGAACAAGCTTTCAAAATGACTCTGATCTTCTATGAAACAGCCCTGAACACAATGCATCTTACAATCATGCAGTTACATGTAACTTGCATTATAACCAATTGAAGATATTAGGCGATTGCTTCTTCGTTTTTGTTTTTTTTAATGAATCATCTCAGTGGTAAGGAGGATTCATCAGTCATTACCACCTATAAATGATTCTCATCAATTCCAATATATCACCAAGGTTAAAGCTCTTCCAAGGTCATTCATTGCTCACTCAGCGTGAACAGACAAAGAATATCCAATTTCAGCACGGAAGACATCCAGTTTGCGGCTGGCTTGCTCTCAGCGCTTCAGGGTGCTGCCTGATCCAATGCAAACAAGCGAAAAGGAGCATGAACGCCTCACGTCACCCCTTTCGGCAGAATGCACAGTAGTAGGGCTACTCGGCACAATTTCCTCCTCACATTGAATATCACAGTTTGCGAGCCTAGCAAGAGACAAGCACACGCCTCACATCGGCATACAATTGATCACTATGCTAATGGATTTACCCTGACCATTTATCTTTGTTCCACTCTATCCCATGTGACGTCTTTACTTATTGCAAAGGCACATACTCTTGTATATCTGTACATGTCTAAATGACAATATAAACAAATTTACTTATAGTACGGTACTTAAAAATGCATTTCACATCTTTGTGTGTACATTATGAGGAAAACATAGGTCTATCAAGATAACACACAGAAACCGTTGGCTGAAACCTATAAAGATCACAACACAGTCAAAGTATCTTGAGAATTTTCCTTTACAAGTGTGGTTACACTCAGAATGCTGCAGGAAGTTGGTTTGAAAAAGAAAATACTTTCAACAGTAGTTGATAAAAATGTTTTTGTTATAAAAATCCAATCTTTTACACTGGGTTGGTGTTTTTCTCTCAGCTATTAACTTGTCTGGAGAAATACATTTTTGTTTTTGTGTTTTTCAAGCAACTACAGGGAGCTGTGCAACTCTTTCGTGATTTATCATAAAATGAGAGAGAATTACGACATCAAATTGGATTTGAAGGACATATAGAATGAATAAACACAAAATTCACCAGTATGATTATGAGGACAATCTTAAATGAAATCTTTGTTGTTCATTCTTTAACATTACAACAGAAATCTCCTTTTACAGTACATGTGGGACTTTCTTTTTCTTGAAATCATTAATAAATGCTGCCATGCTCACAAATTCACCACACAAAGATTGCAAATAACAGCTTTCCTCTGGATAATATGAACAATCAGCATAGATCTGTTTATTTTTTCACAAATAGATGCAGCCTTTCACGTCTTCTCTAACTCACAAGTGGAGTTGCCATGGTAATGGAGGATGGCATTGAGAATGAAATATATTATCTCTGGACAGCAAACATGAGATCTGTCTTAAATGTCATCTTTGTTTGTTTCCAAGGTCAATGTAAAACTCCTCCATTATGAGAACTACTGTGGTATTTCCACAGTCAATGAGGATTAATCTATTATGGATTGGCACTTAACAAATCAATTATGACTGGCCTCAATTCTGTATTGGATTTTCTCATCCTGGAATATGGAATAAGATATCATACTCCAAAAACCACAGAGATATGCTGTGACTGCATGTCTTTGAACGTCTGAGCGTCACGGATTGGCATTTAACCCAATGAACATGAGTCCCGAGAATACTCAGGCAGGTCTATGGGAAATGTGTGCTATAGCAAAAACAGTCAGTCCTCAACGGGTTAAACTAATTGGCTCTGGAAGAGTTAAGAAATTATATTTATATATCTTAGATTACATTGCTATTTTATGGAACAGGTGGGCACCCAATCCATTTTTTTTTCAAGATCACATCTCGATTATGGCATGCAAATCTATCATCAGGGATCCAGAAATAGACTCAGCTATTCTTGAGTCTGGCAAACCATAATGAGAGGAGAGAGATGTTGGCAGTCATATGAAACACAAGAGTCACAGTGCAGAATCTTCAGACATTAATACTAGTGGAGTGGGACTCTGCGGTATACTTGTTTCAGATCTCAAATGATGTATTCTCGCTGTGACAGCACAGAGAAGAACATGGCGTTGACTAGAAAGTCTAGCACTGTATTTTCTTTTACCTTCGTTAACACATAGCAATGAGTTCAAATATTTGCTGTCAAAGAAAGAATATGACTGCTATTCATTTCCTGCCACCCCACTCCCCACCCCTATGATTGAACATTTGACAGTCATGACTAAAGATTGGCAAGGGTAGAACGAGATGAAGAGTTACCACTTATGGCAAGACTGACATCTACAGTAATTTGAAGTCAAAATGTCTACTTCACAAGTGCAAAGTGGATGGCAACTCTTCATTATACAGGACCAAACTGGGAGCAATCACAGGGTGGGATTTTTTCCTCTTGATTTTTTTTTTCTCCTGCTTGAAAGTAATTTGCAAATACAGAGTGAAGGAAGACAAAAATAGGAAGGAATAGTAAGACACTCAATTCTATTTTTCAGCAGAAATACATTCCTGAAATGTATCTTAAGTCCTCAGTCCCTGTCACAAGAAGGCATCGCAAAAGCACTCTTAGGCTGCCACTCCATTTCCTATGCATAACAGGGAGACGGGAAGAAATGCATGAGGGAGGAAAAGCAGGGGCAGATTTTAGGAGATACTTCCCGTGAATGCACAAAGGGAGTAACCCACATCTGGTAGACTGTTATAGACCAGAGATGCCTATCTTAGCTGTCTGGGTAAAGGGCAATCTTCTGATCATTGTTAATAAGACTCGGGTGAATAAGGGCGTCTGCCGAGAAGGTGCCCGGAGGAGAGGTAGCTGGACTCCGCCCGGAAAAAAAAAGGAGAGATAATAAATTGGACAGCTAGATTTGACTGGAAGGCAAGTGTCACAGAAGTAGTGGGACAAAATGACGATCACGTAGGCAGCAAATTAGAGCGCCCTCATAATCTCATTCTGAGGGTAGTTTACCGTCGTGAGAGACTAGTCATACATTCTGACACTCTGAAATCGTATAGTCATTTAGAACACACACTGTGGCATGTGCACACACCATCATTATGCATTCAATGCGTTCCAGCACATTCACTGACTGCAACGTACAATGTGTACATTGCAACTTCCTCTGGCAGAACATTACAAGATGCACAAGACTGCATTACAGAAAAAGGGCCATTTTTGCAACCAGAATTCATACAATGTAACCAATGAGCACTTCCTTTCTTTTCATGGATGCATACGTGCGTGACAGCCATGCATGTAATTTTTTTTTTTTTTTGCACGCATTTGCAAAGTTTCTTACAACTGTCATGGCTCTCATTGAAAAGTAAAATCACAAAATGGATTAGAGATACATGTACGTCAACATCCACCAGTGCAAAGGAAAATGCAGCTATGCGAAGTTACAGGATGAAACATACATATAACGTTTGACAACAAAGTTCAAAACATTATCTTTCTATTCACTATTGATTACAAGCATGTCAGATCAGAAAGAGACATTAATACAAATGTTACTATCAAAGCTTCATACTTATCCAAATTCAGTTGAATGAGTGATGACACATTTTCAAAAAATGGTAATTTTATATTATTCCTTAATATCACAAATGCTTCAAACCCCATCCTACTTTAAAACAATTCATACCACTGCATTCCCATTTCAGCTTCTTTGCCTGACTTTCAAATGATATCTATTAATCCTGAGAGTTGTTAGTATGCAAATTACGGATGAAAACATACAGTCACGCTGGCTCAACTTTGGTCATGGGTCAGGTAACAAAACAGAACTACGATAATATCAAAAGTTTCAATACATTTAAAGGTGCATGGTCCTGGTGTTTTAGTCAAATGCGTGCGCGGGCGCATGGCACAAGTTTCCTATAGAGACCTACGCTATCGACTCCTCTTTAGCGCTTACACTGTGGCCCACTTCCCCGAGTCCGAAGAAGTCCGATTCACTGTAGTCAGTGGTCCGATCACAGTTCGGCTCATGATTCGGCTGAAGGGGGTGACCGCTTTAGCAAACTTCTTTTGTGATGTCATAATAACAAGCACATATGCACGCACCCTGGCATTACTACAGACTGCGCGATGCGCAGAGAAGACAACGAAGGCAACGTTACTTAGCAACACCTACGCAATTTACTCTTGATGACAGCTCAATTTCGCTAATCTTCGTATCAATGCTAACGGTGATCGGCAGTATCATCAACAGCGCCCTCTACACTACCTGGACTATGCACATTTAACATACCACAGAAGTACACATCTTGAAAACTGCATTTTTCCTTCACATTTAATTGGTAGAGATAGCCTCTACTGGAATAATGCACATGAGCAAGAATTGACAAGGAAACACTTTGAATCAACATTTTGATAAGATGGAAACCTTGCCCTCAGGTTACTATGCAGAAGTCTAACAGATATCTACAAGCAAACTTCATCGGCTGAGAATGAGAAGGGCGTTAAGTTGAATTGAACACTATGGGTTTAGTGGCAACTTAACGCCCTTATCATTCTCAGCCGACGACTTGTACACCTCAAAGGAAATCATCCTCAGCCTGTGTTTGTCATTTCATTTTGATTCTACTCGTCCAATGGACCCTAAACAGTCTAGACAGAGAATCTCACTACACAGAACATCTACATTGCACACTGCCTCTCACCACTATTATAATCAGTGTAACACCATATGCCATCCTGGAAAACACTTCTCCACAAACTGATATCTAAAACCCGCATCTTTTTTCCCCCTCATTAGATTGAAATTTGGACAGTATTGGGAAAGTGTTTGCCACCTCTGGAGTCACTTTACTTCAATTTGACTTGTCCCCCTCTCCGAGCTGTTGACATTTGTAGAGAGCTAGCTTCGTAATCTCCTCAGTCAGATGTTGATAAGCTGTCATCTGGTGCCGCACATCGCTCTAAAAATGATACACAACAATGGGTGGTACCCAAGACCACCGTGCATATAATTACCGGTCCTTTAAAAGGCCAAAATTAGGACTCAGAATTCTCTGCAGGCATTATTCACAGAATGGATGCATTTTTTTCATAATGCAAACCGCTAACAGAATGCGTACAGTCTTATATGTCATGAACAGATCCAGACCAGCAGCTCAAAGTCTTGGCACAACAGGAAGCATTTAGCCGCATCAATTCTCTCCATTCCTTATGATTTGCACTGTGACTGTAAATAGTAAAAACGCCTATTATCTTAGCATTTGTGGCAATATTTTATATACAGGTTCCACAGTATTTCAGCAACGGTTGGCATCAGGACACACTTAAATGAAATTGACACAGTAATGTATTGATACAGTAGTACTGGGACTCATCCATAGGTCACAAATAATACAACAAAGAGGAGAGACATGGATCACGATTTCAAATAAGATATAAATCATTTTTTCATGTTAGAACAAATCATCTTCCTTTTGCTTTCAATCTTGCAATTAAGGTTTAGAACGCTTCTCAAAAGTCACACAGTAAACTAGTTTCACATCAAAAGAAGACGAAGAAAAAGAAGAATGGCAATATACAGTAGACAGACGGGATATGATTTATGAACTACATAAAATAGCAATGTTAACCTGTATCAGCTACAGTGACTGTATACACTGAATATTTCGCAAGGCTTTTATTTTTGCAAATTTCGCAAGTCAGGTGCTATTCACAAAGACACGCGAAAATATTGACTCTGATCATGCTATGAATATGACGTACGCGTCTACATTTCTCCATTCGGTACACGGCTTCATGGTCGCAAATTTAACCACTCGCAGAATTATCGGGAAAAATCCAATTCGCGAAAATTTAGACTCGCTAAATATATGGCGTATACAGTATCTCGTCCTCTCTCTGACAGTTTTGTTACCATGCCTGACAGAATATCTGCAGACTACAAGTTGAGTCTGACCTGAACTGATACTGCAGAAGGGTTCATATCTCACACCAGTTCCTTTTTTTAGTCCAACTAGGTCTATCATAGTACATAGAAAAAGTGGCCATTGAGATACTTTGACTTAAAACGTGACAACCTCATTGACATGTATACCTTTTTCCTATTCCAGTCAGTTAACATCTCTGTATACACTGAATATATTTCGCGAGGTTTTTATTTTCATGAATTTTGCATGTCGGTGCTATTAGCGAATTCAAAAAACATGCGAAAATATCAACTCTCATCCCAACTTCAATGTGACGTGCAGGCATACATTTTTTTTTCCTGTTCAGTACTGTACTCCACAATTGCAAATTTAACCACTTGCCTAATTGTCGGGAAGTCTCGATTCATGAAAAATTAGACTCGCTAAAAATATTGCTCATACAGTAGTTTTTGGACATTCTTAGACTATAAAAGATTATTTACACTGGAGCCATACATGTACATACATTTAACTCTTAATGTGTCATGTTCTCACGCCCGACTCAGTCGGCTGCATGCCAAATTCGCATATTTTGCTTAAACGCACAATCCTGCCCAAACTGATAGATAAATTATTGCCAGATGCCACCATATAATGAAAGCTTTATTCGTGATTCTGTTCCTCTCACTGTAGCCTGCATTGTATGGCGAGTGAATATCAAACGATGTTCCCTACTGGATTTTTAAAAAATTTTTTTGTCATTTTTGTCATTGTTTTATGAGCAAAAGTCAGCCTGTACAATAATGCAGCCACTGGTCATTTTGAAAGAAAAGTAATCACAAATTAGTCATTCAATGAACATCATAGCAAAGCTTGGGATTTTCCCTACAACTTTGCTCATTGAATGTCCAACATAACAAAAACTTATAAAAAGTAACATGGATTTGAAAAACAGAAAGTTTTCCCAAAGCATGCCTGTGTTGCAGTCTCAGAATGAGACACACGGGGGATTTACACTGCGGCGCATAAAGATTTGACCAGAGGGACACGTCAGATCTGATGAAGTGACAAGTTTCCAGTCTAATGTGACAATATAGCAGTTTGTCATGAAAATCAAATGAAGCCAAGAGACACTTAACCCCCTGAAAATAAGACACAGAAGGAGCAAGACGGAAGAGAAGTAATCCTCTTGTGTGGGAAGACAAAACTTGAGTATCATTGTCTCTTTAGTCTCTTCAGGTGCCCAGTTTCTCTGCATCACAGACTGAAAGAACTGAATGGCCAAGAAATCCACACAATGTCATTGCACTTGGATGGATTGTATTCTCAAAGTGTAGGGATTACACTGGGTTTTCTATTACATACACGAAGCAAGTGTCATTGTAGACAACCAAGCTCTACGGCGTCATGACATGACATGAAATGTGGGCAATTCTTCCTCTTGCATACCATGAATACTACGTTCATGTGATAGGAAGAATTTGAACTGTGGAGGAAACACAGGGCTCAACTTCATCTGACTGGTTCAAGACTACTTTCTTACACTATATTATTGCCACTGACCTAAACATAAATTACAAAATACATTGATTTATACTGAAAACATTAAAAAAATGGCAGAGACCTGCTATCTTGTTCCCACATGAAAGCATGCATTCTTGTCACTGCTTTGATGCAGATTGTAGTTGAATATCTGACAAAATTTCCACTGAAAATTTGCTTTCAGTACCGGTTACCAATGCTTCCATGCTACACAGTACATATTGTGCACATCATAATTTCACAATGCATGCATGGATGCATACTTTACTAATTTCTATGTTTATCAAGCATGAATATGGAGCATGCATGGATATACACCTACTCATCCACATCAGAAATCACGATTTTTCTCTCAGTACACAGTACAGGTTACTCCGGGGTGCCAATGTGGTAAAGCATCGCATTATTCTCAGGCATGAAAAGGCACATTTCTGGTGGAAAACAGTATCATTACCTTTCCTGCAATAGATATGTGCAGTAATAAAATTTGGGAAAACAGTGTTCATAATAAGAAATCAGTTCTTACATCCAAGAGAGATGAGTGATTTTTACATACAATGCTGCCTCTAACCTTATGGATGCAGCCATTCCTTTTTCTAATTTTTTTCCTTGACCGCTACAGGTGTACAGCAGACACACAGAGCATGCGGCAGAATCTAAGAAATGAGGACGAAGACCTAAATCCAGTATTCCCAGAATATATTCATCTGCTATCCATGCACAGAAGAGAGGAGGAGGGAAGACAAAAGGAGAGAGAAATGACAGGAGAAAATAAGTCTAACGGAGGAGAATCTTGATATTGGAGCCACAGGGGGAATGACTGGGGACCTCAGCTAATGAATAATGATGCCTCAAAATACCTCCACTGCGCCTGCCCATTTAATGATGTGCTCGGGAGTGGGGGAGGGGGAGGGGGAGGGGGAGGGGAACAACCCTATCCTCTTTCAAGCATTTCTAAATGTCACGGGTCTTGTTTGCTGTGATACACGCACACTATCTTCCGTGTCTGTGCACAGACGAAGTGGTGGAGGCTACACGGCAGGAGATACAAGCTGAGTGTATGCAGCACAGAGACAGAGACCTAGTTTGAGATGGGGGAAAAGGGGGGGGGGGGACAGGAGACTCAAAAAGAGGAAGGATGTGACTCGCTAGTATCCCCAAAGCATCATCTCCCATGAATACAAGTACTATTAAAGTGATAACACTCCCTCTCTTGCACACACTCTACCAAACAGGTACTGACATCTTCATAATCTCATCTCTTTCTTTTCTCCTTCCACCACCAATAACCCCTTCTCTTTTTATTTCCTCACTTGCAGATTTTTATTTCAGTACAGTATTACAAAACTTAATGAGGTCTATCATAGATTTTTTTTATCCTTCTTTTCTTTCCCAAACTGCCACAGCTTCTATGTAATGATTCCCTTTTCTGCTGTCCATTATTTAAAGATTATTTTTCAGACATTTTGCTTTCCTTCCACTTTGTACTGCTTCTTGATTGATTCATCAATTGATTTTCCCACCTGTTTGCCTATCTTCACATCAGCTCTATTTCACACGTTTCCTAGGTGGCTACGAACACATCTCCGCTAGCAGAGCTGTGCCATTATACGCCCACTTCCATCTTCTGAAAACTAATTAAGAAGACTGCAACAATTACTGGCAAATGAGTTTATGAAACAAGTCTCCACTCCTTCCCCCATCTCGAGGGATAATACACCAAGTCTGCCATAAGTCATCTACTAAGATACTGATGGCCATGATAGGACTTGACAACCTCTCACCCAGACTAATACTGGCTACACATTTTACACTCATATCTCTGGGGATGAGGGTGTCACACACAAAATCGCCCAGACATACCCACGACAGTTTCCATTTGAAGTAAGTGGAGGGGATGGATTTAATCCAATACAGGATACTGTCTAGGGTATGGGAAAAGCACATACTGGTAATTAAATTGTATGTTTCATAAAGAGGCAGGGGTTAATATAGTTAAAATGTAACTGCTTAACTTACAGTAGTTCTTTGCAATGTGTGTGCTCTTCTTCACTGTAATAATAATTGGCAATGATTGAAAAAAGAAGAAATTATGATGATTTGGCACTGAGTATTAAATTGGCATCTAATATCTAAATAACGGATAAGAAAGTAGATAGCAGGATTAATCCAGAGTATGACATCTCACTGGCAGCTACAAAGCCCGACTGTCAAAATAAAACAAGGATTGTAATTATGATGTACTTCCCACCGATGAAAAACTATTCTGAGGCAAATAAACAGAAATATAACATGACTTCATGTTAGAAAAAAAAAACCAATCATAAAAGGTTATTGCTAGATTTCATTTCAGTCAGAGAACTTCAAGACATGATACTCTACAGCTCCCATAAAGGACAGACAAAAATGCTCATGCTGAGAATACACTGAAACAATAATTGTATCCAAAACAAAAGACACACTTCACATACAATATTTATCCTGGAACTACTTGCAATTTGGCCTAAATTGTTGACTTTTAAAACATCTTAGGGTATTCATAATATTGAAAAATAAGAAAAAAATGAAACATCTTTATAACTGCTCACACATCAAATGCTATGAAATGGGCAATACTTAACATTCAAGTCACACACCTATGGCACTAACTACCAGCAACAACTTGGCAGTTTAATGCAATCACTGAACTTTACAGAGCCTACGTCGAGCACATCTACCTGCTACCTAAGGTGGTCTTGAATATGAAATGATTTCATGCCTTCCATTAAGTCTTGAATTATGCAACGCTACACGTCATGCCCGGACATTAGTCTAGTCATCTGTAATCTGTTGCGTGCCTTTCCCGATCTCACAAAGACATAACTTATCGTTACAAGAAGGCGCATGCAAAGTGTGATGAACCCTAGATGAGAGTTGTTGAAGTTTGAAATATACAGTCTTCTCCACTTCACTCACTTTGAGCCCAAATGACACACAAAAAAAAAACCCACAGTGGCAAAACATTTACATTATGTAGTTTCATGCTTGCGTAGGCATAGGATTTTCAGACCTAAAAATAACAGCAATTGCTAGAAGGAATTCTGAGCACTGTGAATACCTGAACTTTTTTATCACCTCATCTGCTGATTGATGCAGCAAAAAGTATGTAAATTTTCAAGAATTCTATCAATGATGCCAGTTGTGAAAATATCAAATCGCATTTACTAAACAAAATAAAACACAATCATCCCAAACAACCTTGAGAAAACAACTCTCTACTTGGCTCTACTCCACAGGATGTGGAGAAAACAAAAAGGCACAGATGTATGAGAAAAATTACAGATATGAAGATAATTTTTTTTATCACATCTGACTGGTAATTGATGAGCTGCTACTATAAAGCTGTAATCTTTGTAGGCTAGCTGAATAGGCTGTGAAAGTGGTAAGTGAAATCATATCCTGTAGAATGTAGACCAAAAATCTGCATCATAAAGCCATACAAACTTACGATGCATACACACGTACTCTATCTCGCAGCAACAGTGGGATAGAGATGCAAAACTTATGAGCCATGGTGTGAGAAAAGGGCCCTTAGAGCATAAAATACCAAAAATGAGCTTTCACCACATTGCAGAATGAACTCTGACATATCTAGATACTGTATTAAAATCATTTTCTGAAATTCCACTCTTAAATGCTCCAATTATGACATTTAAGAAAGCATGTTTTGTCCAAATCCTGCCACTTTTTGATGCGCCAATGCATGTGCATGCAGCTAGCTAGCTGATCTTTGTTGCATGTACTGCTTTGTCAAACTTCTGCGCCGTTTTATGGCATTTGTGCGCGACAGCGCTAAGGGCCCTTTTCTCGCATCATGGCTCATGTATATATGTATGGCAATGTTCGTGTTGATGAGAGAATGGTATCCAATCACATTAAAAAGTAATGCTCAGTGACCTTTTCTTTGTGCAGCCCCTAGATTATGGAATAAATTACTACTGGATATCAGGAAATTTCAGTCAATAGGCACTTTCCAATCAAAATGGATAACATTCATTATAATATGGAATTATTTATATTTGCCGTCTAATATACAAGAAAACAACAAATACAGTGTAAAAGGAAAAGATGATGTGCATGATTTATTCAATTAGGATACTATCAAGGTTTGTGTATACACGCTTGGTTGATTAAGATGTAGATATCAATATAGCCATGCATTTATTTTGCTCTAATTTGTTATGGTGTGGGGTGAACACCCATGGTGGTCTTGGTAGGTTAATAGGTCGAGGCCTGTACTACCAGAGCCCTTGTGAGTAATGAGAATGCTGGGATTGCCATATGGGCAATTTCCTTTAGAGACCAGGGCCCCGCTTTATCAAAAGATAGAATCGATTATGAATTTTTTTACCACACAGGCTGCCATAGACTTATGATAGAAATCAACTTTATTTTCTTATCAATTATAACTCTTCATAAAACAGGGCCCTGGGCCCAATTTTTATCAAAAGATATAATCGATTATAAATTTCCTTACCACACAGGCTGCCATTAACTTATGATAGAAATCAACTAAGCATAGCATAGTTCTACTTTATCACGATTTAAGAGATTTATGACGATTTAAGAGATTGTCCTTTAATTTGCTCCTTCCGAGGGAAAATTGAAAAAAAAAAACCAAATCTATTGTCATCCTAGTCACACTTGTACTCACATGAATGAAAATCATTGCTTGCGAGCACTACGTCTATTGTCTATAGTCCATCCATCGCTTATATACTCCCACCTTCCCAATCATACTCACCTTGTTTTCTACTCTTCTTTCATCTCTCCTGGATTTTCGCTGTTGTTTTCCATGGTATCTGTGCATATATATGTATTTATATATGCATGCTGTTTTTTCCCTTTCCCATTCCCACCAAACCAAATGTACAACCTTGAAATGTATATTAATTCTTTTGCTTGTTTGTTTTACATGTATATTAATATTTAAGCATTACTGGGGCCCCTATTTATAAGCACTGCTTCTCCTGGGGTTCCCATCATCAAGTTTAATTGTTTTCTGCTTTGTTTTTGTTTGCTTTGTATATAGTTATGTATCTTTGTGTATGTTTTTTATTGTATACCACACAGGCTGCCATAGACTTATGACAGAAATCAACTATATATAATCAATTATAACTCTTCATAAAACAGGGCCCTGGGCCCCATTTTATCAAAAGATATAATCGATTATAAATTTCCTTACCACACAGGCTGCCATAGACTTATGAAAGAAATCAACTATTATATATAATCAATTATAACTTCATAAAACAGGGCCCTGGTAATGTGGGGAAACATGGGTGGTCCGATTGAATTGATCTTCATGCGCTGCCAAACAGAGTGCATTCCAAAACCATAATAGTGCACATCAGCAATGTATTAGCAAATACGTGTATTGAAGCATATACTTCATTGGTAACAGTTAATCCCAGTCGAGATCCTTTAGCCGTGTGTGTACTTACATTGAGATCAGTGATAAAGCTGAACACACAATTGAGGGTATCGCCAATACGTAGGTGCCGTGCGCAGAGCAGCGTTTTAGATGCACTATGGGATAGCTCATGGGACAAACTTGCCCTGGTTTTGGCTACACATGCACTTACATCACGCTCTGTCTTTATAAAGAGGTATTTTTTGTTGAAGATTTCTTCGCTTTCCATCATGTGACCAGCACATTGAAGCCTTGCAGTAGTGAACCATGACTCTAGTGACCGCAAATCAGTAAAGCTCAGAAACTTTCAACTCTTTTAAGCTGAATTATAGCCAAGAAAAAAAAGGGCTAACAACGGAAAAGCAGACAAAGAACTCCATTGAATCGTATGGGAACTGCGACTCGCGTGAGACAACCGGAAGCGAACAAGGGACCGAGGAATTCCACAGTGTACCTGTGACAGAGCTCTTCAGCGTGCGCAGGAGTTTTTTACGTCATTGGCGATAGTGAGAATTCATTACAGGCATTCTCTAATACATCCAAGGCAGGCCAGCCTTCCCATCCCAACGTATCCCTACACTGCTGGGTGTTTAAACTGCAGGTCAACGGGGCAGGAAGATCAGGCACCTGCCCCTCGTAGATTTCAGACTATTCGTAAGGCCTTCTACCTTTGTTTCCCCACACTCATGTGTTTTTAAGATTTTTTTTTTTTTATTCTAGAAAGGTTTTTTTTTAAAATTTATCTATTCCGTCACGCAAATTAGTAGGCCTAAAGTAGATTGATATGTTTAATGGATTTAATATTCCTTTGACATTTATCTATCTAAATTGTTTAGGATGTCTAGTTCAAAGTAGCATTCTTGCACTCTTGTAGCACAATAGTTTTCTGCCCCCAACAAATGATTTATAATTATCATTATTATTCTATAAAGTCAGGGGTAGATGAGTAAGGCAAGGCTGCCAATATTCAAACTTTCAATCATGGAGGTTAAAAAAAAACACACACACACACATACAATTAGGGAGCCATTTGTGTGTTTAGAGAGATTTTTATATTCTTTTTCAAGACATGAAGGGATGTTTCTGCTTTCAGGGAGCTTCCAGCAGAATGATCTTTGAGGGCGACATGGCAGCTGAGGATTAGGACTACAGATGGAGAAACTCTTACCTTTTGGGTGCCCAGGGCCCACGGGGCCAGAGTGTTGTTCAATGGCCTTGAGAAAGCTGAGGAGAGGTATGATGCACTGTTGGAAGAGCAAACACGTCTTACTCTCCATCTGGCCTGGGCCGAGGTGGGACAGGAGACACTTGTCGGTACGCATGGAGGCCAGAACCTCACACATACCTGGTGGCATCATGGCAGAGTGATGGAGGGATGAGGAGGAGGAGGGGGAGGAGGAGGAGGAGGAGGAGGAAGAGGAGGGGGAAGAAGAAGTGGTGGAGGAGGAAGATGATAATGAGAAAGAGGAAGAGGAGGAAAAGGATGAAGGGAAGGAGGAGGAAGAGGAGGAGGAGGAAGAAGAAGTGGTGGAGGAGGAAGAAGATAAAGAGCAAAAGAAATAGAAGGAAGAGGAGGAAGAGGTGGAAGGGAGGATGAAGAAGTAGAGAAGAGGAGAATGATGAAAAAGAGCAAGAGGAGGAGGAGGAGGAAAAGGGGGAAGAGGAGGAGGAGGAAGAGGGGGAAGGAAAGGAAAAGGACAACATGGATGAGGAGGAAGAAGAGGAGGAGGAGCATGGTAGGGTCAGAGAATATGGAGAGAAGACATTCAAAATGATGTAACATACCGATAAGACTACATATTTGTGAGTTATCTTTTCTTTTTTATTTTCCTCATAACCTTTCAATGAATGAGAAATTGGTAAAGAAATCTATACAGCAAGGCAAAAAAAATAGTGATGTACATTCCAACATATATTCTGAATACAAAGAAAAGGTTGGTTTGAATGGGAAAATGGTAAATATAATGCATGCTAAATTGTGATTCATAAAAAGAAACAACTTCTTTCATCTTGAAATCATATTTTTGGTTTGTGTTTATATTTTATTTTATTTTTATTTTATTTTTTTTTTTTTTGGGGGGGGGGGGGGGGAAGGGGGTCAAAGTGATAATAACAAAGAATGGAAATGGATGTGGAGTCTAACCTTGGTATGGTACATTTCATCCCATCCCATCCCATCCTACCCCACCCTGCTCACATATATCTTAAGACATGCAGAGAGGCTGTTTCTACTTCACTGCAATATACCACACACTTGAGGAGAGGTACACTGCATCTGCTGGGAAGACCACATTTCTGGCATATTAGAACAGAGGGCTCTATCTCAAGGTGCCAGTATGAGATAATCAAACTCAAATTTATCTTTATTTCAAAGACCACGAAAAAGACCCAGTGTTTGTAAAACGGATATATCTAAGCATGACAAATGTGATCAGTCCATTGATAAGACACACCCCCAAAACTCCACTGAGAATATATCACACTTGTATACACTGTATACACCATTACAAAATAATACCATTCAAATACTGATAACAGTCAAGGCTTGGACGTACACTTCTTTGATATTGTTGCATGAAATGAAGGCAATGACTCTTTAGATGTTGCAATGATATTTGAAAAATAAAGAGAAAAATTAAAGAGCTGGTCCTTTCAATACATGTACTTGTTCAAGATTGGGCTCACCCTTTGAAATGCACCCTGGGAGTGATAATAAACACAGAAATTGACTCAGATTCATATTGTATAAATTTAGCAGCTGGGAGGAAGAACATACATCACAATACACATGTACATGGAACATCCAAAACATTGCATGAAATCTGCTATCAAACTTTCTCAGGTCGTGACAATCATTGTAAGCATGTTAGACATACTATGTGTGTGATGTACAAGATGGTATCATTGGACACATCTACGAAATTCAATTACGACATTATCAAATAAGTCACTCTATGAATTGCAATGCATTATGGGTAGAGATGGGCAGAGGAAGCCAGTCTGTGTATAGGTCTTTATGTTGGACTCTGCACCTTCTCACGTGTCCACCTCTAGTGCGTTGTAGGCCACGGAAGCTAATCTAATTCTGCTCACAGCCATTCTGCTGGTTTTGCTTTCCCTTTTCTCTTGGGATCGTGTGTATCATGTGTGCATGGGGGGGGGTGGGGTGGAGAGAGCAAAAGAAAAAGAGAGAAAAAAAAGGCAGATTTTGAAGAGATTCCCGGGCAAATCTCTACCTGCTGAAACCAATTTAGATCTTGCTGTGCATAAGAAGTGAAAGCTTGGTGCCAACTGCACATAATTACATTTCCAGGAATACATCATCAAAACCCACCACCAATTCCTTCTTTTAGATGTGCAGGGTCCCTGCAGAATGGAAATACACAGCTTACATCACCTTGAGAAGGAGACCATGATTGCTGAAGCCCTCTACAGGCATTCCTGACTCAGTACCTTCCCATCATGCCTCTCAGTCACATGACCTTTCAAGTCCTGACACAACCAGGACAGTGCTTAGCCAAATTCTAATCAACATCATCACTACCACTGATTACCTTACCATCAATTATTGTCATCCATTACGGGATCATGACCACCTGATTAGTGTTATCATCAGTCTCACCATTGTTTTGATCTTCTTAATTAGTCATTTACATCAGCAAAAACCATTATTGTCATCATCATCTTCACTGTCATCTTTACTGTCAACAACATCATTATCATCAGTGCTGGACAGAATCAGCAAAGTCTTATACTGTATGTAAAAAAAAATTAAAAAAAATAAAAAATTACAATGGGACCATCTGCACTAGTAACTTTAGAAATAGTATTAAAATCAATCCAAATGCAATTTCAGGGTATGAAACTATAACTTATTACCCACATCTTACAGAAAACCCCATCTGATTTGCTTTAGTGGTCAAAGAGAAACAAGGAATTGCATAGAGCATGTCAGGAATCCCTTCCCTCCAAGTTCTGTCCATTATGCTCACACATTATGCAATTCCAAGAGCATCCAAGTGCTAAATTTGGAAGAATCAGACACATGACATGCTTTACAAAGATCCACATTTCTCTGTGACTACTTAACCAAATTGAATGGAGTTTTCTGCAAAATATAGCTAAGATGTTATACTTTGAGACCCTGAAAGAGCATTCAGACAGTTTAATCATACTGGAAGTTTTTAATGCGAAAACCTGGTTGTAATTATTATTATTATTTTTTTTTTATTCATTTATTTATTTATTTATTTATTTATTTTTATTTATTTATTTATTTATTTATTTATTTTATTTATTTTTTTTTTTTTTTTTGGGGGGGGGGACATACTGTATAGTCTTTAGCTTACTCCTTAATTTCAATAACCTTAGCCTCCCTCTACACAGCCTCTCCTGTACATGACCTTTTCCCAGGGGCTACTGACCTCTATCCCAAGCAGCAAGCACAGTGGTCAGCTGCAGGCTGGTGGCCAGACTCTGTAAGGCCCTCAAGGCTCCTTGTGACAGCCGGTTCTTTTGCTCTGTAATGAATAAAACATGCAGACAATCAGATCATGCATACATCTTTTACCATGATAGATCGATGGTAATCTGTCCATGAATATATCTATAGAAATTGGAATTTGCTCTCTGGATACAAATACCCTGTATGTCAAATAAAGGTGATGCATCTGTCCATGAATTCTAAACCAGGGTATGAGAGGGAATATTTTGTCAGAAAATTTAAGAATATCCATCACACATCATAAGATAATCATATTGATATGCTGTGTTCCCATAATCAACCTTGCTGCAATGTAACACTGAAAAATTAAACTGAACAGCATGTAAAGTCAATCATATCCTTTGCTTCCTATGATGCATTATATTTTACACAAGTCCTTGGTACACATCATTCTGTTCACCAATTATCTATGCAGCTATGTGAAGATATCTAAACCACCTGCTACATACTGCATAGTAGAATGTAGCACACAGGCTTTGTACTACACGTGTACACGTGGATAGAGAGATGCTGTATAACACACAAATATCATCAACTTCTAGTTGTTACATAATTTTGAAATCATGGGGAACACTCATTTTTTTTTAATGATTAGCAATGTAAAGATATATCTACTGTATCTTCCAAATTCCAAATCTATGTAGTACTATTCAAGCTTGAATGCAAAAGGTGTGGACCATTATACACAAATGATGGATCAAAAATATCTCACTACATAAAGAGACTGAGAGATAGATTTAGATATTATGACATCATATGTGACCCTGTATCACAAAATCAACAAAAAGTCGCCAGACATGGATTTTTAGTTAAGGGCAGATTCTGAAAGAGCAGACTTTAAGCTTTAAAATGATGTACAACTCAATTCAAATGGACTCTCCTAATCAATCCTAATAGTGGAAAGAAAGAACTGAGAAAAGAGGCTCTGAAGTAAAGGGTCTATTCAAGTGCTTAATCTTTACCAAGCTGCGCTAGCTGTGCGACGAATGAACAAAAAACTGGATGTTAACCACCGGAGCAACAACAATGAAGGGATTATCAGAGAAAGCTGAAATTGAGCATGCTTTATTAACACATTCTGTCCATGATTAATGCCAACTTTCAATGCAGTAGCATCATTCTTTCCAAAGTTATTGGAGTTGAAAGTGAAGAGTATGGACAGGGTTTTTAAGAAATGAAAAGAGGACTCGATGAGAAACACCTAATCACACTATTGCACCAAAAAGTGTTCAAGAAAAACTACTAAAAACAACAAGTTCCTGTTCGTTATATGATCCTAAATTTTAGTATAATGCAGAAAAAGACTTGCTCTTTCAGAAAATACGAAAAATTCTAGATTGGCTAGGTTGACCCATTTCACCTATTTTCAGTCCTACGTATGTAACACAAAATCAGTGCGTGCGACTTTTTGTCGGTTTTGTGATGCACGGTCACATATATGACATAACTGTAGGAATGTGCGGTATGCATGCCTAATGACAGTGACCCACAGATCTTGTCATACATCACACGCTGACGGCGTCTTTGATCTCCAACCGTGACCCCTACTAATGAATTATGCATGAAAAATGCAGGTGTGCCCCATCGACCAACGAGGGGGAAGGGGGGGGGGAGCAAGGCAGCTGTGCCCTCTTAGCAGAACTCTGCTGCAGCACTCATGATGAAAATCAGTACTAGGCACTTTGAATAATGACTTAGGTTGTACTGGTCAGCGGCATTCCATATATTCATTCTGTGTTCAGATTGGAAGAGTTGATAATGTTTGTTTGCTTTTTTTTTTTTTTACTATTTCTACTAGCATGAAGGGCAGCTTCAGGAGAAGACTACAAAAACACACAAGCAAAAGCATCTGCAGACTTTGAGGAAATTTTATATGCATTTAAGATATCTCTCAGAACACATTCTTATAGTTCAAAACTTGAATTTTAAGCTGATTTGGAGTTTAAAAGTTAAACGGATATGTTATATATGTATGTCAAAGTGTATGTCAGAGTGGACTAATGAAAGAATAACACAACATATTTGGTGATAAGCACAATCAGGGTATGCAATCATGACTTTCTCACTTTAAAAAATTGTAACTTCTAAAAGAATGCACCAACTGACTTAAAAATTCACATGCAGCATGCTAAGACATCAGTAATCACATGTGGTAAGACAATAGCTAATTTCTTCTCATTTACTGTTAATTATTAAAGATTAATTACCAAAAAGTCCCCCAAAACCCACGTAATGCGTCAAAAAAAGCGGTTTACAACTTACGTAAAATCAAGATTTGAGGTCCATATTTTAAGTCTACCCCTATGTGTTTGGTATCAAATTAATGGATTTTTTCCAGGCATTCCTTGCATGCAGTAAAAAACAGTGGATCTTTCAGCTGGAGAAAGTTATAAGGTCTGAAGTCCCATCCTGGTAGGAGTGTAATGCTGGCTTATTTTTGTGACATTGTGACCTTTTAACCCATGCTGTACAGCTATACATGGAGAAACAGCTTATTTTTCTGCTTTTCCTGAAAGTACTGAAGACACACTACAATATGGTGCGCTGTTTGCCAATAAATGATCGGCCAGTTTTGAGTTTTGAGCCATTTTCAAATGCTGAGTAAAATAAGTGCAGCCGTTTTTCAGTATTTTCAGTGAGGTATATCCTAATTTGACTACTTTAAAGAATCTTTCCCCCTTATTGAATATCCTTGTTTTTTTAACCATGAATTGTACATATGTAGAAATCTATTGTGTGAAAATTTTAGCAAATTTGAGCAATAGGAACTTATTTTTTTATATTTTCACAAATTGCTGAGCATAAAAAAGTGCAATACACGCCCATGTTATACTGCATGAAGGTCATATGATAAGTGTTCAGTGTTCATATTTCAATGCTTGTTCAATTTCTAAAGATATAAGCAAAAACATAGTATTTTGGCTTAATATGTCACTGTTTGAGTGTCACAGCTTGGATATCAACTCAAGTCATCATAAATCTCACATTCATTCTTCTATCTGTGTTTACAAATATGAGAATTGATCCAAACACTGTGCGCACATTCAAGGTCAAACTGTACAGATAATTTTTTGATGAAAAATATAATATCTTCCAAAGTACCAGCCCTAATTTCATAAAAATTTATAATAATGGCCACTATATGTCTGTTACCTATTCCTGAAAGTTTCGCCTCTTCACTCTTTGGCAAAAGTGAAATATGATAAAATATGTAAAAGTGGCTTTATTTGAATTCAAAATAATACCTACAAAATTGATCATCCATTTCGAGAAGTGAAAATATGAAATTCATTCATATTTTGTGATATGTCATGGCTATGTGCTGGTGGTGAATGAAAGGGATATTTATCAGGAATATCTAACAGCAATATCAGATGAAAAAAACATTCTCCTTTTTTTTAATGAATTTTTCCAATATATTAGTCATTTCAATGTAATTTGACACCTCTAATTTAAATGCTAATTTATGCGCAGTTAAATGCAAAATTTGGACTCTTTCTTTACATGAAATGAAAATTTGAACAATCAGCTACAACAAACAACAAAAAAAGCATTTTCACCAAGTTTTTTCATTTTTGCTCTGTTACACAATTGCATACCCTGATTGTGCTATTGACCATTTCCAATCACATATTACCTCTCAGATGAGCAAGGGGAAAAATATATCTTCCCCATCACATCTAAGATTAGATTTCTTTGGATAGTAAGTTTTGGCACATACTGCTGGAAGGACCACAATCACATATGATCTCATTTAGATTTTTAGCTGCAATTCCTGCTTCATAATTCATGGCATCACAAATAAGATTGTGGTATGTCTTTAATCCCTGCATAACAAAACTACTTGTCAACATGGAAACTAAACAAAAACCAACTTCTGCCCATATTGCTCAACTACACCGGCTTAGAATCCCTCATAAGAATTTGGAAAAGCTGTACAAATGGACACTTGTGCCTTGAAATGGGAAACACCAGTGCAATCTATGGATTGTCCACATCTTTACGACAGTGGGACCTTACACAGAGAAATCACAGAAAAGAACTTGTGTATGATGTTGAATTGAGCCTGCATGTAATCTGCACCATGCTCTATACAGTGTACCCATCAATCATCGTAGCAGCATTACCAGTCTGAGTGAGATGCATCGACATATGGCAGGGGCCCTAACCCATGAGAGAGCTGCCTTGGAAGCTGCACCCACAGAAACAGACCGAGCTTGATGGACGAGTTCCCACTTTGCCTCTTCTACGTTGTGGACCTGCATTCATGTTTGAATTAACCTGTTGAAGACGAGTCCCGAGAATACTCGGACAGGTATCTATGGGATATGCGTGTTGTAGCAAATTCAGTCCGTCCTCAATGAGTGGTATTTCATATCACAGTGACTTGTTGGCTCCATTCTCATTGGCAAAATACCATGGAAATAGATATTGTGGTAATTCACTCGGTACCATTCACATTCATGAAATACAATGGTATTGCTGGTCCAAAACTACACTACACCTCTCCGAGCTACGTGTACACATTGAGAATATCTCCTACAGGAAGAAGACAGAAAGTGTGTCAGGTCATGTGAGATATGCCAGTACACTGCTATACGATTGGTGGCATTTACTAACACGATTCACACTTTAACCTCCCATGAATATTCAAGCGAAGTTTGAATTACCACCCTGACTCCCACAGCATTTTGCAATGTGAATGCACCTACTGTTGCCATTTACACATCACATTTCTCTCCAATGAACAGGTTTGCAAACACTAGACAGTCTTCATCTGTAACGATTTGAGTAAGTCCTCTACGACAGCGTGATGGGCAAAAAGTGTTTGTGTTTTTGTTTTCATTTACATATCCACCATTTCTGTAAGGGCAAGATGCTAAGTAGTACTGACTGCCAAAATATTGTCACAGCTAGCGACATGTAACCTATGCTCCTCTCAGAGCTGAGGGAAAAAGCGTGGGAGGCGCAAGAACGTGGCAGGGATAGCTTTATACCAGAAACAGCAGTGCAACTTCACACGACCATTTTCATTATGTATTCAACTACTATGCATAACTGCATTACCGAGGATTCATACGCCAACCAGACAGAGCCTGCATGACGTTTCCCCAAGGATTGTGCAGAGTAGCAACAATCAGTGAAACAATCTGTCTTTGCGGATAGACTTGAAATTTTGTATGGCAAGTTCAATGAAGTCCTTGTCATCTGGTGAACGGAAGAGAAGCAGTCATAAATTTGAATATTTATGAAGTTGGCCTATTGCAATAACCACACAATATCTATACAATATCATCTCATGCACCGATATCAGCCCATATGATACGGAATGATATTTTCACATAAGGTGAACACTGCTGTATTCTCCCCACGTCACTTCTCCTTTATTCCACCCTTCTCACATCGCTCTCCTGATTGGAGCCATATGACCAGATTTGTTAATCATTGCAAAGCCACCACCATTTGACAGCATATTATCTCAAAAGTCCATTAGTTCCTTATTACCAAACTCTCCAGCTCTGCATGCCGATGAAGCAGTTTCAACCGACCCGACATCTCCACAAAACCATGAAGAGCTAATGCACGAAATGTGGATCACAAAATAACTGTAACATGCAAATCATCTATCAGAGGAAAATATATTGCTGCTCTCTATTTCAAGTTCTACCAACGCCATATCAATGGCCAACTGATATGGTATTATGACATCACACTTTGGATCACCGTAGTAAAAATACATTGGCACATGGATTAATTTCAACAGCTATTTTCTGTGAATGCATTTCTTAGTCAGCCTAGAATAAACCATGATGCATATTATAAGACAAATAAGCTGATGTATAAATATTTGTTGAAACTTTTCCTTTCTTATTTAGGTGAGTCATTTATCTTTTTACAGTCAATACACATTTTATTTTTTACTGTCAACAAGCATTCATATACATGAGTAAGGCAGAATAACAAATCAGGAAAAAGCAAGAAAGCAGTCACCAGAATCAGCTGCTGGTGCCACCTCCAGCCCGCTGCCAGACTTGATGGGACAAACATAGATTCAAACCCCCAGTGTTTCTCCTCAAAATGTGAAATGCAATTATTGTGCCGAGGTGACGACGGAGAAGCGCTGAATCAGCATCAGTCGATCACATTCATGTCTCCTGAAAATTAACATCTCCCGAGTCGTCTTGTTTTCCCCCCTTACATCACTCCTCGCCCACCAAATTACATCCGCCTTTGTGTGCCAGTCAATTACTTCTGCACAGCATCAATGCATATCACTTCTGAGTGCAGAGTACCCCCAGCATCCCTAATACAGCACTAGCTAGTATGCTCCCAGTACAGGTGCACCTCACACTGTCAAGAGACATAATTTTTAGGAGTGCCCCAAGATACTGTGTTCCTGTCTTCAGAAGAATACAACGCATGCCTTCCCAACAATCTGATAACAACAAGTATTTCAGTAATATCAAACACACGTTGTAAATCACATTGTAGACCCTTGAATAGCAACATCTCTGTAAAAGGGGTTTCTTTTTCACTTCAATGGTTTTCAGCCCACATGATTTCTGATAAAAATACTGAATTGAAATGTCAAGTGATTCCTTGTTGGTGTTTGTATTCTGAAAATAATGACGCTTAGGCCTTGTAAGAGCATCCAGGTAGAAATTAATGATTTGCAGAATATTTCAAAATGACAAGTAAGGTAAATCTACAAAAAGCAATACAGAATATTATAGAAGAAAAGAAAATTTGGTTATTATGTAATAAAATTTACTCTTGAAATTTTCCCTTTGGCCCTTGGCAATACACAATCTCATGGAGATTCACCGAAATGAAGAATTTCACTGGATTTTTAATCTCAATCTCACTGCTCCTTCCACGCCACCTCCATCCAGCTGCTCCTCCCCCCACCCACCCAGTCCCAAACAGGAAGTTAGGGTCACATGACATGAGCAAACACTGTTAGGTAAATATAGGAAATTGAATTACATCCTAATGGGAATTACAGAACCTAATTTGGGGAGTATTGCCGCCAGATCAGGGAACCTGTTTGTAATCTTCTTGCATCAATACAGGCATCCATGAGCATCAACATATTCTGAACACTGCACCACCCCTTTCATCTGCCTTTCAATTCATACTAATAAAGTGCCCCAATTATTCACAAATCAGGCAACTCTTTTCAACATCGCAATGCTCTGGAGTGCTCTGAATATTCTACACATGGGCTAACATCCTAGGAGGAAATTACTGCACAGTAACGATGGCTGTCATCTACACATATATCATTTGGGGTTCCTTTTCTTTCTTCTTTGAAACAGAAACTGATTGGAACTTACCATTTCTTACTCTAGATTCTCCCTCCACTTTTATTAATTGGTTAGTAACAAGTTTTTTTAATTCCAGCACTCCACAAATCTACCGTCAAAATAGCAGCGTTCTGTATCTCTTGTTGTTTTCATTTTGTTTCTGTCTTTTCTTGCAAGTGGCCATGAATTACAGCATCGGCTCATTGGGTACTTTATGGCAGCCTTATTCTGGACACGTCACGCAGATGCCCTTGAAATTATGTCTTCCTCAAGAACTGCTTCACTAGTTGCTGGTTTCGTTCACACATGGGCAGTCAACAGCTCCCCTAATGAGGCGGAATCGAATCAAACATCCCTGGCAAACGTCTATTCATAACTCAGCATCCCAGCCCTGGCAGCATCAGACTGCGGCAGAAATCGCGAAGGAGGTAGGTCACATGACCATCTCCCACCTTGCCTTAACTGACATTTATTTTCCCCGACAGTTCTCCTGATGCACAGAGTGCTAACAACAAGCTGGCCATACACCTTCAGAGAGCCAATAATGAGCCAATTAACGACAAGTCAGAAAAAAACAGTTCTATGAATAAATTCTCTGTGGAAATCTTGATGTAGGCCTGTGCCAGTATTAGCAACTTCCATACTGATAATGGTAATAAATAAAATGAAAAGACTTTCCTCTCACACTATATTGAAATCATACATTTGGAACTTTTCAGCTACACATTTTTTGTTGCATACTACACTGTTTAATCACATAAAGGTGCAGTTCCTCGTGTGAATCTACTTGAATACAGGTATACCTCTTACTATACAGTGTATGATGGTTAATTCTGAAGACACATGTTTAATACTATCAATATCATGCCACAAACTCTGGACAACTACAAGAAGACATCCATGGTAAGATATGGTGCAACATTGATTCAAGATATGCAAAGTAGCTGCTCTCTGAGATATAATGTGTTTTTTTTCCTTCGTGGAAACTAGAGATTCCTAAAACAAAACAACTTTGAAGCCAATGAACAGAATATACTTCACTGTATTCCCTGAACACTGTCAGGGAATTTGATCTTACAAGGGAAAAAATCCTTTTCTGTTGGCTCAAGAAATTTTCATATGGCAGTTTGTGGAAGTGTGGGTGCTTTAATACAAAAGAGAAACATTTTCTTTGACAACACAACATCAGCAAAGAAATAAGGATTGTAATTGACATTGGAAATGATACTCCACCTTTGGTACATGTTGCTTCCATAACCCACACCAGGGTCATGGCTGCGAGGTCATCAACCTGCGACACGTGGCCCACAACCTCTTCCCCTTGGTCGCTGCCATACTTCTTCCACAGGATCTGCTGGAGGGCACTGCCGAGGTTGGTGCCAAACTCCTGCCAGAGCTGCTCAAAGTAGAGTCCACAGAGCTGCTGGCGTGTGCCCTGGGTCAGGGAGTCACCCCACCGCACCGACTTCCTCTGGGAGGGGTCCCGACTCTTTAACCCACCCCCTCCACTGGACAGGGCTGATGTCTTCGACTTTCTGCTCAGGTCACTCATGATACCACTGCTCTTACTGGTCTTGACTTGCCTCTGAAGGAGGTTGGTGGAGGTGGCCAGGGCACCCAGGAGCTTCACAATAAACTCCTCCTCATACATCTCTACATGACTGAGAGGTGATGTCCGTCCGGAAAGGTCCAGGGCTTTGCTGTCCTTGAGATCCCACATTGCACTGATAACAGAACTACTGGACTGCAACGTCACTGAGGTCACTTCCCCTCCTATGTCATCCCGGAGACTCTCTGTGAGGCTGCTGTAATAGGCCTGCCAGTCAAAGAGAAACCCAGGACTCTTGATGGCAGTAAGGTATTTAGAGTTTGCTGTTAGAAAGTGTAGTGTCCTGATAGCCACTGGGCGTGACCGCTCCTTGGCGAGAATTGTCAGCAAGCGACTGCAAGTATATGGTGAACAGGAGTGAATCAGACCAGGTGAGTCCATGAATCCAGCCTCTCTAGACACCGAGGACAGTGATGTGCGCGGAAGCGTGAACCGCTCAAATAGTACTGATGGCCTGGCGAGTAGCCTATTGAACTCCTCTATACCGCGGCCTACATTGAATAGCAATTCTTGCGACATGGAACTTGCATGGTTAAAAGCTAGCACCCGTATACCCGTGTATATGAGTCTGTGAAGCCAACAGAGTACACAATCTCGCCAATAGTACAAAGTTTTGCTCATGTTTACAAGGTCCAGGCGGAGTTGTGGTAGAAGCAGTTGCAGCCACTTGTCAGAGTGCAGTTGGTGCTGAATTGATGCCCAGTCACTCAGCTGTGTTCGTAGTTCCTCACATAAACTTGGCAAGTACTCCAGCTTGGTGGTGGGGTCTGCGCACTCACACGCCTCCAATGATTTCAGCGTGTTCTGCTCAGCTAGTACTAGCTCTTGGAGGTTTAAGACAAGTTCTCGCATCTGTGATGCTCTGTACATGCAGTCTCTAAAAAGCTGGAGTTGAGCTCTACGAACAAGCAGAGAATGCAGATCCGAGTAGTGGTGTGCAATTGCAACACTGTACTTATTGTGGATAAATGCCGAAGACACCCGACCCCTTGTTCTGAGACATGGTCGATTCTGTGGCTTGAGGAGCTCAAAGCACTCCTCCAAGATCTGGACACAATGCGAGATCTCCTCCTTGGAAAATTGTGGGAGAGATGATTGCGAGCCTTGAACTTGGGATTTGGGGGTGGGGACAGGTGCTGTGGGTAGCATCTCCCCCTGAGGGGTGCCAGGAGATGGGGGCGGGGTATCTAGATCCAGTGCGGGAGTGCCGTGAAGAACTTGGAGGGGCGGCAGCCTGCGAACTGGTGGCTCTACCATTGTGCCACCTGGATCCATGTCGCAGACGACTTAGTCTGGATACAATAGAGAAAAAAAGAGAGTAACAAAAGTTAACACTGACACATCAGATCAGTTTGAGGACTGTTAAATACTTTGGTTTGTCAGACAAGCAGTACTGTATTAATACATTATTTACATGTATGCCACATTTAGGCTAAACCTGCGAAAGAAATCTATGATCGATTCTCCTTAAGAAAACAGACTCATAAACTTCTCCAGTCATTGCCCTGTATGAGATCTCTTAAGGTGCTTGCATATTTTTTCTCAAGTTCAGTCATTTACCAGAGGGAGTCATTTGTTTTGGTAATCAACATTATAAGAACAGTAACCATCAATTTATACAATATACAGTGCGCACATAAAAACCTGACAAACTTTATGAAAATGGTATCTACAAGTATTCATCAGTAATTCATCTGAAATGTCAGCTGCTTGGTATTTCACACTTGTTCTTCGTTTTCACATGAATGTGACATTATATGAACTTGCTTGTTCTTTGCATGAAATATCTCTAACTTTATGTTGTCAAAGAGACATAAATTATCTTTTAATATGAATCTGATAAAGATACCAAAAGGGTACTTTGTTGTCATTCACATAACTCTCTATGCAAAGTCATTACCTTTAATCTATCCGATTAACATTCAAAACCTGGGTGCTTGTTTGATGCTTAATTCTTGATTTGAACACACACACACACACACACACACACACACACACACACACAAACCCCACATACACACACACCTACAAATTGTACGTGTACACAAAATCAGCAGTTTTATGTAAATGACTTTACAGACACATGACCAAATATTTTGCTTTCATACTACTGGTGTCATCTAAACAAGCAATACCTCTGCACAAAATGTACCGTTTGGACGAGGGGAAAAAAGAGAGGCAAATTTATGACTGAGCCCCTGGATCTGTGAATAAATTGTAAATTTTTAGCCACAGAGAAAGAGTGAGAAAGAGGAGTGCAAATTATCCTGCCAACTGTCACACATATCACAGGAGTGATGCAGCCATGGGGATGTACAGGCAGCATTCAATCAGCAACGAATCATAGTGGGCACCTTCCCCTAGAACATGGCATAATATGCAGTACATACAACATTGCAGAACCTGACCTCTAGATGTTATTCACATACTCCATGAAGATAGTGCTGAGGAGTTGTAAACCTTGCATTAAAAAATCACACTGTAGTATTGTATTCTGAAGGTTAAAAAAACATATTTCTGGTGGAAAATAGTATTTTCACCTTTCCTGTAAATTGTATGTATAAAAATATAATTTGGAGAAAAAACATACAGGTATATTTCCATGAAACCTGCAGTATTTTGGCAACAAAAAAAGGTACTAAATACTGGTAAAAGTAATAGTTGACATGTCTGTGGAGACATTGGTATAATGTTATGAGTCAACAAAAAAAATTCACTCCCTTATTGTTTAATGGCAATGCATAAAAAACCCTGATATTTACACACTGGAGGCATGGCCAGCACCACATTTTCAAAAGTGGGGGAGGGGCACTTCCTGGTTTCATGAGCTAACAAGCAAAAAAAAAAAAAGGGGGGGGGGGCTTCAGCATGGCACTGGCAGTAGCACTTCCAGGGGTTTCTTCAGTAGACAAGCAAAAAAAAAAAGGTCTTCAGCACAAAAACAAATTGGGGGGGGGGGGGGGGGGGCTAAAGTAGTAATACCCTATGTATTCCTATGAATGCCTGAAAATGAAAAACAAAAGGGGGGGGGGCGAACGCCTCCACCGGCCCCCGGAGGATTTCGGACACAATTCAGAACGTATGTTCTGCAATGAATTGTCCATTATCAATTACTCAATGATATCACCATTGGCTGTGCAATGAGGAATTCTGTCCATTACACCACAATTTTCATAATCTACAGTGTACTCCAAAATATGGCAACTGATATATTTTGTACCTATTATATAAAAAAAAGATTGGCAGCATTCTATGCAAGCACATTACAAATGTACAATGCACTTGCTCTGCATGCTTTTTACACTGTCTCAAATGCATTGTAGAATATTTTTTATTACAATGTGTACACAGCCAAAAACTATACCGCAGACTCAAGAAGACTAAAAGTGAACATTCTGAATATAAGACGTCATCCTCAAGCGCAGCACACCCTTGCCTGACATTTACGGATCGCTGAAGTGGGTAACTTTATTCCTGGTCTAATCATCTAAACGCACAAAGCTTGCTCATCCTGACGTTGAGTTTTACCCCGGCACTGGTCATGGGACCCGTGATTGCACTGGGATGAATTTCATTCTCTCGACACGAAGCTGATTACAGGATATTGATCACTGGTTCTCCTATAGGGCAAAGAATGTATCAAATGGTTTCAAAATGGCAAAGTCTTGGAGAAATACCTTGTACATGGAGAAGTATTAAAGGTAGTACAGGGTGTATTTACAGAGGGAGGTCGCACCAGTGGTACACTAGCTGTATACTTGGAATTTCATAATGATGGTAAAGCATTTTCAGCACCACTAGCAACAACACTGTATTTGAGGGCCAAGGGTATTTGATATTGTTAGCCTAAGAAGGTTAAGCTATGACGCACGACTTATTTTACTTCATGTACACTTGAACCTGCATTACTGACCACAAGGGCATAGATGACTGAACACCTGGGTATAGATACACAGAACACCTTTCTGCAACTTAGGTGGTACTGAGCATGAAAGGCATACAAAGGAATACCAAATCACCTCTGTATGTAAAACGAAGAGGACAACATGTCACAACTCTACATGCAGTAAAAGCAGCGGAATAAAATGCATCAAACTAAATGCCGTACTTCCGTTTTGATAGCATCGTCCTCCTACAAAACCCTGCTGCACAACGGACAGATTTGTTAATAGCATCTTAACTGTAGTTCTAGCGTAGCAAAGTAACCATGACTACGCTTTGAGAGGTTTAAGGACATCCACAATGATTATTCTTTTGCGACGCAAGAGTGCATGGTGAATATTATAGAAATTTTTGCACTGCCCCTGTTTCTATGCTGCAACTAAAAGTGAGTGCATGGATGAATATTGATTGCAACATGGACTACATTCAGAATGAGCACAGAGTGCAGATACACAGAGATTTGTTCCTTACCCCCCCCCCCCCCAAAGTCCTTTCTTGACAATTAAGAATGAAACATTTATTTCCTGTCAGGAGCATTGCATCTCTGAGGGACACTCAGAACTTACAGTACAATGTACTTCAAAATCACACAGTGACATTTATGTGTGATTTGTGTAATTGCTTTGCAATCAAATGGCTTGGGTTCAAAACCCTTCGGCCCGAATTCACGAAGGTGGTACAATCTTTGTCCATGGTTTAAACCATGGACAAAGACCATGGGGCGCCAAGTATCGCATGGAATATTTTGTCATGAAATCAGTCATTTCGGCGACGAAATGATTATTTTGTAACAAGATGACATCTCATTGACGTAATGATAATTTCGTTAACGAAATGGTCATTTCGTCTACGAAATGTTCATTTCGTACCAAAATATTCCATGCGATACTTGGCGCCCCATGGTCTTTGTCCATGGTTTAAACCATGCCATGGACAAGATTGTACCACCTTCGTGAATTCGGGCCATTGAGTCTTGCCGAGCAATGTTGTGTGTTATCATGCCATCCTCTCTATGGGGCAAAACACTGTCCCTTGGATACAATGTAGGACATAAAATGGAGGTCCTGTGTGTGAGAGAGTAGCAACCTTCTCATAAAAAGATCCTGCTTCATTCATTCAATGGCACAGTGCAGGGTATAGTGATATTACTTGGTGAAGTGGTCTGCCCCAAAATGCACACAATACCAGGGATGCCAAGTTCAAAAAAATTTTATGAGTGAGATTTTCATGACTCGGCATCTCGGCATGCGAATGTGCGCGCGAGCGAGGGTGTGGGAGGGGTTTTTCCTACCTGTGGCCTCCCACTGTAGGGAGCTTTTTCAATTTTTAGCTCTTAATGGTGCGATCAGGTGCATACTTAAGTGACTATTTTTTACTTATTTTGAAAGACAACAGGGAAATATACCTTCAATTGCAACTATCACTTTAATCTTTTGAGCTATGCTCATTATTATAGGCCAAAGTTGCAGACTTTGCCCGATGAGTGAGAAAAATGGGTGTCATGCGTGAGATCGTGAGATCGCCCCTAAATGCTTGAGTCTTACGCAGAATGCGTGAGACTTGGTAGCTCTGCAATACATACAACTGGTCCCCATGGATGACCAGCAGCATTCTACTAATGCAGCTGAGTGTGCTTTATCCAGCTGTCTTGTCTATTCTTGACAACAACAAAAAGAACCCGCAAACAAACATATTAAAACCACAACGACTGTGCCAATGGCGCCGCAGAAACTGTTCTTGCTTGAACAGATGCATCTCACAGAGCAGCATACACTTTTCTGGGAGTAAATGGTTAACTTTGTTTTATTGTCACCACATGAAAGTAGTATGTGATTGCTGTGTACAAAATAGCAAATGTGGGAAAACTTTAATAGTCGGTGCTATTCTATATGCTTCGTGTGTAAGGTGCTACTGTAACTTATTGATTAGTACGAGAAGTACAAAGATATCATGGATAAATTCCTGTATGATAAAGTCAACTTAGCTGTATGGTTGTTGAAATGCACTGCATCATTCTATTACGAAACATCTACTCCCAGCAGCCCAATAATTTTTGCTATCATTACATTTGAATTCCTTTTTAGAATTCTCCCATCAAATATTGTTATTGAATACTGGTTATTAAAAATATATACATGTAGATGAATTCAAAAGTTTGTTTCCTTGAAATATACATTGTAGTTCATAGAATCATTTCATATGTCATGATGACACCCTACTTTTGCATAATACAGTGTATAAAATTGTGTTAGGACAATTTGTTACTGTATAACAATGTGTATCTTCTGTATGTGTATACACCGAATACTTTACGAGATTTTTAATTACGTGAATTTTGCAACTTGGATGCCATTTACAAATTTATAAACAAGAGACAATATTTAAGGTTTTATTGTTTACCAATAGGAGCAGTGAAAATGTTGGAGTTATCACGTTAGATAAATGGTGTAGGTTAGTTGTATCACAAAACATTCTACCATATAAAAATTTTGCAATAAAGCCTGAAATATAAGGAGATATCACTATTTTTCTCAATAAACCATAACTGTAGATGCTTCATTCTAGAAACAATTTTACTGTTTAACTATTGTTCACATTTTGCTTAACATTTACTATACTGATTAACATTTCTACATTGGTGTTTCTTTCCCTAACTCACATTTTAGAACTAGTTTCAAGCACTAAAGCTGGGTTTTCGTTTCATTTGCAGATGGTAAATAATGCCTTTAACTCCTATACTGCATACATCTCTCCATTCAGTACTGTACAATCACGAATTTAACCACTCATGAAATTGTCGGGAAGTCTCAATTCGCGAAAAATTAGATTTGCTGAATATACGGCAAATACAGTAATTTTGCAAATTTTGTGAGAGCCGAGATTCACAAAATCCAGATGCAAATGAAAGTTCTTGTCTACATTATATGCACTGAATGCCAGTAGCAATTTGCAAAGAATGTCATGAAACCAAAACGGCCATCGGCTCCAATTTGCGAAAAATTCATGCCACGAATAATCTGCTTTTACATTATTTCACGCAGAGAATTGGTGGGTATTCTGAGATATTCTTACTGTATGGAAAGAGAATGAGAAATAATGGATCACAGGTAAGGAATACATAAGAGTAGGCCCTATGCACACAAGATAGCACTCACCTATTGAAGGATATAAGCATTTGTTTTGAGACAGCATCAGTCAGAAAGGCGATAATGTACCATTACCATTCATACAATATTGCAAAATAGAGCTTTCCAAATCATGTTACCAACATTAACTCATTGAGGATGAGTCCCGAGTGTACTCGGGCAAGTGTGTACTGGAACTGTGAGTTGTAGCAAAATCAGCCCATCCTCAACGAGTTAGAGCATGTAAGTAACCGAATTGAACTTCAATCCTCTGATTGCTTTGTGATTTACTTTTGAACACTCCATTGAATTCTAAACAAACACAACACAGAACTCCATCTATAGATATGCACACAAAATGACATTAAATCCAAAAATAGCATAAATATATATGATATGGAGACATTTTCTTATTAAACTTCCACCAGCAAAAATGGTGAAAAGCTGTGCAATCTTGAGTTTAAAAGAGTTTATTCAAGATTGTAAATTATACCCAAGAGTTGAAGAATGTAGAAATTGAGTTAAGATGGCTGGCTATGGTCTGAAAGACACGTGCTTGTTCTATGCCTGGCTTAATGCAAGCTGACTCCTATTTCTATTCACACGCTGCATAATCAAATTCCTTCCCTCTGAATTCAGGCAGAGAACTCAAGCAGAAAATATATGTGCACTTTGCTTTCACTCTTCGTACTACCTATCCACAGGGGGGAAAAATACTCATTAGTGTATACGTAAGCATCCTCACTGATATACAATACATACGCCTTGTAATACCACAAATTCCTGATACTAGTATTTAAAGTGAAACATTAACCCTTCTACCGTCATCTCTTCGGTACTCGCTGTGAAGTGATTTCATTAGTGAACCATGATTTTTCCTCCTCATTGATCATGTCACATACACAGACACACTCGCTAAAAAAAAAAAAAAAAAAAAGAAGAAGAAGAAGAAAGGGAGATGGGAGAGTAAAACCCAGAAGGCATCATTCATATAGAGATAACTCCCTCCTGGCAGGATGAGGAAAAGGTAAAATCCATCATGGACCACTGGGGTGCATCCAGCCAGGGGAGAGCTAGAGGACACCAGTGTCAATTAAGCAATGATGCCAACGCATACACCAGAGTGTAGAAGCTGTGAGACCGTGTCATGCAGTGAGGCTTAATGAAAAAGCTGGGCTTGATTTGTACGCCATAAAATTTTTCCCTTGTGTGTGTGTGTGTGTGTGTGTGTGTGTGTGTGTGTGTTTTGCCTGCATTAAACATTACACTGAAGAAATGAAAAAAAAAAAGGATACATTTTTATATTGATGATCACTAAGGGTACACAAAGCATTGATACTAAGAAGCATTATAAATCAATTCATGGATTTGCTTTTCCTCCTTTTTCTTTCTCTTTTAAGATCTCACTAATAAACATGGCATATAAAGTTTCACAAACAACCTACAAACTGTACGTCATCCATCTGAACAGCTGAAAGAAGCTACCTTAGCACACTACTGATTGGCTTATTTTGAGTAATGTTATCAACACACATTATCAAACTGGAACATCTGAAGCTTTCATTGCACACACCTGAATCACTTTGCCAGAAGTCTTCAGAGAACATAGCAGAAATGCATTGGGTGTGTTAGTAATGGCAAAGCCACTTTCAAACATAATCGATCCTCATCTGGCCTCTTCGACACATGCCATCTTTACGCCGCGCACAAGTACACCCACTGGAGTGTAAGATGGGATTGCAAACAATGTATAAAACGTTTTGAATGGCTTCCTCTAGGTCAAGCCTAGAATCGCTTTACAATTCTGAATGGTTTTAGCATTTTACAGCACGCACAACATGAATGCATGGTGGTGTGTGTCATACGATGCTATAGAAGCTATACATTACTATGATCAAAGACAAACTGGTTGACATTTCTGGCATTTTAAAAGTCAGACTGCTTCATCTTATTATGAGTAACGGTATGAAATAACTACTGGTGATTTTTTTTTCTTTTTTTCAGAAAAGCTGCAGCTTCAGTAGGTTTAAAACCATCAGGCTCTGTTGAACTAGTATTTTCATACTGGTATTGGTCTACAGGGAAGATAGAAGAATACATGCACACCCCTTAATCAACCAATTACAGCTTCATTTTGATAAGCTGGACTTGGTGTGTTGAATATCTCTGTTGGTATTTTCCATGCCTGTATGCCTATATAGCTTGCAGATGTACACATGTGTGTTGTTGTCACATTTAGCCTCATCCGGAATTTGAAGAATGTATTCAAAGGGAATTTGAAAATACACTGTATGATGCATTATTACAGCTTACATGATCACAAAAAACAAAAACAAAAACATGATTTTTCTTGATATGAATGCATATTATTGGCACATATTCTACTTTCAAAGAGAAAGTATAATTTGGTATCTCAACAAAGATACCATTTGAGGCATTCATACAAACGTGCTGAACCACCAAACAGGGTTCGAAATTGGCGATGGTCCGCTGGCCATTGGCCACCCAAAATCACGTCGGACTAGCCAAAAATCATAAAATTCTGAAGTTACTAGTCCGTCTGGCTAGCCAAAATATTGCTTCAGTGTCAAAATTGATTCTAAGTAGTCCGCCTGGCTAGTTCAAAAAAAAGTTAAGTGCGACCCCTGCCAAATGGAAAAATAAGAGTGAAGAAAGAACTTCAAAATGACGCACTCTACAAGAATGAAGGGTGTGTGCCTGCATGGACCACTCCAGGTGGTGTATTTGTGTCTTAATTGTGCATCCAGCCTTAAATGATGGCAGCCGTGTGATTGGGCAAAACTTGCCATTTATACAAAAGTGACGCACTTGCAATCAGATTACTCACAATCATTCAATTGATCGAGCAAGGCAAGCTGAAGTGATCGTCTACGTTGATATCAATGTAACAAACAAATGTGCGATTTAATTTACGTCAAACAGTGCGTGCATATCAAGTGTATCGTGAGGCGAGATTGTCACAGCAGGAAAGAAGGGAGGTAAACACTGCATTTAACAGTTAGCCCCTATCTGAACTTTTTTGTTGCTGCTGATAGCATTGCTTTTTACATAGTCACAACCTGGTTTCATGAGGATTTGTGTTGTTGTTTGCGAAGTAACAGCATGTTGGACAATATCTTTCACAAAAGAAAGGAAAGATTAACCCATTGAGGATGGGCTGATTTTGCTTTAACATGCATTTGCCATAGACACCTGCCCGAGTATACTCGCGACTAGCCTTCAATGGGTTGAGCAATGCCTACACTGCAGTGAAATACTGCATTTTCTCTCCCTGCCAGCAAACAAATTATGATAACAATTACTCTTGAAATTTTTTATCATGTCCCTTTCATAAAACTATGAATGTATCTGCAAGAATTTGTTCAGAATCCAGGATGAACTCAAAGCAGGATATTACTGTATACAGCTGTTGCATTGAACATCCCTTCTCATAAGGCTCACATTTGTCACTCCTTGCTGCAATGCACTTTATAATAATACTGGTATACATGTACAATTGTACATCCAAAACACCTCCAAGCACAATTCTATATACCAGTAGCAGCATACTCCTTTACTCTACAGCCACATTTTACTTCTTTATATCACCTCACAGCATAGAATTTCTTCTTACTGCTGTTCAAACATGCATGCACAAAAAAAGGTGGAATTAACTCACTGCATCAGATCTTTGTAATATCCAACCTAATATACAGAGCATAGTCAAATTCAGATGTCTTATTTGATGAGATGTTCAAGCATTCCTTTTCCATCTTTTTGCATTCCATAAAAAATAGGAAAAATAATTCTGTTTCCCCAAGCACATGCACAAAGAGCATTCATTTGTAATCATGACTTGTCCGCTTGGCTGCTGGCAGACTTATTTATAAGCAGCCTGAAACATAGCATAAAATGACTACCACCCAAAGCGTTTTCCTCCCACACACAGTAAGCCAGGACAACTTGTTCCACATCTGGAGTAGATCTCTCTTGCACATCTACTCAAGATCGTCACATCATCTGAAAATAATCTTCAAACTGGTTCGGTTCAATTTCTCAAATTCTTGGACAAACTGTACAGGAATCAAAAGCTGGGACATTAGAGCTCTACTGTTTATAATGGTGGGCAGAATTTTGATTTCATTTTTCTCTCAAAATGCCTACAAAAAAACAGTAGAAGACTAAGACTTACATAAAAAGTTGTCTTATACCAAGAGTCACACTAGGTGGTTTATGAAAAAAAAAATGCAAACAAACAAAACAAAACAAAACAAAACAAAAACAATGAAAAATAACAATAAACTGGAAATGTTGCAATGGCAACTGGTATGCCTCAACTGCACCCTACATGTATTATTCTCCTACTACAATTGTAGGTCTAGAGTACATCTCGCAAATGTGAGACAACAATTTTACATACTTTGCAAATAATCATTACAGGTACCTGTTTGTCCTTTATAGAATGCATACGTGTACAACAAGCATGATCTCCTGAGTACTATAATCACAAACTCAGAGATGCAAACTTCTTGATATCTATAGAAAAACAGATGGAATATCCACACAAAAAATCAAATTTTTTAGAGGAAAATCAGATTTTCATGAAATCTTGACACCATCACTAGCCCGTTGGCTCTGGGCAACTTAAATGTCGGAAAAAAATGTTTCCCTGGCAAGAACAGGCATGTAAGAATGTTGCCACTTCATCAACATTTATGAGAAAATTGTAAAGCATCCGTGCATTTCCCTCCCCCCCTTACAATGTAGGCTCATCATTCAATGCTTTTGTAGGGGTTGCAGGTATTTAGTACAGTAGTCTTTCTATAATCATTTACATTGTATGATAATGCTGTTTTCTGCAGTTTTCTGTGGTCGATATTGGCTTAATTCTAAATTTTACTTGAAAGATGAAAAGTCGTACTTTCAGGAGGCAATATCGTATTATAGTATTTCACACTGTTTATCATACTAAATACTATAAAATCATATTGGTTGGCATCCCTGCAAACTACTTGGTTTTTATCTTGGTGGACTGAACAATTTTCACTTAGAAATGAATTATCAGAATCTAATAGTAAGAGTCCAAATTTTACCCCTTTCTTAATCTTTTGTAGCTAATATCATGCTGGGCCTCTAAAGAAACAAAAAACAAGAGAATTATAAAGCTGACCACCACATGTAAAGATGTAGTTCTTTGCCTCATACTGTGGAAGAGTTATGGTGGAAGCATTCTTCAGCATGACGTCATGAATGCACGATGGCAGCCGGGATGGCAGGATGTACAAAAAGGTTTAGATCAAGTGCAATTCAGTAAACACCACCAGAATATGGGGATTCAGCCATATTTTTTTTCATGATTCATTTTGATATTAGAAGAGAATTGATTGCACTCACTGCACAAGTGTAGTTTGCTAAAATTATAGAATCTTCACAAATTATGGAATCTTCACAAATTATGGAATCTTCACAAATTATGGGATCTTCACATCAAACACCATTTGGCACATACACTATATCCATTAACCCATTTAGGATGGGCTGATTTTGCTATAACATGCATTTCCCATAAAGACATCTGCCCAAGTATACTTGAGACTAGTCTTCAACGGGTTAACTGTGCGCAATCTAACAGAAACCTACCAAGATCTTTATTGCTCCATGGCAAGTGGTTTTCTTCAGCATGAGCTGAATCTGACCCTCATATATTTATTGGACGAAATATCGTAGGTTTGCGAGTTTTAGAGGATTCCTGTATAATTATCTATCACCATTATCTGCAGATGAACGCAGAAAGCTGGATTATGGCTAATGGACCCAGTCCCACTGTCTGACATAAATCTCATCCCACCTTATCCGCACATCATACCACCGACGACCGCCATCAGGGTGTGATGAGTCACACACTGCTGAAACAAGATCAGAGAACGGGTCCCATGTCTGCGTGCAAGCCATGGTCAGCATGTTGTCATTATGTACAACATGTATGTGTACCCTACCATACAACACTGTAACATTCCATCTTTTATACGTGGAATGTTACACACCAGAAAACTCCAACTGTACTTACAACAATGTCCATAGCATTACACACAACGAGTGTATCAATACAACTGATAATCACAACTGATGCTTTTTTTACTTAATTGATGCTACAAGAAGAGCAAAAGATAGCAAAGAAAAAGAAGTTGAAACTACTACTAATGATACACAGAAAACAATTAATGATAAAACTTCCTTCTCTTTCAGTCATGACAAAGCCTTTTCAAATACCGCAGGACCGGAAAACTCCACTTCTCGGAGTACATGTAATACTGTAAAAGTGGTTTCTTTCGCGTACAGATACTTTGGCAGTATCCATCGGTGCCGACTTTTTCGTGTGTGTTTAAATTCTCAGTGTGCAAAATCTGTGAATTCACAGTCGTCAAAAACTGTTTTATTTTGCCCATGAAAACCCAAACTATAATCCAATTAAATTCTTTAATTTATTATATAGAAATTAAAATTCTGTAAATGCAGGCTTAACTGAAATCCCGTCTCTCGAGTGCTTTACAACATGCTTGTACCTACATTGTACATTGCGCGGTATCGCTGTGTGTGTTGACCATCAATACACTCAATGCGCAGAATCTTCATGTGTGCATGTGCGCAACAGCGTTGTAACAAGCGCTGAGTTCAAAACATTTCCTTGCGTGGGTAATTTCGCGCAACTTTTCAAAACATTTTTGCGTGATGTTAAATTCGCGGTTCAACCTCAAAGCGCGAAAATAAAACCACCGCGAAAAAAAAACAAACAATTTTACAGTAGCAACACTGATGCAATACACACATTGAGTGTATCAATGCAACTGATAATTACAATTATGCTTCTTTTATTAAAAACTACAGAAAAAAAAAGAAGAAAGAAAAGAAAAAGAAGTTAATATTGCTGCTAATAATAAATAATACTTAGAAAAAATAATGATGAAACTTCCCTCTCTTGCAATGCCAACAAAGCCTTATTTTAAATAACTGTAAAACCAGACAGGGACTTTTGGGTCACTTGTCATTCAAAGTGTACATAATATATCTGTATCTGAATCCATCAATACGGGCACGAGTTATTCGGTGTAAAACATTATGAACAAACTACCAGTATGTAAAAACATGATAGCTTTGGTTGAGGTGGAGCGTAAATGAATTATATTCTATGCATTTGACATTATCTATTTATTAATTTGATAGGGTTCACATTTCAGTGATTTTATTTATACAGTACTTTGTTTTATTTTGTTTGGGAGGGACGGCATATCACAATTCCTATTCTATGAATGTTCATGTATCTGAGGATTAGCACTTAGAAAGAGCTGATATGAACTATTATTTTTCATGACATGTTTGTACAGTTTATACATGTACTAGGTATACATGTAATATTTAAACTGACAAAATATTTTTGCACAGAGACTAGAAAACTCGTATTATTGCATTGATATCACAAAATTCACTATCAATAATGACATGGCACCATGGTACAGAGTCTAAGCTAACATAAATGTACATTTGTACATGTACACTCTAAGAAAACTGCAAGAAGAGAAAGATTAGTTAGAATTTCTCACAGCTACTGTACAGTGTAGATGCGTGCACAGTATGAAAAAAAAAATTATGTGTACTCTTCTTGAGAATAGTGACACATTTATTGGGTGGAAATGGGGTAACAAAGAAGAAAAACACTCTCATTTACTATCAAAGTTAAAGACTAGTTTCACAATGGGGGGGGGGGGGGGGGGGGAAGGCTGGTCATCCACTAAAAAAAGGTTGCACTCATACATGTATACACTGTATGATTTATTTCAAAGTTGCAAGCAAAAGATATTGTCTGATGACAGACTGCAAATGAGCATAAACTGAGCGATGCAAGCTGTGTACTCACCATACTGACACATATCTACATGTATACAAGGAGGATCTTTTATGTTTATGTTTTTGTTTGCACATGTCTCTTTTAGCTTGCTGTTTAGGTAAGCGGTACAACTTCCTGTGCATCCGAGATGCTGACATTTTTTTCTTCTCCAAACTGCTTTTATCCTCTTGTCAGACACAACCCATCAAGATTGATCATGCCATGCTTGAATTAGCACTGAGGTTGCGATGGAGTATTCAGCAGTATGCAAATTTATTACGTTCACTACCTGTCTGCAGACATCAGTCCATCCAAGAGGATGCAACCTCCCTCGATCGTGGGTTGAAGTCTTTAAAGGAGGAGGCGTTGATTAAGGGCCGCCTCCCGATGCATAGCCCAGGCACTTTCAATCAACAGGCAGTGATTCTCCACAAACACATGGAAGGATAGAGTGACGATTGCAAGAGTGTACCACATGAGATGGTATGCACAGCACAGATTAGCAATGCTTCTCCCGCACCTGCAATTACGGTTCATTGAGGACGTGCATATCATGGACAGATCACCTTAAAGATCCACATACACAACAAATATTGAAAGTATTTCTTGCCAGTTTCCATGTCAGGTATTCTTTAACAATTGAGAGTATTTGTATGTTCGCCTTCTATTATACAGGTATTGATCTTTAGCTTGTTATCAATAAATAGCAGACTGATACTGAATTGGCTAATTTGTGAAAAGGTCATTCTTGTGTCATATGAAAAACAAACTGCTCACTACAATTTAAAACCACATTTTTAAAGCAGGAAGTATGTAAGTGGCACTAAAAAGAAATAGATAGAGATCTTGAAGTGTGAGCATGGTAAGGTTACGTTTTTCCCCTGAAGACCTTTTTTTTTTGCTTGTCAGCTGAAAAAACCCGGAAGTGGAAGGGGAGAGGCTGAGGACCTTTTTTTTTTTTTTTGCTTGTTAGCTCATGAAACCCGGAAGTGGGTCTATGGGAAATGCGTGTTGTAGCAAAATCAGCCCGTCCTATTTAAAATGGGTTATAAACAAACGTCAGGAAACAAAGTCCTACATTATATGTCTTCTGAATACACTTACATTGTATGTACATGTGTGTAGTATTTCATCCAAATACATCAAAGAAGACTTGACTACATAATGACGTGTGAAATTATCTAAAGGAATTTTAAAATGCCTTCATTCTCAGGGTTAATCTATGAGTTGAATTTGACATCAAATATTAAACAGAAGCAGTGAAGTGAGATCAGAAAATTGTTGGACATCCAGAAAACTTGCAAAATCACTACATGAAAATAATTTCTATCTAATGACTGAATCAATTTATATTTTGCTCACATGATGTAGATGTAGACAACATTGTATACTGATCGGAATGTAGATCGTATACAATGTACGTTGGGGGGGGGGGGGACAGAAGTTTGCTTATCCTGCAGTAAATACAGTACCCTGGCACGTATCATTCCCATTGCAATGAGAATGACATTTAGGTAAAAACACTGATCTACATGAAGGCAGTAAGGAACGCTCCTTTTAACATTGCAGACAAATTATTCCAACACGTAAAGTTTTCAGCACTCATGAATGGGAGAGTAAGGCAACAGACATCAATGTACAAAATGCGATACATTCTGACTACACATCCAGAGTAGTACTGCAGTACACAAATTAATTCCATAATCTTTTCAAAAGGCTGGAACGTACAAAACGAACACTTCCTCAATTCATGTTTTGTATTGTTATTCTGGAGAAACTACTGCTAGGATAAAACTTCCACTTTATATCATTTCCTTTGAAGAATTTTCTTACAAACATATCTTGTACAAAAATTCCTTGTCTACGATGACTAATTTTTAGAATTAATCAAGAAGGATTGTGCCTAGAGCTAGAGCTGTATATTGTATGCCAAAAGAACTTGCTATGTTTAAACATGGGCGACAATTTATGCAAGACTGCCCTTTTACCCAATCATATTGCATGCATGCTACAATGTACAATACAGAGCCTCTTCTCACCTTAATATACTAGTCATAGCAATATCTTATCGATTTTAATTATGCAGAGTGGTCTCAATTCTGTACATGACAGAGTACAAAGGGCTGTGCACCACATCCAAAACGTATGAATGAATCCAACGGGCGTCCCTGCCTGTACATCAGCGTACACCTGCAAGATATTGCAGTACCCTTATACCAGTAATTTTAATAAACGATGTCCTTCGCTCTCTTTGTCCAGTTGCGGAGCTGGAGAGACGGACAGTTGGCATTAAGGGAAAATACCAGTACTTAAAAGTCACCGCGGCAACAGGCAATTCGTGACTCAAACTGAAAATCAATACAGGCTTGTGTTCTATCGGCCCTTGACAATGATTTGAAAATAAATGGATTAGTTATCCCCCAATTCAGTCTTTTTATATAAAATATCAAAGTGCCGGGCTCATATGATTCTTTTTTTTTTCTTTTAAAGAAAACTGTTACTGAAAGTGCGGACAAAATATGCATGTATGTCTAGTGACTTCTTGTCTGATAGCATACCTTACAATCTCAAAGAGTTTTCAAAATTTAAATTGCTCTCTCTCAAAAAAAAAAAAATTGCAAGTTGTTTTGTAATGGTGATTAAGGTGAACAGATTTTGTAAAAAGGCACACGTTCAAATAAACAATTAAAAAAAGTTGCTGAATACAAGTACATGCAGCCAATTTGATCGATGAATACAAATTGTCATTCTGAATTCTTGAGACATTACAACTGAAGGACATGGTATCTTAAGTCATGGAACGATTATTTTGCACTGTACAATATATGTCCCACTTGCATCTCACACAACAATCCTTTAAACTGTATATGTAAATCAATCAATTATACAACATTTAGATCACACTGCAAATTACAGAGAGTACAGGCAAGAAATACTACCAGCATGAATTTTTTTGAATTGGAGCCACTGGCCTTTTTTACGGCATGAAATTTTCGTAAATTGTCACTGGCATTCAGTGCACCATAGTGTATCTAGGGTAATATAGACAAGAACTTTTGCATACATGTACATTCTAATTTTGCAAACCTTGACTCTCACAAAATTAACAAAATAAAATGCAAGCAAACATTCTGGTTTTACAGTATACAGCCAAAGCCAAGCTACTCTGAAATGAAAATCAAATGTGACAAGAAGCATGATCAAAATCAAATACACATACACTGTATTACACACACACACCTGAGATGCAAACTTGTATACCATCTGATGATTAACTCACAAATAAAATATTATGACACTTTCTTAACAAGGACCATGGACTTACATTTTAATATAAAGAATCTACACCTGTATAGTACAATTTGCATTTACTTGACTCTCATAAACCACTCTACACATAAAAACAAATTAATTTCTATTCTCTGTGACCAATCTAGATTGATATTTCCTGCCATCATATTCCTAGACTGTTACATTTGAAGGCATGCACAAAGAAACCTACATTTATACCCTTACCCCTCCCCTCATTCCCCCACACACATACACACAAACGAACAAACAAACACACACACACACACACACACACACACACACACACACACACACTACAGAACTAAGCTGTGAAAATAAGAGAAAGTAGTGTATTTAACACTTTTCTTCTTTTTTTTCTTCTAAATTCTGTATCACTCAACTTCATTGTTTCTGAAGTACCAAGGAGATCTGTGAGAAATATAGTACTCCCTGCCTACAGTATCAAACATTACTGTCTTTAGCAGTGAGCTATAAAAAGCCATCAAACCACTGTCAAAGAGTGAGCACATCCTATTACAGTTTGGTGCCTTCTTTGTTTCTTGTGTACAATATTTTGTGCTTGTTTGCCATGATCTTTGAATAGAAAAATCAATTCATGAAAATGACATAAATTTACAGGTTTAGGTCATGTTGTGCAACTCTTCAATGCCTAAAGGTAAGAGGCAACAAAAGAAAAAAGTTCTGTGTCACTTGGTGACGGGGGAGCACAGTGTTTTGATTCTCAAAATAGAGATACAAATATCAGGAAAATATCACTGAGCACATGAAATTTTATACAATTCACATTTCTGAGGGCCAGCAAATACAATGACCTTGATCTATTTATGATACACTCTAAAAAGAATCTAATTATGGGAATGACGCACAATTAAGACAGATCATATTTATGACTATTTAAAGTCGATGCGGGAATATATTACAGAATACCCAAAATCAATGATGTTGATGCAAAACTACTCAATCCTGTGCTCAGCCAATTCAATACAAAAAGAGTGCAAAGTTGTATTTCAGTCATTTAGCCTTCACATGAGTCTTCACATGAGTACATTTGGGCCACAGTAAAATATGACAGATCACAAAGGGTTGCACATACATTGCTTTAGAACTACTGAAGGCAGCCTACCAAATCAACTGAAAAAAAAAAACAACAAACATGTAGCCAATACAAACATGTAATTACTGAAATGTTAGTTTTGTGGTTTTTACTGCTTGCTGCAAACTGCTAAATATGGGTAGATGTGAGAATAAAATACAAGGTATGATAAATATCATGTTGCTTCAAAACATGTGTGTTCACCACAGGAATCACTGCTGACCATTATTCAATACCTTTTCCTCTGACAAATTGGCCTAGCACATAATCAATCAGGATTTTCTGACATTTGAATTTCTGTGTCATCTCCAATAAATAAGACCTTTTTTAAGACGCACTCTTTGAAACCACATCTATATTTGCATACTGCGTGACCAAAAATATTTCTGGGTTTTTTGTGTCTTTGTTTTCATAGAAAGTTTTCCATTATTATTTGCTGATGTGTAATTCCTGACATACAGTAGAGTACAGTGTACATCTTCAGGACAGTCTTAAATATTTTACAGACAATTGATGACTTTTTCAATTTGTGAATAAAACAAAAGAGATGTTTAGGCAAATACAGGTCTGTAGTAATGGCAGTTACATGACCATAAAAACCAGTGGATCAATGACTAACGTACTGGAAATAAAGAAATAACAAAAATAACTAGTGCACTGTACAAATTGTATTAGTGTTTTTAAATCCTATATTTAAGATTAAAAAATCTTCACACAGTACTTGCACAACAAATTTTCTACAGACACACAATCAGTAGTTTGTAAACTGAATGGTCCAGTAGAGATGTTATGGACAATACGTTTGAGTGAGCTGCATACAAGTGTAAAGCCACGATGTCCACAGAAGCCATAGCAATCAACACTACCAACAGACATTATCAGGACCTGCCAACCTGGTGAACGAAGACGGCTTAAGTCAACAGTGACTTAAACAATGGGATTGTTTGCAGCTTTCCTGACAATAACTTTACAAAGGGCAGGCATGCATATTTGCTGAAACAACTCAAAGCAAATTGCCCAAACAAAGGACTGGCATCTCACTTTTGCTGACTATGACACCATATCTTACATCATCTATAGATTGGGTTTAGTGGTGTCCTTGAGAAGCCATATTCCACTGCAAGTGGAGATGGAAGAGGTCTGCATTGAAAATGTGTTTGCCTTAGCAACAGTTACAGGGAGCTGCCACTGACAGTCTGCTCATGCTGCCTCTCTCCATACGCACACACTCAATCAAATGACAATCAAATGACTCAGAAAACTGGGAGACATGAGAGATGTTGTCTATTAACTGCCATCAGTTGGAAATTTAAAAAAAAATGTTGCATAGTGTACATTAATGTAGTATCCATACAAACATGTGTAAGAAAAAAAAAATGCACATAAACTTTAGAGATATATGTTATAAAAAAAAAAAAATCCTGAAGTATACAATACAAAAGTCTCCAAAGTGAAATTTCTGAAACTCAGATAAAATCTACAGAAAGGATTACCATTCAATTGCCATGATGATCTTTATGCAGGAATTTGTTAATATTTAAATCATGTTCCAAGTTATGTACATGTAGGCATTTTGACATTTTAATGATTTTCCATGTCCCTTCATTATACCATACATGTGCATTCATAAACTGTATTTTCTCCTGTACACGTACAATGTATATCATACATAATGTGCCAGTGCCCTGCAAGTTACTGTATACGCCGAATATTTCGTGAGGTTTTTATTTTCACGAATTTCGCGAGTCAGCTGCTATTCCCGAAATTAAAAACATGTGAAAATATTGACTTTAATGCCGATATGAATGTGATGTACGCGCATACATTTCTCCATTCAGTACAGGACTCCATGATTGCGAATTTAACCACTCGCAAAATTGTCGGAAAGTCCCTCCTCACGAAAATTTAGACTCGTGAAATATATATATATGGCATATACAGTACCTGAGACAGTAAAGGAGAAATCAAATCAAACCAAATGTTTGGCATGAACACAGAATATTCAAGTATCCTCCAACAAACTTAAAGGGGACCTCCGGATAATTTTCAAACTTTTACATTTGAACAACTATACATTAGTCAAACTGAGTACAGAGTTTCAGAATTTCTAGTGATTGGGGTAAGGAATGAGAATGTTTTCAAAATTCATAACAAATTGCAATGAACAAGGATGATGACATGACAGCCTCACCATAAGAATGCATGAGTTGGGGCTCAAGGGAGCAGAACAAAAGAAGAAGGCATGCATACATATAGCTTTTTCACAGGTAAACTTGTTGAGCAAGTGGTATTGTAATGGAATTACACTGCTACATTTCTGAAATATATGAGGCTCTGATGTCATCAACACTGTTCAGTGTAATTTGTTTAAGATTTTCAATTTATTGGTTTCTCTGCTCAAGGACCACAACAAATTCCACAAATCTATACATGGAGCTGTTGATTTATGTACTACATGATGTGAAATTATGAAAATCGTCTGGAATGCCCCATTAAGTAGGCTACAGGATGTAAATATTGCAAACAGTTCTGTTGTTTAAGAGTGAAAACTGAATACAGTGTACTCAAAGAAAGAGCTGGACAAGGGGTCTATGGTCATTTCCCACAGAGCTGCTAAATGTCCTTTTTCTTTTGCAGAAGTAGACACAATGATAAAAAAGAAAGATTTATTTCAGGTCTAAGAACTAAACTTGATTCCTGCATGAACTGTAAAAAGTTTTTTTTTAATGTATCCTACGTGTAGATCTTTGTAGTCCTCCTCCTGTCATTGTACATTACTTTGGTTGCAAAATAAAGCCTACAAACAAAACCTAAATTATGTGACTTACCGGAAAAAAAAAAAGAGGCCGTGACATACAACAGGGCTTGACATTGGTGGTGGCAAAGGGCCATAGAAAATCGATGTTGGGCCACCATATTTCCAAAAATGTTATATTTTCATGGCCTGAGCAGGCAGCTATAATTAAAAATTCAAAATAATTGTTATCTAAAATTTCTTTTCTTTCAGACAACCACATTTCAATGATTCAAAGATTTTAGTGGCCTGTACAGACCACCCAACAAAGAAGTTAACGATCAGCGCTGCATACAGTATAAACCACAAAAGCAGTAATACCCAAGTGCAATAAGCAGTACACAGCCATAATTGGAATCCGAAACTCACTTGCTTTGTAACTTTGTATCACAGCCAACGTTACTAACGTCTTTATTTGTATTCATGAAGTCTGTTTTGCGTCCTTGCCATGGCTAGCATACAATATATGAACCTAAGATTCCTAAAATCTATGATAAGATTATGGAAGGACAAAGAGTTTCTCTTTGTGGAAATGTAATATTAGCAACAGTTCAAATACAAAGCATAATCCAAGCTTCAAATGAGTGATGTCATACTCACAGTTACATGAAAAAGACTATTTTTTGAAATGTCCGTATGATGCCATGAAAGATGACATTTGGACAAATGTTCCAACTTCCTGAGATAATTCATTGCCATTTGAACTCACTTTATACATGAAGACAGTGTTTAGTTAAATACACCAACATTCTGACATAGTTACACACACACACACACACACACACACACATACACGTTGTATACACACTGTGACCGTGTGTACAACTTGTACATACACATCATGCTACACAAACTTGATTTGATTTGAAACAAGATTTGATGACAGCTAAGCTTTGCATCACATTGTTTTTAAATATTTGGCATAATGAGCACTGTTCACTGAATGAGATCCATCCCTGCTGTAAACTGTGTAACTGCGATTCCTATGACTCTCAGTAGGACCTATATGTCTATTCAGTCAGGATATCACATTTGCTTTTAGACTCCGTCTTACAGTAAGTACTCCTATTACGTGTGTGTGTGTGTGTGTGTGTGTTAATGTGCACATACCATGTACAAGACAATGTCCTGAAGACAAGCACATTTAGAGAATGCAAAATAAAAGAAAAGTTAATAAAAAAGAATCATAATTGAAAGTTTGCTGAGCAAAATCAGCGAAATCAGCGAAGTCTGCAACTTGGGCCTAAATAATGTGCATACGCTGTAGCTCAAAAAATTAAAGTGATAGTTGTAAATGAAGGTATATTTCCCTTTTGTCTTTCAAAATAAGTAAAAAATAGTCACTTAAGTATGCACCTGATCGCACCATTAAGACTCCTAAGAGCTAAAAATGGAAAAAGCTCCCTACCGTGGGAGGCCACCAGGGGGGGGGGGGGGGGGGAACCCTCCCACACCCTCGCTCGCGCGCACATTCGCATGCCGAGATGCCGAGTCATGAAAATCTCACTTATAATTTTTTTTTTTAACTTGGCATCCCTGGGGTGAGCTAAGCCCTGTTAGTGTTACCTATCTTCATACATGTAACGTTACATGTAGTTTTCAGAATAAGCTTAGGCCTACTTGGCTTTTTTCGGATTGCAGAATTTAATGTTCCAGTAATTTGGTTAGGTAAGATCTACTTGAAAAAGGCCAAAGCAACAAAATAAAAGACAGGAATGATGGCAGAATTGAGTCAAAAGCCGCCAGAACCTATTATCAAATAGTTTGAATTTGTAAATAGGAGTTTCTGCAATTTACAAGCATTGCTTCTCAGCAGGTCTCCTATCTTTTCCACCTGAGGCACCTGATGTTAATAAACATTAACTGGTTAAACCGTTAAACCTATCTCTTACGGAGTTTTAGTCTTACTCTTATCAGCTAACGTTAGGGCCTGCCCTATCTGTCATGATTGTCAAATCAATGATTTTTGTCTTCGCCCAATATTACAATTTTGTAATTTGTTATTCTTGGTGGAATTGAACAAATAAATTGAAATTGAAAAAAAAAATGAACTAGACTATCGGTTGCTTGCTTCGCTTCGAGCTTCGGTCGCAGGTCAGCATAGTGCATAGAGCCGTACCGCGGACACATGCGGGTAATTAGCACCGCAGACAGCTCAACAGTCAGTCTTCATTCACTAGCGAATGTGTTCAAATCACGCATGTAAATCTCCCTTTTCGAAAAGGCATTCAACTGATATCTTACGAAAAAATATTCTCATTGTTGTACCACACGTTGTCACATCGATTGTAAGTACATTTACTAACCTGTTATTCGTGGTGCTGCAATCCTACTTCAACATCAGCCATCTGTTTCTACGGTATGCTGTCTTGTCACTCGCCATAGTTGCTATACACAAATTATTCTTTATTTACTATCCGAAAAAAATGCACGTCGGCTACGAGCAGCCAAAGTGTACCAGGTTCATCACACACACGTTGTGTACTGAAGAATCCATAATCCGCCGCTTGCTACCGCTCCGGATGCGGTACGATCATGTAGGGCGACGGTAGAAGTTGTGTACAAGCACAGTAGAATGGAGTGTGGATACTCTCTTTGCTTCGGATACTAGTACTAATAGTGGAAATGAACAGCTTTCGTAGATGGCGCCATGCATTCAAAGCAGGTTTTGCAAAAAGGAGTCCGTTACAAAGAATGCACAACAGGTGGAAGATGGCTCTTCCACCTCCCTTACATGTAGGAAACTGGATCGTATCACCGGACGCTTATTTTTGTCGCTCTGAATTCCATACTAGAGGATGGAATTTCGGCCAAAAATAATATCACTTATTCACAAGGTCTTGAAAATTACGAATTTTGCAAAATCAAGTAATTCACTCCGATTTTCGGAAGATAGACTTAAAGTTAACCCATCTACATAAAGTAATTTTTTTAAGGGCGGTGTAAAATCGCATTGTAATTCCGTCTTTCACTCATAAATGCACCAGAATCACACTTCATACCCACGATTCACCGTAGGTCTTAAACATTTATTTTGTACCGATAGCGGACGACAAAAAACAAAAAACAAAAACAAAATCAGGCAAATGAGGCTAGAATTTCTTATTGTATGGTGAACGGTTGAACGTGAACATTTCGGGCAATTTACTAAGTACTCTATAGAATCGAAGTCCCTCGCTTACTCGTATTTGAATGTCATTATTTCGCAGAGATGTGCACGTCCAGAGTTACCATATTATCTGTAGGCCTATATACTCACTTAATCTGCATACTCATTCTGAATATACCTGCTCTTATGAAACTCTCTTTTAGTCCTTTACTACATTGGATGCTCTTGGTCTGCATGAAGTGTCCTAGCGTGAATCCATTGAACAACTATGCGTACATCCCTCTTTGGATGACGGTGCTCATATCACGAGGATAAGCTTCAGTAGCAACAACACCAATAAGAGTGAGATAACGAGAGATCACAAAAACTACAATTCCAATTACAATGATGGTAGAGAGTTTCGTGTTTGCTTAAACTGTAAAAAGGTCTTTTCAAAGAAAATTTGAATCTATTACTCTATATCAGCGATTTGCCTTTTGAACTGTCATAGATTATCCCATAGGGTATGTATAGAGGCGTTAAAAAGCAAATGTTTGTTTTCCACAAAATTTGGTCCTGTTCGGATTAATAATAAGTCTTTGCTGCAGTGAACGAAGGTTCCTCTCTGGTGTGTAGATTTGAAGTTAGCTCTCTCAAGTAATTCTTATGTGATGTGGAGCAAACGAGGACTTCATTCAAATGCTGGTATTACAAATCCAACTTTTGACTGGAAGCCTGTAACTTAGAACTGGTGAAATTTGTTCATGTTTCTTGATTTTTGATTATACTCGTGCAGCAGAGTTTTGGATTGCTTGTAATCTCTGTATCTGTTTGACCGGCAATCCACAAAGCAAACCGTTATGATCAAGAAAGGTCACATGACGAGAGTATGAACTAAATCGTTCTGCTGTGTGTGTCTTAGTGTCATAGAATTCTCGAATTTTTCCCAATTTCGTACGATGCTATATGAAGCAGAACGACCTTTTTCGACACAAAATATTCTAGTGAGCAATTCATCATCCAAGATAACACCCAAATTTCTACAAAATGTGTGCGCCATGATTTGTATGGTACAAAGGCCTACATGTACTATCGAAATCTCGGAGACTGTAAGGATTCTACACTCTAATTAAAAAGTAATCTTATAAGACCATGAGGAGGGACAAATCCACATAAGATTACAGTTTTTAGTCTAATTGATTTAGAAATTAAATCCATTAGATTTGAAATTAATAATCTTATTTGGATTTGTCCCTCCTCATGGTCTATATTAGATTACTTTTTAATCCAACGAATTTAGAGTGTAGGCCTACTGCCCGACTGCCCAAAACCGTGATGAGATATAAATGGAGAAATTCAGGCTGTTTGACACTGTTCAACTTTAGCCAATTTAATATTGACCATTGCTATATCGTTCTGATACAGGATTCAATCTGTGGGATCACATTCTAATCTTCAGAATTCTTGAAAACTATACCCCTTGTAGACCAACTGGGTATCATTGGCATAAAACATTTTTTTGAACACCAAATGAATTGATTAAAGTTTCCTAAGAATATGTGTAAAATGAAAACAAAACTGGATACTACTATATAGCTGGCTGTTCGATGCAAATTTGTACAAATGATCAAGTGTTCTGAACGTTTTTGATTGGGTTTTTATCCTCCCTATCATAAAGAATATCGCACACAACGCCTGTGTGTCTTTGCCGCTTGCAGAGACTCCAACCCCAAGCACCTTCTGATCTGGAGATTCTCCCGCCCGAAACCCCTAGCAAACGGGAGATTCCAAGTTGCTGTGTGCGAAGCGCGAAGTTCCTAGGGTTCTAGGTGTTCTCTGGTGCTATCTATAAGGCTTATTTTCTTCAACATACGATAGCAATAAGTAAAAAATTCTTTCCCCCGGGAGACACAGAGCCAGGGCGGGAGAAATCAAATCTCAAGCTGGAGAACGGGAGATTTTGCAAAAATGGGCTTTCGGCGGGAGATCTCCCGTCGAAAACGGGAGAGTTGGAGTCTCTGCGCTTGATGGCGATGTATACCCCGATAATTTGCACGCCAGACCCACAGGAGAGTTTTGTGCAAAAAGTAGAAGCTGGCGCTAGCTTCTTTTATAACTGTTGGTTTTGTTGTGGCAAAGAAAAACCAAAACAAAAACCTACATGTAATAAAAAAAATCGAGAGACCCTCAATTTCTTACGGAACGCCGTGCATCGCAAAAGTCGGAAAACCCTGGTTAGTGGTGTAGAATGGATTTAGGCCCTTGAAATTGTTATGTTGTATAAAACTTCTTCTTCTTCCAGGTTAGCGACCACAATCAACGAGATGATTATTCTGTCACTTTTGTAGAGAGGTTGGCAGAAATTTTTGATAATTAGCTTTGATGAAAATTGATAAAATTGCAAATAAGGGACTCACTTGGCAGTCAGTTTAAAGTTGTATTATTTTCTCCTCGAGACAATAGGCCCTATTTTCCCTCAGTGCTATACGCGTTTAGGTAAAGCTTAGTCACAATCACACAGACATGACTGTAGCTATTCAAATTGAGCTTTTTGCCGTGTAGAGCCGTCTTATTTGAATTCACTAGATCTAGGCTTCAGTAATGCCGCCATGAACAGACGATACAAATTGAAGGCAAAGACAGCTCCTGGTATCATCTCAGAATTTTACCAAAGTGAAGGCCGATTAATTAGTGATTAAAATCCCTTTGAATAAGGACAATAGAATACTTGTCTGGGTACTGTTTCTTTGTTTTTTATGTCAGCTTCGCACATTATCGACCCCTCAAACTCGCTCGTGATCCCTATTCGTACAAAACCGTCATTTACGAACCAGTTCCTCAGGCTCGAAATGGTAGCCTAAAAGTCAAAAGAACAGAAGTGTATAGGCTGAAAGAAAATAATTTAAATGAAACAAATTGTACAAAAAAATCCCCATATTGTAGCTGCTCATACAATCTTAGCATGCAGTATGCTATTATGCAATGCAAGTATTGAAATTCAAAATGACCACCGACTTCTCTATAGCACAGAGTTATGTGGTCTATCACTCTAGTGGTCACTTTTGTCTTCCCTTATGAGGGTGCCGTTATAGACAGAGATAATTTTCACCTTCGCCTGTTCTCCGACTTTTGCAACATAATGGTGTGACTTTTGCAACATATGGCGTTCCATAAAGACAGACCTCGCGTAGAACTCCGTGTGGAGTTCTGTGGGTGCAGCTTGCCAGCTACGGCCCTACCCCATCCAGCTCGCGAGCCCCGTCGGTACGGTACAGGTACCGATACCATAGGCGATAGAGTACACGGGGGGCCGCCGCGCCGGTGAGAAGCCAAAGTCATAGGCTCAGCTCAGTTGTCTGCCGTCTGGTGATAAGCCTCATAAGGGGTAGCTTGAACGGACAGTCTGCTGACACAATTCCAAATTACCAACTCTTAGGAAAGGACAAATAGTAACAGTTTCAATTTCCTATAATGCTTGGTTTTGTACATCGCTCGTCTAGATTGACCTGCTTCAGTTCAGCTAATATCAAGAATATTTTTCAACGGACTTTTCATTCCACTGGGACGATGAGTGGGAATCGTGTCGCAGTGGTATGCTTTGGGTGCTTTATCATTCTTATCTCGCACTACAATTGTACAAAGTAACTGTTAACAGTTAGGATTTAGGTGCCATTTTCATTTACAGTGCGGCATGTAATAAGTGATGCTTTTCAGAGTTGATTTTCTTGTTATGATGGAAGCTGTTAAAAGTAGAAGCCCGGTGAAAGTTTGAGAGAAGCTCTTTATTATTTATTTAGTCAAATGCCTCCTAGTGTTGTTGAAGCTTCCTCGATTAATAATTTCACAGATTTATTAGATAGACACTGGACGGGGGAAAAATTCAAAACCTCTGCTCCTCAACGCACTTAAAGCAACAAAGTTGAAGATAATTATATTATGTTGAAACCGGAATACTACAGAACCAGTCCTCTACTTCCGTATCAGATGTGATGTGATGTGATCGTATTGTGATGTGATGATGTGAAATCTCTTTTCTTTTCTTTTTTTTGTGAAAAAGTAAACTAGTTCTAGAGTCTAGATTCCATGCTATGAAAGTGACAATAAACTAGTCTGGCAGTCATACTTGTATGTTGAGCTCACTTATCAAAGAATTAGGATTTAATGTGTATGTTCTTGTGAAATGCCAAAATCTGGGACATTGTTCTTCAGATAAATGCAGTGACATATATAATCCCATTTTTAGATTTAACGTACATTGTACACAGAGAGTGCACTTGTTTCTGTCATGTTCATTATGTGTCAACCTGCCCATGCAGAATAATCATATGGTAGATGGGTGCGGTGAATTAAATACGTGGTACAAAAACATTGGTGTGTGTGTGTGTGTGTGAATGTATGCAAAATATGTCAAGCTTGACATATTTTGCAAGGTACCCGTATAGACTATAGCATTGCAAGGAGCCTGTGTGCATTGAATAAACATTATGTTGGGTGAGAATGAGAAAAAAACTGAGCACAGGATAGAAATCCATGTGATGATCCACCTACATGTCATGTGTCATGCTTCTGTTGTGCCTTTCAGGTCCTGTCTGGATCAGGAGTGTATGATGGCAGCGAGATACACGAGGCTTCAGCGTAAGATATCCAGCGGTTTCTGTCTCTTAAATACTATAGAGTATTAAGCAAATAATCAACGTTGGTGAAGGTGATGGGACAAACTATCACTTCCGAGGCGATCTGGATGTAGCTATCTTTCCGAAGCGCAGCTGAGGAAAGATAACGTACACATTCAGATCACCGAGGAAGTGATAGTTTGTCTCATTGCATGAAACTAAAAGTTGATTATTTGCTTTATATTCCACATCTAGGGTCCTAGAAATTCCCATTTTATTCCACATCTGAAACCGTTTTAGCTGTCTTTAGGTATCCTTAGGGCTTAGGCTACGTGTGCGCGTAGATGACAAAACAATGAATTTGCTGCGCGCACCTCGCGGCACTGAAGTGAAAGTGCATTGCACTGTGTACTATCAAGTGACCTAGTTAAATGATAGTCCACAGTGCAACGCACTTTTATTTCGCACATACTCATCTTGGGTTAAGACTGTATGGACTGCCAGAGATCAGCAAAACAAACAGCTGTCTTTATAGCTGTCTTTATAGATTTTTATGTCATTGGCGTTGAGGGCGACAGTGCGTTGTCTTTGCTGGAGTACATTCAAGAAATAAACTTTGATTTTTTATCCCTAAAGAATAGAAATGTTCTCATAACATCATAGGGAGGACTTCACTTCAACTCCAGGGATCATATCTATCTGCAAATTGGTAAAAAGAATGCACGTATCGAGTTACGGCGACAGTTCTCCTGCCAACGTCCTGCCTTTTCTTCGACCGCCACGATTACTACAGTCCCACATGCCTGTCTACATGTTTGCTTCGTAAGTCCTATGAAACACGTGCAATCTCGTAGAGTCGCAGTCGTGAAGACCAGTCGTTGCACTAAAACATTATGTGACTACATTTGGACATGCTTGGAAATGTACTGCGTGTCTATATTGTCCACATTGCTGATGCTATGGTTACTCATTGTCGTTTTGATTGATTGTGTGTGGGTGCAGAGATCCATGCATAAAAACTGCAACTCGACCCAAACTCAGCATATACTCAGTCATGCTGTGGAACAGTGTGGTGAACTGAAAGACTGTTCTCAACAGTGCTACTGTTAGTACGTGTAATAGTATACCGCCAACTGCTAGCTGCTATACGTGCTGCACCTAGAACTATCACTACACGTTGTACCTGCTTATGAACCTACTCTAGTACTAAACGCAACAGTAGGTCTGTTTACGCTGCGGTATCTGTGCATGTGGACTCCTGGTCAGTCTGTTGCTGACTATTCTGCTCAACACGAGAGTGACTAGATCTAGTGACTGCAGTGGGTACCTATGTGCGTATGAGTGGTAGTGTCTGACATTGTTGAACTGCCACATTATCAACATGCCCAAGCCCTTAACCCGTCAGGATACCTCTGCATCTACTTCTTCAGACATTGCATGTTCTCTCCCGGTCCCATCTGCGGCATCGGTCTCGGATGCTGTTCTCGAACTGTTCCAAAATGAGGCATTCCTGAAGAAGATTCATGATCTTGTGCGAACTATTGCTCGTGAAGTGGCTGACACTTCTTTTGCAAAACTTAGTCAATTGATTGAGCAAAATGAGGGAAGGCTGCACGAGGTAGAGGTGAAGGTTGAAGAGAGGAAACATCGTCTGGAGGAGTTGGAAAAGGAGATAGAAAGGAAAGAGAACAGAATCTTCAAATTGGAAGCAGCTGCAAACGATCTCCAGCAGTATTCGCGCAGATCCTCTTTGAGGATCTTTGGTGTGCCGGAAAAAGAAAAGGAAGATACGGATCAAATTGTGTGTGATATTGTGTCCAGCAAACTTTGCATCCCCATAACGCGAAATGACATCGATCGCTCACACCGAACCGGAAAGCGCTCAAGGGATGGTAAACACCACCGTTCCATCATCGCAAAGTTCTGTTCGTACAGGAAGCGATCTGAAATCATCAAAGCACGTAAAAAGCTCAAGAACTCTGGGATCACAATTCAAGAGGATCTGACACCCTGTAACGAGGTTTTCAACATTCATGGATGTTGGCGTACCTTTCACGCATCATTCACCTGCACACACACACCGGCAGTCGTTGAAAATCAAAGTCCCATTCCACACAAGTCGTATGTGAACCTTGGTGTCCGCTGGACTTTTATTCAGCCGAAAATGATGTGTACAGTTGGAGTGAAATGATTCTTCACTCAATGAGCTACTTGAAGATGTCGAGTTGTAACTAACTATTTTGGGGTCTTGCACCCTGGTTTTGTTTCAGGCTCTCAAGCTTCATGCATATGATTATTTTACCGAGTCCGCCCCTCTTGGAAACTAATTTAAAATGTAACATTAAATATGGCACATAGATGTCCCTCCCCTTGCCGACACAATTAACCAATCATATAGATGACCATTGGTCATCTGATGAATAATTATGAAGTGGACACTCTACAAGGCACTGTCAGCAAAATAGAGACTAGTGTCAGCACAATAAAGACTAGTGTCAGCACAATAAAGACTAGTGTCAGCACCTAGGGACTAATGTCAGCACATTACCCCCTTGTCAACTTAAAGCTAGTACTCATGGGGCAGATAAAACTGTCACTCCTCATCTTGTTTTGACCAGTGTCAGACTTCCACCAGTTATACCTTTTCTTTACAACTGGTATTCCCTTGTCTCGATTCCAGGTGCCTACAGCTGACCATTAAAACAAGTGTGATCCCTCTCATCGAATTCAGGATACCTTATGTAACGTACAAAGAAGGGTCATATCAGCACTTTGAGACACTTTCTTATTATGTACATTGTCTACCAGGAACAATTTGTTATTATATACATTGTCTCCCAAAATGAAGCTTCTCAGCAATTTCAGCATTTCTCATTTTCGAGAAAGACACTCATCAGCAGTTTGGCTTCTCTTCTACTTTGGATGGTCTGCCTGGGCCGATCTACAGCTCTATGTCCAAGCACAATAATGTGCAATGAATATGTTATTAGTCATATTCATTATAGACCCTATATTCCTTTAATATGCTTCGTCACAGACATCCCCCTACCCAAGACAATGAAAAGGGGATGGAATGCTGTTGAAAGTTTTCACTTCATTAAGACCCTTTTCATATTCCAATTACAATAGCTGGATGGATACCTGAGAGTCACTGTTCTGTATGAAATGAAACAATCATCATTAAATCATAAATCAAGAAATCCCATAAACATTATTACTCATGCATTTGTACATAACACCAGAAGCATAATCGATCATATTTCTTTAGTCAGTGCATATTTAGTCACATTTAATGACGACACACCTCCAGTTTTCAAAGTGTCCATGCTAGATAATTATGCATGTGTGTTTGGGTTCATCGCTGATTGTTCGAATCTCTTGACTTCTAGTTACTCAGTCTCTTGATGCACGGTTTCCTTTGGATAGCAATGTTCAACATGTCATGTCTAGGGTACAACTGTGAGCTCTCTTTCACTATTGGCAAGGCAGAGTTGACACACATACTTATTCCATTCAAAAGGTAAGTATTGCATGCTTACCGGGCCTATAGTCTGGCTTAATAACATGTATATTTCCCGTGATTGGTTGCTTTAGGAGTTGAAATTAGCCAGTTACACGAATACCTAACTTTGCCTTACTTTTCTGTTAACATACAATTAGCACATTATGAATACTTATAGCTATATCTGAACTGGGCATATGACTTACAAGTACTTCCTCATCCATCTTAGTCATATCATGCCATCTCAGATATATTACATTCTAGACAAACCGTCTGCATTCCCATTTTTGCTACCGCTCCTGTGCTCAAGTTTCATTGAGTGTGTCTGTAGTGCCAGACTCCATCTCATCAATCTTGGGTTTTGATTTTTCATCGTGTGGAGCCATTTCAAAGGATTGTGATCGGTTTGTACGAGGAACTGTCGTCCGAACAAGTATGGCTGGAATTTTTGGATGCTCCACACGATTGCCATACACTCTTTCTCGATAGTGGCATACTTTTGCTCTCTTGGCAGTAACTTTCTGCTTATGTATGCCACTGGGTGATCATCACCTTCATCATCCCTTTGACTCAAAACTGCCCCAATTCCCCTTTCTGAGGCATCTACCTGTACAATGAATTCTTTGGAGAAGTCAGGGTTTTTGAGCACAGGTGAGCAAGCAAGGGACTTCTTCAGGGACTCAAATGCCTGGCCACATTCGTTGTTCCACCTAACTAGTCTCGGTTCACTTTTACGAGTGAGGTCCGAGAGTGGGGCTGCCACTTTGCTATAGTTTGGAATGAACTTCCTGTAATAGCCTGTTAGGCCCAAGAAGGCTCTGACATCCGTCTTTGTTGCAGGCTGCGGGTAATTCATTACTGCCTCCACTTTAGCTGGTTCGGGTTTCACACAACCCCCTCCCAAAACAAACCCCAGATAGAGTACCTCCCTCCTGGCGACTTTACACTTACTGGGTTTTGCTGTTAGGCCTGCTGCTCTCAACCTTTCTAGCACTTCCCGGACATGGACCAGATGCTGCTCCCAAGATTCACTGTAGATGATAATGTCATCTATGTACGCAGTCGCGAACTTGCTTAATCCACGCAGCACCTGATCTACAAGCCGCTGAAAGGTGGCTGGCGCGCCCTGCATCCCAAAAGGCATCACATTGAATTGAAAGAGGCCAAAGGGTGTAATAAATGCAGACTTTCTCTTTGCATTGTCGGTGAGGGGAACTTGCCAGTACCCTTTTGTCAGGTCGATCGTGGTCATAAATTTGGCCTTTCCTAGCTCATCTATGATGGCTTCAATATTGGGCATTGGGTATGCGTCAAATTCAGTTACTTGGTTAAGTTTGCGATAATCGACGCAAAGTCGAAGGGTGTCATCTTTCTTTCTAACAATCACAAGGGGGCTAGCATATGGGGAATCAGAAGGGGAGATGATTCCCGCATCCAACATCTCATCTAGTTCTTTCTTTACTGTATCTTTTAACGCATGTGGGAGTCGGTACGCCCTCTGTCTGATTGGGCGGTCATTTGTAGTGATTAAGTCATGTCTCACTACATCCGTCCGTCCGGGTTTGTCACTAAGGATGTCGCTATACTCCCCCACTAGGTCAGTCACTTGTTTCGTCTGTGTATCTGAGAGGTAGTCTGGTATCTTAACCTCAGATGGGGACACTTCACAGGTCATTGACTCGATGACCTCGTCTAATTCCTCACACTCGGCACTTTCGACGTCTATGTACAATGTACTCTCCCGCTCTCGCCACTCACGCAGCATGTTTGTATGAAACACGCGGTGTTTCTTTCTTTTGTCCCCCATCTCAATTACATAGTTAACGTCACTCAGCTTTTGTACCACTGGATAGGGGCCCTGCCATTTAGCCATTAGCTTATTAGTGCTGCATGGGAGTAGCACCAGCACTTTTTGGCCTACATTCAGGTCTTTTGCTCTGGCTTTCCTATCATACCACACTTGTTGTTTCTTCTGGGCCATGGCTAGGTTTGTCTGGGCTGCTTTCGTGATTGCGGCCAGATTTTCTCTGCTCCTTAGCACATACGTCACTATGCTCTCTTGTGAGGGAATTTCACCTGTCCAGGTCTCCCGAATGATATCTAGGGGTCCCCTTACTCTGTGCCCATACAAAAGTTCAAATGGGGAGAATCCCGTTGATTCTTGGGGAACCTCCCGGTATGCAAACAACACATAGGGGATGAGTTCATCCCAGGTCACATCCCCTTCTGTAGTGTAGGGTTTCAGCATCCCCTTCAAAGTCCCATTAAATCTCTCTACCAGTCCGTTGGCTTGGGGGTGATAAGGGCTGGTCCTTAGCTGCTTGATACCCAGACTACTACACAGCTGTTTCATTAGGAGGGACATAAAGTTTGACCCCTGATCTGTTAAGAGCTCGTCTGGAATCCCTACTCGGCTGAAGATCTTTATCAGTTCGTCTGCCACCTTTTCAGCCTCTACTGAGGGGAGGGGTACTGCCTCGGGATAACGTGTTGCGTAATCACAGAGGACAAGGATGTATTTATTGCCCTTTTTGCTTCTTGGTAAGGGACCCACAATATCCATAGCAACCTTCCTGAATGGCCTGCCGATCACTGGGACTGATACTAGTTTTGCCTTCCCTCCCCGGTACTGACTTGCACACTTTTGGCATGGACCACATGTTTTGCAAAATTCTGCTACATCCCGGAATATCCCTGGCCAGTAGAAATTTTGCATCAGCCTCTGTTGTGTTTTACCAACACCCAAATGACCTGCCGTCAGATTGTCATGTGCAATATGTAGCAGCTTTCCTCTGTACTGCTTAGGGACTACTATTTGTCTGTATCCCTCCCCTTGGGCTTGATTTGCACCAGACCATTTACGCATGAGCACCCCCTTGTCCACATAAAAGTAGCATTTCCTGTTTCCATCCTCCTCCTCTACTTTCTCCCAAATTGACTTTAGGCCTATGTCCTCTTGCTGGGCTTGAATTAATTCTGTTACCCCTATGTCTAATTGGCTGTGCCCTCTACTTCTCGAGTCTATGGATTCTTTCTTCCCCATCTGTTCTCCTGCTTTGTGGCTACTTTCTTCCAGCTCGTGAGATTCCCCATCCATGGGAGCTTTGTCAGCATCAACTACTTCATCATTTCCCTCATTCATGCTGAATAAGTCTCTCACACGAACTTGGGAGTTCTCCCTCTCTGTTCTCTCGTTTTCTGCCTTTTCTTTCTCCACGCGAGCCTGGCTCCGTGTCACTACCAAGCCCTCTTCCTTTCTACTCACTACGGGCATTTTCAACTCGGGGTCTTCTTCATGGACAAGTTCATTGCCCAGTATCATGTCTACTTCAATATCATCGACCACTCCCACACGAATCCACTTCTGAATACCATAGGCATCACTCCTCAGATGTACTCTGGCCACTGGTAGCTCTTTCTTAATGAATAAACCCCTAACATGGATTGTCTCTCCTGGGATAATGAGGTCAGGGTCTACTACGTCTACTCTAGCAAGGGAATGGGTGCAGCCTGAATCACGCAATAGGCTCACCTTTCTTCCTCCTAGCATAGCCTGGCTAGTGTATGCCTCTAAGAATTTGTGGGGTCTAGATCTACAGAAGTATGCAGGGTCTTGTTTTGCACCCCTTTCCTCCTTTGGGGTAGATTTTTGAGCGTTCTGACAGTTTACTGCTATGTGCCCTAGCTTGCCACACTTATAGCACTGTATCTTCCCCCGACCGCCTTTCTGTTCTTGGTTGTGTACCGGTTTCTGGGGTATGTTTTCCCCTTTCCCGCTCCCAAAACTGGGCTTTCCTCCAGATTTAGGGAATGATCTGAGGTCCTGTCTGCCTCCTGTGTATCCCTGGGGCTTTCCCATTCCTTTTCTACTCTGCACATATTGGTCTGCGAGCCTCGCCATGGCCTGAAGTGTTGGCGGCTCATGATCCCGGAGCCATACTCTTAAGTCATAGGGGACTTGCTTCAACATTTGCTCCATAAGGATTTGCTCCTTCAATTTGTCAACATCTGTGTCTGCTCCCGCCCCCTCTAGCCAACGCCCTAACAGGTCAGAGAGCTTCACAGAGAATTCTGTGTACGTCTCTTCTTTGTCGACTCGCAGCTCTCTAAACTTGACCCGGTACGCATCTGGGGTCAGGTCATATCTACGCAGTATGGCTGCTTTCACCGCGTCGTAGTCCCTACTACTCTCTAATGACAGTCTAGCATATGCCTCTCTAGCCTTTCCTGACAACAGTGGGGCCAGTTGTAGTGCCCATACATCCCTAGGCCAGTTATTCAAATGGGCCATTTTTTCAAAAGTACGCAGGAATACATCTACATCCTCCCCTTCTTTGTAAAAGGGAAGTTGCCGCCTAATACCTCCGTCCACCACGCTTGCATTTCCAGGTGCTGCGCCAGGCATGTTTTCACGCTTTTCTTTTTCTAGCTCTGCTAGCCGCACTTGCATTCTCAACTTTTCTAATTCAAAGCGCATGCGCGTTTCTTCTAAAGACTCTTTGCGTGCAGCAGCATTTTGGGCCTCATCCCCATCTGTGCTAACAACAGTCGCCCCTGGCTGAGATGAAACTTGCCCTTTATTTGCCTCTTCTATGCTCTGAACCAACTGATTCCTATTCAGTCCTTCATGTGGCAGCCCCAACTCTTCACACTTTTGCCTCAACTCTTGCATTCTTAACTGACTTAAGTTGCTTTCCCCCTCCATGTTAATACAGTCTTAACCAACAACCTGTCACAACACTTAACTTAAGATATAACAGTTATTATTGTAGTACTGTTTACCCTCTCTGCCTTGCCGTGAAATTGACCAAGAGAAGCTCACTTACCCCCTACGATAAGACTTTTGCTCTCCCTGTCAATCGTCCCTGGCGATGTGTTGTGGTCACCCTGCTCAGCTGTCTGCTGCTCCGTGTAGTCTCGTCCCTCCTGGGTCCCAGACTCCGTCCTGACGGCACCGTCCACGTCCTCGTCTCAGCCCGTCCCTGGACCGGCGTCTGTCTGCAACCTGGTCAGCCCGATGTCGGAAGCGTTGAAGACATCACAACTGCGTTGCAGACGACTGACTTCATGCAGCTCAGCTTAGCTTTTCAAATTGTTCTCTCAATGTTGGGACTCGCCAAACTTCTGAGTCTCAAGAAACTGTTCTATAACAGCAACATCACAACCAGCATGGTTGCTACTCGGCTACTCAGGTGATATTTCTGGATCACACAGAAACAGTCTCAACTGATGGTTGCTTGCTTGCAATTTCATGGGAGTTCATCCCACCGCTGCCACCAAGTGTAACGAGGTTTTCAACATTCATGGATGTTGGCGTACCTTTCACGCATCATTCACCTGCACACACACACCGGCAGTCGTTGAAAATCAAAGTCCCATTCCACACAAGTCGTATGTGAACCTTGGTGTCCGCTGGACTTTTATTCAGCCGAAAATGATGTGTACAGTTGGAGTGAAATGATTCTTCACTCAATGAGCTACTTGAAGATGTCGAGTTGTAACTAACTATTTTGGGGTCTTGCACCCTGGTTTTGTTTCAGGCTCTCAAGCTTCATGCATATGATTATTTTACCGAGTCCGCCCCTCTTGGAAACTAATTTAAAATGTAACATTAAATATGGCACATAGATGTCCCTCCCCTTGCCGACACAATTAACCAATCATATAGATGACCATTGGTCATCTGATGAATAATTATGAAGTGGACACTCTACAAGGCACTGTCAGCAAAATAGAGACTAGTGTTAGCACAATAAAGACTAGTGTCAGCACAATAAAGACTAGTGTCAGCACCTAGGGACTAATGTCAGCACATTACCCCCTTGTCAACTTAAAGCTAGTACTCATGGGGCAGATAAAACTGTCACTCCTCATCTTGTTTTGACCAGTGTCAGACTTCCACCAGTTATACCTTTTCTTTACAACTGGTATTCCCTTGTCTCGATTCCAGGTGCCTACAGCTGACCATTAAAACAAGTGTGATCCCTCTCATCGAATTCAGGATACCTTATGTAACGTACAAAGAAGGGTCATATCAGCACTTTGAGACACTTTCTTATTATGTACATTGTCTACCAGGAACAATTTGTTATTATATACATTGTCTCCCAAAATGAAGCTTCTCAGCAATTTCAGCATTTCTCATTTTCGAGAAAGACACTCATCAGCAGTTTGGCTTCTCTTCTACTTTGGATGGTCTGCCTGGGCCGATCTACAGCTCTATGTCCAAGCACAATAATGTGCAATGAATATGTTATTAGTCATATTCATTATAGACCCTATATTCCTTTAATATGCTTCGTCACACACCCCAAAATGCAGAACTCTACACAAAAACCTACAAAAACCCAAAAGTCAAAGCAGCATGGACACATGATGGCAAAATCATTGCCTCAATCCAAGCCTCAGGTGGAAAGATGATCACAAAAATGATCACTTCAGACAAAGACCTAAGAAGCCTGTGAGTTGTCGCATACAGATATTGAGATCAATGTGTAATGAATGTTCTGTCATTCTGAAAACAAAAAATATTCCCTGCAGTATGAATTTGTTGACTTAAGCTTCTGCCTGTTTTTTTTTTTCTTTTTTTTTCTTTTTTTTTTGGACTTAAATAAAGTTTTGTTTTTTATGATTGTACATAAACTGTGTATGATTTTATTTGCATTGTGTACATGTATGCTTTTTAAGTTGTATTTTTGATGCTGTATTTATTCATAAGAAATTATTTAACAATACATTTTAACCTTTGTAGTATGTTTAATTCATGTCTGTGTGTTACATGTTCACAGCCTGTTTATTCTGAAGAAGTATCACTGCTTTGTAATTTATGTACCCATCTGGTGCATGTAGAATGTATTCCTAATTTTTCACTCGATGATTTTGAAAAACTTGGTGAAAGTGGAAGATTATCCTGGTATTGTCATGTATGCATTGGTAAAGAATTACCTTTTAATATGCACTCCTCTGATACTGATTTTTATAATGCAATAAATACTTTTTTCAATTCTGAAACAATGCACTCTCATCAATCAGACTTTTGTTGTGTTGACAATGATATTAAGGATTTTTTGAAGGAAGATATGGATAGTGAGACTTCAAAATATTTTACCCCAGCTGATTTTAGTGCATTTTATACTTGTAAATATAAAAAATCATTTTCTGTTTTTCATATGAACTGCAGGAGTTTACCAAAACATTATGAAGATATTACACTGTTATTGGATTCTCTTGAGTGTTCTTTTAATGTTATTGCATTGACAGAAACTTGGTTAGATTCTAGCAATGCAAAATGTTATTCTTTTTGTGGATATAATATTGTCAGTAAAGAAAGGATAGATAAGAAGGGAGGAGGATTAGCTCTTGCCATTAAACAAGTTCTGAAATATGTTATGAGACCAGATATTAGTATATTCAATGATGTATGTGAAACGCTGTTCATTGAAATACATAAATCTCATAAAAATGTTATTATTGGTGTGTGTTACAGACCACCCTGTAAATCTGTAAAAGGTTATCTCAATCATTTGAAAGAGATATTATCAGTTGTTAATTCAGAGCATAAGGAATGTATATTGCTTGGAGATTTTAATATAGATTTGATGAAATTTGATGTTAGCTCTTATTCACATGAATTTTTAGAAACATTTTATGCGCATTCATTCTTGCCTATGATAAGCAAACCTACAAGAATAACGGATAAGTCAATGACTTTGATTGATAATATTTATTCAAATTATGATGATAATGTGAGTGCTTTTTCTGGGATAATGGTGACAGATATATCTGATCATTTACCTATTTTTTATGTACTTAATAATGGTGTTTCTGATGATGGTGGTATTGATAAACAGCAGATGCAGTATGAAGTAAATGATGTTAATATGTGTAATTTTATGCGGCAATTAGAGGAATATAATATCATGTTTAAAGAAAATGACAGTAAGGATCCACAATATTTATATACAGATTTTATAGAGTATTATTGTAATGCATTTGATATGTGTTTTCCACTGAAGTGTGTAAAGAAAAAACAAATTAATAAACCTTGGTATTCGTATGAATTGAAGAAACTCTGTTCAAAAAAGGGCAGGTTGTATAAGAAATTTATTAAAAATCCTTCCCAGTATCGAAAAGAATGCTGCCTTAAATCTCGTAATGTATATACCAATGCTGTTAAAGCTGCCAAACGAAAGTATTATTTTTGTAAATTTCAGAATTTAAAAGGTGATATATCTAAAACCTGAAGTTAATTAATGATGTATTACAAGTACGTAAAACAAGGGTTCAACAAAAGGTTTTTCAGCATGATGATAAAGTATTAGAAAATCCTGAAGATATTGCACGACATTTTAATCATTATTTCATTAATGCTGGAAATAAGATTGCTAAAGGCTGTAGGCAAAGTTTTTTCACTCACATAGATTTTTTATGTGGAAATTTTAATCAAACTGCTTTTTTTAAACCTGTAAATAAAAAAGAGATTATTGATTATGTTTTAGCTTTGAAAGATGGAAAGGCTCCAGGGTATGATCAAGTTAAGTCTCTGGTAGTTAAGAGAGTAATTCATATAATATGTATACCTTTGTGTTCAATTTTTAACCTCTGTCTTGAAACAGGCCAAATACCAAAGGAATTAAAGTTAGCAAAGGTTATTCCGATTCATAAGAACGGACCAGTTGATGTGTTTTCAAATTACAGGCCCATTTCATTATTACCCTTGTTTTCTAAAATATTTGAAAAGTGTTTGTATGTTAGATTACAAGGTCACTTAGATAAACATGGAATTTTGTATAAAAAGCAGTTTGGATTTCGAGCTAAACATTCTTCATCTCATGTTTTGTTGGATTTTATGTTGAATTCATCAAAAGCAATAGAGAATAAAGAAATAATAGTTGGGATTTTTCTGGATTTTAAAAAAGCATTTGACTCTATTAATCATGAAATATTATTGGATAAATTATGTTTTTATGGGATCCGTGGAGTAACACTTGAATTGTTCCGTAATTATTTGTTTGATAGAAAACAGTTTACTGTATTTTCTGATTATAATTCTTTACATGAAAAAGTTGTGTGTGGAGTACCTCAAGGGTCAATATTAGGTCCCCTTTTGTTTTTGTTATTTATAAATGATTTATCAAATATTTCTAATGTCATGAATGTACTGTTGTTTGCTGATGATACTAATTTATTTTTTAAACATGAAAATGTAGAATGTTTGGCTAAAATGATTAACATGGAACAGTGTAAAGTTAGTAATTGGATAAGTGCAAATAAGTTACAATTGAATTATGAAAAGACGCATATGATTTTTAACTCTCGTAAGAAAGATACCAGTACATTGAAGGTATTTATTGATGGCCATGTAATAACAAATGTAAAGACAACTAAATTTTTAGGTATTAGTATTGACTCTGATCTAAAATGGAAGACACATGTGAATGAAATATTGTTGAAAATATCTAAGATTATTGGAGTTATGAGTAAATTAAAAGCGTGTTTGCCAAAATGTATTCTTTTAACCATTTATAATTCATTAATCCTTCCTCATTTGTTATATAATATCATTGTTTGGGGTGCTTGTAGTAAGTATTTATTGCATCGTATTTTCCTACTGCAGAAAAGAGCGGTACGTATCATTTCAAAGTCTTCATATGATAGCCATACAAAGCCATTGCTTCATGAATTGAATATACTGCCAGTATTTTTACTTTATGATTACCAAGTGATTTGTTTTATGCATTCATATACTAATGATAGGTTACCAGAATTATTTGATAATTTGTTTGTGCAAAATAGGTCAATTCACAATTATAATACCAGAAGTGCAAATGATTTTCGTGTGCAATACGGAAGGTTCTCGTTTACAAACTCTAATTTATCATATGCAGAGCACCAGAATTATGGAATATGTTACCTGAAAATATAAAACAATGCAGTGCTGTGAAAAATTTTAAAGTAAAGTTGAAAAAATATTTATTACAAAAGTTTATATCAGATAATTAGTTTTTTTTTTTTTTTTTTTTAATCAGGCTGAGTTATTGTGATATGTGTACGTGTATGTGTGCGTATGTACAAATGTCTCAATGTTATTGATATGCATGTCAATGACAAGTTATACTTTATATGATTGTTGTTGGATCTTCAAGTTATAAGTTATTTTATTACTTTCTGGAGATCCATCCATTTGCCATTCATATTGTCTCTATTTTTTTTTCAATTGTCTATGTAAATTGTACTTTTACTTGTGTGTTAATGATATGTATCATGTCTTTGTACTTGTTCATGTTGTTCATGTTGACATGGAAATGGAAAATAAATTCAATTCAATTCAATGACAAGACAATGAATTTGCTGCATGCACCGCGTGACACTGAAGGGAAAGTGCATTGCACTGTGTACTATCAAGTGACCTAGTTCTTCTCAGGTGATGTGATGGGCAAAACTACGCTTTATCACGTGATCAGCTCTTGACCAATCCTATAGCAAGATTCTTAGTATGTGGAATATAATCTCAGCTACAGTCCGGCTGTAATAACATGCATTTACAATCTCTCTCACTTTTGTGTCAGTTTTGTAACCTTCTTTTCTGTGGTTTCCCCTATGCAACAAACAAACATATATGCCCTACCCCCAGAAGCTCTTGTTTCCCATGAATCCCCCCCCCCCCCCCAATCATTTTGCAGGTAAAATAAGGGGGGGGGGGGGGTCTACTTGGTGTTTTGTGAAAACTTGCATACAGATGTAGATGACAGGCGATGATAGTAATGAATTCCTGATGTAGAGTATAAATGTGACCCTGCACCTCAAAACAAACAAAAAGTCGCCAGACATGGATTTTTACTTAAGACCATATTCTGAAAGAGCAGACTTTAAGCTTTAAAATGATGTATAACTGAAATCAAATGGACTCTCCTAACCTATCTAAATATTTGAAAGAAAGCACAAACTCATGAAAAGTGTGAACTGAGAAAAGAGGCTCTGAAGTACAGTGTCTATTCAAGCGCTTAATCTTTACCAAACCGTGCTGGCTGTGCGATAAATGGGACAAAAAACTGGAAGTAAACCACCAGAGTAACAACAATGAAGGGATTATCAGATTAAATTGAAATTAAGCATGCCTCATTAACACGTTCTGTCCATAAGTAATGCCAACTATCAAAGCAGTAGCACTGTCCTTTCAAAAGTTATTAGAGTTGAAAGTGAAGAGTGTGGACAAGGTTTTTCAGAAATGAAAAAGGGATTCTAAAGACACACCTAATCACACTATTCTACCAAGAATGTTCGAGATAAACTGCTAAAAAAACACACTTTCCTGCCCGTTTTATGATACCAAACTTTAGCATAATGTAAAAGAAGACCCGCTCTTTCAGAAAAAATGAAAAAGTCAAGTTCGGCTAGGTTGACCCATTTCACTTATTTTCAGTCCTCACGCAAAATTAGTGTGTGCGACTTTATGTTCGTTTTGAGATGCACGGTCACAAATGATAAATGATGAGAATAATAATGATCACATGTATGATATCAATATTAGTATTCAGTACGATAATGATGTTATCAAAAAAATATATAAATGATAATGGTTGTTTGTACAATGGTTTACAACATTACATGGTCAATGGAATCAAACCATGTGCAACCTTACTTGACTAAACCAGTTATACATTCCCTGCATAACGTTGTAACCGGGTATCATTTTGCTAAATTTAAAACCATTTTTTTTTTTCCACCTTCCTACTGATTCCATACTTATACATGTGGGCAGAGAGGATCAGTGTAGGTTAACCCATTGAGGACAGACCGATTTTGCTACAACATGTATTTCCCATTGGCACCTACCCGAATATACTGTATACGCCATATATTTCACGAGTCTAAATTTTCGCGAATCGGGAATTCCCGACAATGTCGTGAGTGGTTAAATTCCATCGTGGAGTACACGCGTATGTCACATTTACATCAGGATCAGAGTCAATGTTTTCGCATGTCTTTAATTTCGCGAATAGCACCTGACTCACGAAATTCGCGGAAATAAAAATCTCGCGAAATATTTGGTGTATACAGTACTCTGGACTCGTCTTCAACGGGTTAAGTACAAGTGTATGTTGCTCAGGGACACGCAAGTGCCATATTGTACCATAATGTGGTTTGCTTGATATTATGCAAGTTTCTGATGCACCCTACATGAATGTTAATGGCTTCCTCTGATTGTCTGTGTCGCCCCCAGCGTTTCTGTGCATCTGAGTCGTGCTGGAGCAGATGTGTCATTCTTCGCCCCTGATGTCAACCAGATGCATGTCATCAACCACTCCAAGGGCGAGCCAATGGAAGGAGAGACAAGGTATTCAAACCCCGTCCTCGGTTGCTGATTTGGGCTCCATGTCATAGTATAGTAGCTATATGTATGTATGACTAGCAACCTTTGCTGCAATGGCAAGTGTCATGGTAATAACAAGAATCTTGCTTCCTGATTGGCTGTTGAGACGAGTTTCCATTTTAGCAGGAATTTCTATCATAACTTCTTTCATGAAAGTAGATCCTGATTGCTACAGTATGGTTGATAAAGAATGGTAGACTATTTAGTTTAAATTGACAGCTTGTACAGTAAGTATTCATCTTGTACAGTCAACCTTGCTTAAGTCGACCTTGCATTTATAAGTCGAATAATTGCCTAAGTTGAGGGTCTTTTCAAGTCCTCTTCTCTTTATATTCTATTGATTTTAACCCCTCATAAGTCGAATTTTCTCTAAGTTGAAGCTATTTCTTCAGTCCAAATAGATTCGACTTAGGCAAGGTTGACTGTAGTCTGTGTCACATACGTGGATGAGATGCACACAATTAAATCATTCAATAGATAGATACAGTAATACTATGAGGTAAGCAGAAGAAGGTGAAGACACTTGAAGAAAACTCAAAAGCGATCTTGCTTGCATTATATTTGGGGCTACTCTGTGGTTAAATAACAAATCAAGTCTTTAACTGTACACATTGAAAGTACACCAAGGAGTAGTGTGACTTCTACTGGTGGAAGGAATATAGAATTAAGAGTTGATTTCTGACAAAACCTTGTGCATAAGAGGGACTGATAATGAAATTCATAGTCTTCTTTTTCAGCATAAAACAAGTGCAGTATGGGGGGGGGGGGGGGGGGGGGGGCAGGTAGAGAAATGACCTGAGATGTGGGAAGTCCAAATTCATATGGTTTTATGTAGACAGCACTCGTTAATTTGTGATCAAGCAACATTTCGCAGTGAGTACAATGTATAACTAAAGTTCATTTCCTGATTTGGTCAAACATGGATAACTCCTTGGTGTGACCAGGTGAGACATGCACATCTAACAATATTGCAAAACAAATATCTGCTAGCATATAGATCTAAGTAGCTACATTTTCATGCATGAGCTACTGTCTTGATTAGTTATCGTGGATAAGCAATAGATTGCTTGGCTAAAGGTATTATTGTACTATTGAACTTAGCAGTGATTATTGTGATTGTAATGCTTTTTACAGGAATGTGCTCGTAGAGTCGGCCAGAATCGCAAGAGGAAAAATCACAGCCCTGTCATCCCTCAGTGCTGGAAACTTTGACGCCGTGGTCTTTCCTGGTGGTTTTGGAGCAGCAAAAAACTTGTAAGAACACCAAACTTAGTGAAATTTTACCTTTTTAGTGTCAAAGAATTGCCTGGTGGAGAAAATCTTTGCACATCCAATGCATTAACTCTTCATATTCAGCTTGTGAAAATTGCAAAGTGGCGATAATTTTGTGAATATGCTTTTGTGCCTTATTCCAATGTTAAAAACATGGTAAATCTAAATGACCATTCTTTTCCAGTTGTTTTGAGCAACTGGTCCAACTAGTTAACTTAGTCACAGCTCGGCTCAAAAATGCCAGAGGCAAGCAACAAAAAGGCTAACTTTTGTAGTGCATTGCAGTAAAAACCGTGATACACAAACCAGCTTGTTTGGCTAGTACAGTGGTAAATCTACTTGTGCACTCTTTTACAGCTATGATTGATGAATCTTATTTTAGAACTTCGAGAAAGTCTATGACTATAGCATAGTCTGTTTGTCTTTCAAAATAATGAAATATCAATATGTGACCTCAAAGATGAAATACTTTCATCCATGCTGACATTTTTTATTTTTCTCTCTGCTATAAAGTGTTTGGGCAGTGCTGCTCAATACAATGTACATGTGATAACTCGAAGAGTGTAAGTAGCATCTTGATATAAAAAAAAAAAAACAAACAAAAAACAAAACAAAAAAACAACCTTGTAAGCTTTGAGGAGTTTCTATGCTTTTTCTAGCCAATGCCATGTCTGGTGCTCGTGTATGTTTGTTTGTTTGTTGTTGGTTTTTTTTTGGAGGAGGGAGGGATGTTTAGCTGTCAGCAGCATTGATTTAATTTTGTTTTTTGTTTTTCTATCAGGAGTAACTTTGCTGTGGAAGGGTCAAAGTGCACAGTCATCCCAGATGTGGAGAGAGTCCTGAAGGAATTCCATCAAGCAAAGAAACCCATCGGGTATGAAAAGCTTGATGCATACGATATAAAATGTACCACACACAAAGTAGCTGTGTTCATGAGATTATAAATCCAAAGTGTAGTGGTATCCATGTGCAGTTGTTGTGTTTGTTTGATTTTTTTTTTCCAGCCTTGCCTTCTGTAGGGGTTCGGGCATGTTGAAAGTGCAAACCTGCATTATGATAATCATTTGCGAACAATTTAGACATATGAGTACTTGTATGATTTTTTTTTTTTAACAGGGCGGCCGTAAAGCAATGATTGAAATCACTGTATTGTTTCTTTGATACTTGCATGTACAGACTAGTCCAAAGCTTTCAAGCTGTTCTAGAATTAACACAATCAACTATTAAACAGTATTATAAAATGGGTTCAAGAATGTAGCCAATAGGAAGCGCTGAAATGAGACACACCTCCTTCCTTTACTTCAGTACAATTGCACTGCCTGTAATCCTATGGTAGATTGCCGATCGTCTGTGCGCGCGGCGGCTCCTTTGATGAATTGCATGCATACGCGCTGTCAATCCTGTAAACAACTTCTAGTTCGGGCTGCCGGCCGGCCGGCCTGTCTTCCCTTGTGCATAACATGTGTGGCGTACGTACGTATACTCTACTATACGTACACTTTGTACAGTACAGTAGACCAAGCGTTATGGGACCGGACGCGTACATGGAGTCACTTTGAAGAGCAAATCCAACGATTAACAGGTTAATTCTCACGCCGTTTTCAGAGTATGTTGTCTAGTTGGCCTATATGAGGAGTCTATATCAAGTCTTTAAAGGGGAAGTCCGGACGATTATCAGCCGTTTCGTGTGTAAAGAACAATATTTCATGAGCCTATTACCCTTTTCCCGACGAGAAAAGACCATTAGATACATTTACTATGATTTTTTTTTAAATAAGGTAATTCTTCATGTTCGAATCCGTCGCGAGCTGCCCTTCGTACTATCTGTCCCAGGATGCATTGCGCGTGACGTATCGGGCGCAGTTTCCTCAGCTGAGAGCACCGCGAGCGAAGCCCAGCTACGCATCGATCTCCCATTGCACTGCTGACTGCGGGCGGTATCTGCATGCCTGCATAGGTGTGCCTTGTCGGCGCTACTGCAGGAGACCGTACACCGATTTAGGAGTGCTGTTGCCAAACGCTGTATTCCTTTATTCAAATAATCTTCGTAATATATATCTATATAAAATCTTCAAAGATTAATGTAAAATAGTTGCAATGCTATAACATTTTCGTTTAAATTGAAATATGTATGTATTATAATACTGCCGTACTTATTAGTGTCCACCCCATCACTTACAATGCATTAGCTGTTGTCGGGCTGTGCAGGCATACATTTACGTCTGCTGCTGCCAAGTGCTATCACAATCCGCGATCGTTTTTTCGACTTCCGAGTGTGAACAATCTGAAATCAGTCTGTCAATGTCAGAATTATTGCCTCTTTTGTTGTCCGAGACTGTTGAAAAGTGTGTCTGACGGTGATAAAATACGACAGTATACATGTAACTTGAACCGAGGAAGAAACGCCAGCGCCAGCTTGGTACCGTCGCCGCGCCGCGCCGGTAACTACGACCAGCAGCCCAATACACACAGCGTAATCGGGCTGCGTGTTGTAGCATTCAGGATCATGTAAAGGTAGTATCGTGGATAGATATCAATTTAAAATCGAAATATTTCTTCAATTTGAAGACTTACTAGTAAAGTTGAAGTATTGACAACACCCTAACACTTGACGCATCGGCATTTTTTTAATGAAGCAATAGATCATGCCGCGTGCATCCGCTGTGTGGTCAGAGACTGTTGAGCGGTACGCTACTACCGCTTGCTTGGCCCGTATCACCGTTGCTCAAGCAGGGCTCCCCCGAGCCAGCTGACGCTCCAAGCAAAAAGCAATGTGAGGAGGAAACGTCACGCTGTCACGTGATCTTTCTCGCCGGCGTACAGAAATCGAACGGTTACGATTCAAAATTAGTGATGCTAAAAAATCGATTGTGGCGAGTTGGGAGGGTCTTTTTCAATGAAACTTAGTCATTATGGTCCTTTATTTATGTAGATTTTGGTTAATTTTTTTCAAAATCGTCCGGACTTCTCCTTTAACCCTAATCAGGCTGGGGGGGGGGGGGGGGGGCGGAATCCGCCCCCCCTCGACGTTTCGCGCAATATCTTCGCAGCACGATAAGCTCCCGCCGCGATGTTTCATGACTTTTTTCTTTCAAGTATCGCGCAACTTTTGAGACCAAAATTGTTGCGCCCGCGTGTACCGTTTTGACGCGACGCCCGTTCGAAAAAAATTTGTCAACCCCAGAATTGCTCCAAAACGTGATTTTGTGTACAAATCCAATGCAAATTGTGTTTTTTCAATTAATTCACATAAAAAGTCATATCTTTACTTAGAATGGACGAAATTAATTTATTTTAGCATAATAAAGCTTTGAAAAATGTCTGTGACAAATTTTGGCCAAAAAACAAACAAAAACAAAAGGTCGAAAAACAGAGAAATACATAAGAAATTAAAAAAACAGTAAAATACATAAGAAATTAATTTCGATACAGATTTTTTTTTATCCTATGTCTCAGGAGAATGATACAAGAAACATTTTTAAATAGAAATTAGCTTAATTAGAGCATCAATAAGTGATTTAGAGCACAAAAGTGATTTTATGCATAAATTACAATAATTAATTAATATAAAATATAAAAAAAAATTTTCGGAGAAAGCAACCATACATTTTGATAGTATACGTCGCGGGCGTCACGTGTGCCGATTTTCAGCGCGATCACGCGTTCCATAGGCGAGATCTGAAGGGGGGGGCGGAATCCGCCCCCCCCCCCCCCCCCAGATATAGCATAGCCAAAAAAGCCCAGCCTGATTAGGGTTAAGGTAAAGGGTGCATATTCTATGTAAAATAAGTAAGTTTTCATGCGGGAACTTAAGTGTCCGGAAACCCAACCCCCCATTATACTTATACTGTATGTGCGGGACTTCCGCGAGTGCGACGTGCGTAAATGTTTGGGACGAACATCTTCGGACGTCTTGACCCACAAAGGTACGTGAAAAACGCTGAAAAATGATGTTAGTTTTCGAATTTTCGACCCATTTTGTAAAACAAATGATGCACAGGATTATTTCGTGGCGTTAGTGGAGGCGTGGCTCACTCTCGGGTATTTACAATGTAGTGCAACATGCACTCGGCTTCGCCTCGTGCATGTTTCACAATTGTAAATACCCTCGAGTGCACCACGCCTACACTAACACACTCTATCCTGTGCATCATTTGTATAGCAGCTACAAATGAGGAGAAAATCTGTCAAAAGACAGCAGATGATATACTGTACGAGCTGAACTTTTCGGGTACAGATATTTTCGCGAATTGCTACTTGGAGGACATTTGCGCGTATTGTTCATTTCGCGGTTGCGACGGTCTAACTGAACCTAACTATTTGCGCGTTGTTATTTTCGTGTGTTGTTATTTTCGCGGTACAAAGGCGATTCGCGAAATTCACGAAAATAAAACCACCGCGAAAATTTCAGCTCGTACAGTATGTTTTTTTTAGAAAGAGCATGCAGAAAACATGATGGCATTACCACTATAAAGTCAAATTTATGTGTTATTGCATGTCTGTATTTTTGTTCTTATTTTTTTTTTTGTCTTTTTATGTCCATTGATATCACATTTTCATGATTTTTTTCAGTCTGTGCTGCATTGCCCCAGTCCTTGCTGCCAAGGTCCTGCCTGGCTGTAGTGTGACAGTTGGCCACGAGTCGGAGGAAGGTGGGAAGTGGCCGTACGCTGGCACTGCTGGCGCCATCAAGGAAATGGGATCCAAACATGTCAGCAAAGACGTCACAATATCCTTTTGAATCTGAAGCTCCACTGGAGCATTTTAATGATATTGTCTCCTCATGATTATATTCAACCAAAATTTATTGGAAGAAATTCATTTTGTTACCTTTTGAAGTTGGAATAATGTTGGGGCTATTGTGTAGTCATACTAAGTGTTAATGATTATTTCTATCAGTATGATATATTTGGGACCTGAAAGTTGCCATTTAGGTCACGTGGCCTGGATGAAATTTCTCTTTTCATGCATATTAGCAGGGTCATACACATTCATTCACAAACACACGCACACACACACACACACACACACATGCAAAAGTAATATTTTCAGTAACTGCTCTAACAAACTGGTATATTATGCAAACAATGTTACAAGCAGATTACTTACTACCTTTTAAATTTGTTTAAAGGGATCGTATACTTTTGGTTGAGACCTAATTTCAGGTTTCTAACATTTTTGGTGCGATAATGAGAAATCTCTTATGAAATATGAAAGAGCATGTTATTCTATGAGGAATCAACGTTTATTTGATGAAAATTGGTTTTGAAATGGCTGAGATATAAAAAAAAAATAGCAATTCTAATAAAGTGTGGGACCCACACTTTATCACGATCGCTTTGTCTTACGTTGTTTTTGGATGTTTCAGTCATTCCAAACCCGATTTCCATCAAGTTATCTTTGAATTCCTCTTAAAAATGTATGCTCTGTTAAGTGTTTTCTTGGCGTCTTGCAAAAAGTTAAAAGCCCAATTCTCATCTCCACCAAAACTGAACTATCCCTTTAAAGTTTTAATGCTCTCTTACATTTTCTTTTTCATTTTTGTCGAGCCCACCGGAGGTGAGGGGAGACTAAGGGATTGCCTGCGGCGTCTGTCCGTAACGCTATAAAAACTTGAATAACTCTGTACTCTGGGCTTCAATTTGAATCAAACATGGAGGGAAGAGTGGTCATACAAAGTTTTACCTTTTACTAAGTATGAAGGTCACCTCAAGGTTAAAGGTCACAGACAGGGGTCAATGAACTTTTAGGGCCCAATGTTAAGTTTTTAGGGCGCGTTTCGATTATGGGCCATAACTTTTGATCCGTATGTGTATTTGTGACCAAACTTGGATGGTAGATGTACCTTGGAGAGTTGATGGTCACCACAAGATCAAAGGTCACAGGCAGGGGTCAATGAACTTTTAGGGCCCATGTTAAGTTTTTAGGGTGCATTTCGATTATGGGTCATAACTTTTGATCCATAAGTCCGTTTGTGACTAAACTTGGGTGGTAGATGTCCCTTGGGGAGTTGATGGTCACCACAAGGTCAAATGTCACCATCAGGGGTCAATGAACTTTTAGGGCCCAATGTTAAGTTTTTAGGGCGCGTTTTGATTATGGACCATAACTTTTGATCCGTAAGTTTATTTGTGACCAAACTTGGATGGTAGATGTACCTTGGGAGTTAATGGTCACCACAAGGTCAAAGGTCACAGACTAGTGTCAATGAACTTTTAGGGCCCAATGTTAAGTTTTTATGCCACGTTTCGATTATGGGTCATAACTTTTGATCCATAAGTCCGTTTGTGACTAAACTTGGGTGGTAGATGTCCCTCAGGGAGTTGATGGTCACCACAAGGTCAAAGGTCACAGACAGGAGTCAATGAACTTCTTGGGCCCAATGTTAAGTTTTTAGGGCGCGTTTTGATTATGGGTCATAACTTGATCCGTAAGTCTATTTGTGACCAAGCTTGGATGGTAGATGTACCTTGGGGAGTTGATGGTCACCACAAGGTCAAAGGTCACAGACAGGGGTCAATGAACTTTTAGGGCCCCATGTTAAGTTTTTAGGATGCGTTTTGATTATGGGTCATAACTTTTGATCCGTAAGTCTATTTGTGACCAAACTTGGATGGTAGATGTACCTTGAGGAGTTGATGGTCACCACATGGTCAAAGGTCACAGGCAGGGGTCAATGAACTTTTAGGGCCCAATGTACTGTGCATTTGATTATGACTCCTAACTTTTGATCCATAGGTCCATTTGTGAACAAAAAAAAAAAAAATGTTTGTGGGCGAGACACATTACGGCACTTGCCTTGTTTTTTCATGGCATAGGTCATTCATAATGATCTGTATTAATCATGCTTATGCCCAATTTCTACTCTCGTGACTGTGTGTTGTCTGTGCCAAATTACTGACTTAATGGTCCTTATCTTGAATTTTCACGAAGCCCATGTTGACGAAGAGAACAAGATTGTGACAGCGCCAGCCTATATGTGTGAGACAGGAGTCCATGAGGTCTTCGATGGCATTGGTCAGATGGTCAGCAATGTCATCAAACTTTGCTGAAAATCAAAAGCAATATCTTGCTTGATGAAATAATGATTACACTATGTAATCTTTAGTAATAAGTATGGACATGAGCAGAGTTGTAAGTTTACTGCATGGTAAAGTCACTGACTTTTAAAGTTATGGTATGACTGAGCATCATCATGTTAAAATTCATTTGTGGCAGAGGCAAAAACTATAGATAAATGCTGGAGCAAAGCTCTTGTAGCATTTTACATGTGGTCTTGTTGATTTTGAATATGTACCCCGCAATGAAACAGTTTGTCACACAGAGTTATGTGGTACTTGTATTCTATGATGACCTTAATTCTTTTAAAGATTTGTTATTTTTAGATTATGACTACACAGTATGACCATGCATTGATGTATAACCATTTTCATCTCATTAATTTATCCTTCTGCAGTGGGTAAAGGTCAAAATCCTTACATTTATCTGTAACAGAGCAGCAGTTTCAAAGATAAAAGAGTACACACAAAATATATATACAGGATAGAATTTCTAAGATGGAACAAAGACTGCCCGTCAAAGATATCCTATTAACTGTAGTCCATGTCAAACCTGTCAATTTCAGGCTGAAACCTGAAAGATATTTTTTGATGATCTCTCACAGTTGATTTATGGGGATCTCTGCTTGCCTTTTTATCTGTCTAGGTTACATCCTTCATCGTGTTCTTTGAATAGATACAATCATGTCAATTTTCACTGGATTGGGACAGAACGTGTAAAGTTATGACAAAGTAGTGTATGTTTATAACGCTAAACTACTGAATCAGTGGTTGTGGCCAGATACTATACAATGCATGTTTGATACACACATCATACACAGTAATTTCATAAAGTCCTAAAAGCTTTTGTGTAGTTTCTTCTGGATGTGCCAAATAGTATGTACGCTTCTCATCTGATTTCAGAGAAGCAGAGAGCTTCAAGACATATGATCTATCTGCAAACATGTATTAAAGTAAATCAACATTTCATCCTGATTTGGCTATCAGAGTCCTGCTATTATGGCATGTATGATAAAACATTATGAATGTGCATGTTTGCATCTGATGCCCTTTTCATCTGAACATGGTATATGGAATAAAATGCTCCATATGAATAATGTATTTGGTTACTTGTGGTGATCTCTTTTTATTTGGGGGGGGGGGGGGGGAGGCAAGAATCTTGAAGTTATTTTGAGACCCTCATGAAATTACAGAAATCATTGTATAATGGGCTCCCCCAGTTTTTTATAGTATTTTTTCCTTGTATTCCGTGCCTGGTATTCCCTGTACAGGTATCCTGAAGAGATATTTGATCCAATTATGGCTCAAACAAGACATGCAATGCATTTCTCAAGCCTAATTGGGCAACATGGATGAGAGTGAAAGTGGCTGTATGCAAATTATGGAGAGGATAAAACGCATTCACACTTGTTTTGCATGGAATTGTTCATAGTGTAGCGAGGTGCTTTGCATGTTTGTTCATATACATGTACGATGTACTTTCAGATACATTGTACAATGTACTTGTGAACATGTATACTCTGTATATACTTCCAGAAGATTGTGAAGAATGCACTCCACTGAGTGATTCACATCCCATGACCTCAATGAAACAAATGTGAGCAGGTCTGTGCAAAATGTCAAAATTTTGAAAAAATACTGTAGAAAGTTGATACTGCCAGTTCACATAACACTGCATTTAGTTTGCTAAATAACTTCTCAATTCTTGAAATGACTATGAAATCACTTGCTTAGAATATTGTATGATGTTGTACCCTGGCTATTGTCTGTATCAGGGATATTTTGCCATTCTTCATCTTTCAGAGGAAATTAAATTAATGCATGTTCAATTTTATTTCCATTTCCATTGAATAAACAGAAAAAAATATATACAATACATTTACAGAACAAATTTATAAAAATTTCAAAGAAAATGTACAAGTGGTCACGAGTAACAACAGAATTTCATTTCTAAGGTATATACCTAATACAAAGATTAGAATGGAAATGGAGGGTCCCACTTAAAAAGCAAAGCTTGTAGGGTGTACTTCTATTTCAACAAAATGAAGAAAAGGAAAGTTTTACACTGAATTCTTGCTAATACATTTGAATCCCGTTATAACGAAGTCGTCGGGACTGGCAGTTTTCTTTCGTTCTATTGAAATTTCAATTTAACCGAACAAATAACCAGTAAAAATTATAGAGCCTATAATGTTGTGTTATACACACATTTTAGCATAAGAAAAGGAGCCTTAAAAGATTATGATGGACTATGTATCCATAATTGAATTCCTTTTTTTTTAACAAACACACAAATACACACATACACTTTTTAATAGTAGATATAGGGCCTCATAGGATTATGACGGATTGTGTGTGTGTGTGTGTGTGTGTGTATGTGTGTCTGTTGTGTGTGTTTGTGTGCTTTATTGATTTTATATTTGGTACTACAAGACACCATACAGAATTCACTGCAAAAAGCGGGCATTCTAATCAGCGATAGTTGCATCTACTCCACGGCCTCATTTCATTTAAAAAAAAAGTTAATATGGCAGCAACTCTTGCTGGAATGGAAATTGTCATGATAATGACAAGAATATGTAGCTTTCTGATTGGCTGTTGTTATGTAGAGTTGCCATTCCAGCAAGAGTTGCTATCATTGTAACATCTTTTATAAAATTTCAAAATCGCCCACTAATGTCATAACACGTCAACCACAAAGGTCAAAATCTGATTAACCACAAATGTCATAACACGTCGACCACAAATGTCAAAATTTCCATTTTTATTGTGAATGTCACAAGGCGTCAACGACAAATGTTATAACTCATTACTTGCAATATGATAGTGAAAAACAGTGAATCGTACTATAATTTCATCAACGTTTGTCTGTCCGTCTGTCTGTTAAATGGCATGAAACCTGGTGGGTGGACGAAGGTTGATCCCAGAATTACCCGCAAATGTCAAAACTCATCGATTGCAGTCATGAAAAAAAGAATGAATCATACTGTAATTTGATTAACATTTGTTTGTCTGTCTGTCTGTTTGTTTGTTTGTTTGTTTGTGTTTTTTTTTTTTTTTTGGAGGGGGGGGGGTGAAACTTGGTGGGTGGATATCGGTGCGTGGATCCCAAAATTACCCGTAAATGTCGTAATCCATCAACCGCAAATGCCAAAACTCGTTGCAACATACACGTAATAATGAAAACATAGTGAATCATATTATCATTTGATCAATATTTGTCTGTCCGTCTGTCTGTTTATTGGGACGAGACCTGATGGAAGGATGTAGCTGGACCCCAGAATTGCCATTGAGGCTTTGAATGTGTTTGTTTGTTGGTTGGTTGGTTGGTTGGTTAGTTTTTTTTTTTAATGGCGGCCTACGGGCCAGATCTGGCCCGCCAAAAATTTCCAGAAAAAGAGCGATCACAATCACATGTACATGTGATTACACAAAATTTTCTGAATTCGCTCGCATCTACTGACTTAATAACTTTTGTGGTAGCTCTTCTTTTGTTTTGCCCAGTTTAGTGGCGAACTGTGCATGGGTCGACGGATATGCCCACCTGCTGTGTGTTGGGTCCCGGTGCTCACTTATGCCTCTGGTCCAGTTAAAGTGACATTTAAACAATCTGCTGGAATCTACAATCTACTTTACGCAAGTAAATAAGCACTGAATTGATCAGTGTGTAACCCGAATGTTACACTCCCGAGTTCATAAATAAAGAATATCACACCTGGGATTAAGTTTCGACAAAATAATCCAATGACAAACTTTATTAGCTTGTTTGTCGCTCAACAAAGTACATCATTCAATTCAATTTGTTCACAGACTCAATTGTAACCTTTGTTACATTAGCATTATTAAATATTTGCCAGTGTATGACGATAATTCGACTCGTTGCTGTCTCTTTCTCTCTCTCGCCGGTTATCCTGTCGACGAGCCCAGAGTAGTCGCAAACCAGTCGTACACGGTAGCCGATGCAATGCTCAGTAGTCGTCAGTCACGCTGAACCAAGCAAAGGCTGGCCAAAGCTCTCATCCAAATATGTATCTAGTCAAAAGAGTTTATAAGACACAGGACTTTCCTAATATTGTGTCTATCTGATCATTAATATTTCTTCAGGAGTATGGAAGTCCACTCCAATATCTGATCTGATATATTGCCTTTACATACTCGCCTCACAAACCTATATGAGCGCATTAGACAATACAGATACAAACTCCGATCATCAAATGTTTGTCAATTCATTTTGACACACAAGTGCTTACGGTCAGTGTAGCCTCTCGAACTTCAGTTTAACATTTCAACATTCTGAATTATATGCAACACTGCTGCCACAAATAAAGCTTTGATCTATCTGATCAACTGGCGGTATAGTTGCTTCATCTGGGGTCGACAAATAATGTGACTCCGATTCAAATCTCATAGTTTGAGTGGAAATAATGCTCCACGCACACAATAATTACAGTGAGCAGTTGTACACTTTACCACGCATGTACAGTTAACATGTATACATTCTAAAAAGCATGAATATATAACTTTTTTATATTCACAATCGCACAACTATTCCTCACATAATTCTTTGCAAGGTTCTTCACTTCTAGTGGCTAGTCCTCCCACTCTAGAGTTAATTCCACAACTCAATAGTGCAGTGACCTCTGCCACTCACGGCTAACGGTCAGTGGACATAAATCTGTCAGTCCAGACGAGGGGGGGGGGGGGTGGTGCTGCTGCACATTGTAGACCTCAATGTTTACGAGCATAGCCTCACTGTCTCTGAGTGTGAGGGTCTACAGGGCATTTCAATATGTATGCAATCAAACATCTGACTTCAAATTCCAAGTCAGTTTCCCAATTTTGTCTGTCTAGCAATGAACTTGAGTCTATGCAAAATCATGTCCATTCATAAAACATTCAAAGGGCAAATACATTGTAGTGCATTGTAATATTACATTGCCAAGTAATACACAAGCATCAGTCATCGATCATCAATTTGCATACCATAACAATAACTTCGGAATTTATATACATGATATCAGAGTCTTCTTCTTAACAAGCAACCTCCATGTCTATTGATTGGGGTTCATAATTACAAACACTCTCCAATGCAATACATAACATGAGAAATACAATGACTTACCTAGTCAAAAGAGCCAACACTCGTTTTCACTACAAGTTGCTCCACACGGCAGTCAGTGGATGTACGTGCCACAACCAGTTGTATCACAGGCACATAAAACTTGTATATAACAGTACAGCTGATGCTTGTAAGGTTTTACCAGTGTTTTGTGGTAAACCTCTCAGCAGAAAATATATGTGTGAGAAAACTTTCCGGATCACACAGTCGATGTAACAAGCAAAGTGAATGCAGGCCTCAAAGCGCTGGCAGGAAGCAGATATGCCTATTTGCTCCAAAGCTATGGGCTTTTATACTTTTCTGTCTCTATGTAAAATGTTAATATTACAAACTTTCTCGAGAAAATCAGAAACTTCCAGGAAGTTAACTGACCAGCAGAAATATCATTGGTTCATGTTTCTATGACATCATTCAAAGTCTGCCTCATTGGCTAGAGGTCACTCATTCCCCTTGACTTCCAGGAACATTACTGACGTACTGACCATCCACTTGGCCAGACAAAGTCTTAACATTGACCAAGGGCAGTAACGACAGGCTTTCCAGTCACTCTCAAGCCTTCTGGCTATACAGGGCTTTAAAGTTGCACTCCTGTGACCTTGGTCACTAGAGCTGCTGCCTAACCAGCATAGCTATATAACACATTGTTTATACTTATGCAAACACTGATCTAGTTTACCATGCTAGACAAGTCATATATCAGAATCATATAAGCACTCAATTAGAATGCAGATACATACATCTCATTCGCATTAACGATGTATTAAACATAACAAATGCACACTCATATCTCTTATGCTGAAGTGTGTGGATCACACTTTGTTCTGAACGTTTGACATATCAAATAATAATCTTGCAAACAGTCATACCCTTACAGCCATTGATAATATATAGCACAACAGTATCTGTAATATAAAATGTAACACGAGCAATGTAAATCTAGTAATGTATGGAGTTACTCTACTTTAAGGCACACGCAAAGCTAGCCTAAACAGTTCATTGGAAATTGGGGGGGGGGGGGCAGAGAAATGGGAAGGGAAAGGAATAGAGGACAGAATTTGGGCTAGACGTGCACTCTACGTCATTGTCACAGAAAATGTTGGTCTACAGTTAGAACCAGTCCACTCTGTATAGGCTTTGCCCATGGTAGGACACTGTCCCTAAATCCCAAAGCAACTACTACTTTGTCCCAGAGAGAATGACCTTCCTCTTCTGAGACATGGCCCTTTCATTTCTCTTGATGTGCCTACACACCAACAAAAGGGAGGGGTGCTTAAAACAATATCCCTAGACTGGCTAGCTAGCTCCATCCTTGAGTTTTATTACACCTACATAGTCTAACACCAGCAGGGGCGTTTCACAGGGCTTGACCAGTCTCAATACACACAGGCTTACAATTGGACATTGGCTACTGGGGTCAAAGGCTGAAGGGGAAATCTTAAGACTAATCATGGGGTTACTAGTGCACTGATCGAGGGGTTGTTGGAAAACAGGTGGGGTACGGACGTCAGAGGAGGGATGAATGGAGGGGGTGGTAATAACAGTGACCATGGGTCTTCCAAGGAAGTAGGAATCTAGTCTGACGACATTTCTGGAGAAATCTTAGTAACCCATAATTTTGGTGGGGTTACATCTGCTTTAGCAGTAGTCATCAGTGGCGGATCCAGAGGGGGGCGCGACCGGCGCACGCCCCTCTTTATTTTTTATTTTTTGTTAAAAACAAAAGAAATAAAAAGGAAAAAAAAATGAAATGAAACCCGGAAGTGGCACTAGGAATATTAGTTGCGCCCTCCCCCCCCCCCCCTTTACAGAATTCCTGGATCCGCCCCTGGCCATGATAAAAAATCATGGGCGTACATATAGTACTCGAGCTCCTAGGATTCGAACCTATACGACCTGGAGTCCTGACTACGTCGATGTAGGGCAGTTTGCCAATCAGTTGCGATGAAAACATCTCGACGGAAGAATTTGATGAATTTGAATAAAATCTTGCACAGTTCAGTACGGTACGCTATGTACAGTTCGCTTGTTCGCTTTCTAATAGGGTGCTCGAAGGCACCCAATGTTGCTTTGTGCAGCGTGACCGCGGATGCCACTGGTTGGCATATATAATTTGAAGCTATATATTTTGGTGACTAGCATAACTATATTTATATATATATATATATATCCCTCACAACTTATCTTTTGTCCTCTGATTTCTCGAGGGCATCTTCATCGCTCTGGACATCACGCTATTAATGATTATAAAATGTGTTATTCTCTGACATTGACTTGCATAGAATAGTAGTGTCCCGGTGATGGAAAGTGCTCAAATGAGTGCCCAAATTCAGAACATACCTTTGAATTATGTAGTATCATCGTTTGCCTTGGAAACTGATAAACCGATATAGGAGTAATAGTCCAGCGGATATAGAAAAAATCATGCACTTAATGGTAAAAGCACCATATTTGGTACACATGTACATGATGCCAATACAAGTCACTTCTGATATGGAAGCCACTCTGATTCTCCCTTTGGCGGCCGTGGCGGCCATTTTTCAAAATGGCCGCCATGTGATATAGCAATGCTGTGTATTTTGGAAACTATAAGTCCGATTGTCGTGATTCTTGTACCAAAGTATAGATTTTGAGGGTCAAGGATTCCAATAAAATAATTTTTGAGAGGATAAAACCATGGCAACCTACTTATTGGCGGCCATTTTGAAAAAAATATGGCCACCATGCTAGATATAACATATCCTTAAAACGTATGGACAAAGGGTCATGACTCTGGTACCAACTTATATGTTTTTGGGTCAAGGATTCTGATAAATTCAACTGTAAGTGAATATGAATCGTTTCATCCTACGTTTTGGCGACCATTTTAATAAATATGGCTGCCAAACAACAGATGATGAATATTGTATATCTTCGAACTCAAAATATATACAATCACGATTCAAGTGTAAAAGTATAGTTTTTGGGTAAAGGTTTTCAATATAATGATGTTTTAGCAAAGTGAATAGGTTCATCACATCCTTTGTTTTGGCGGCCATTTAATATATAAATAGCGTACGAGTGTTATGAAAGCGGGATGCCCATTGTGGATTGATTCTGGTGTAAACGTTTGTTTTAGGGGTCAACAAAACAATATTACTTGTTCACTCATTTTTAGTCGTTCTAACGTGGGACATCTGGGCATAGTTAACTTTGTAAGCATTTTGGAAAATATGCTCAACTTCCTTTATAGGATTTCTGTATGTACAGTGTATGTGAAAAACATGATCTTCACAATATCATGTCTAAAGTACATATTAATCAAGATGATGTATTTTCTAGAAATATAGACTCTCGCTTTCTCTGGTCTCTGGACTATGGAATGAAAATCATAGTTTCCAACCAATTAGTACATCTGTTTTCTTTGGAAAAATGACACTAAGTGTGAGAAAAGTTCTAAAACTTCTTGGGTCACTTACATCAAATGTAAACACACTATATGTATGTCTACAAAATCCATGATTGACCAGGCTGTTCTGATACTTATAACTACACTGTATCTTATACATCAAACGATAAAGTAAATAGTGGCAGTGGGCAGGTCCTTCTGGTCCTGAACGGGTAGAAAGACGTCCCCGCCCTCCACGAGTCTCCAGCTTCCTTGCGGGCAGTTTTTTGCTTAATCAAAGACTAGGGAGTAAACCTTATTCAAATCCGGAGCGGAACCCCCAAGGCGGTTAGGTGTTGTAGTTCATCATCTCTCCGGCAAATATAATAGGTATTATACAATGCATCTTTATAGGTTTACATCTAATTGTCATTTGTAGCTCCACATGAGTCTACTAGCAAAATATAAACTACAAGAAAAATTATGCTAATTCATGAATTTAAGGAAAACCTCAAATAAATACAAATTTTTAGGTTCATAATTATTGGAAGATAAAACTGCAGAATAAAATATTCAGTAAATCGATCTTACTTACCGGCACCAGTAGAAATACTGAAGACGTTCTTTAAAGCGCACCTGCATCTATATGCATTCACGTTCATCACCGCTCAGCAATGGATGATCAGGAACAATAATTGTTTTGGATTGTCAGAGCTAATTCGATTCCTTCATATTATGATTCCTTATAATTTTGTGTAACAGTTTTGACAAGGTCATACTATGAAATAATGAACAAGAACTGAAAACAAACTTTAGAAATCAGTAGGTCTTATAAGACTGCAATAATCATGTCTTTGTGGCTGGAAACTATAACAGTACACTAATTGTACTCTCCTGTCTATGCATCCAAAATTGGGGGGAAAGTCTTCTATTCCATTCTCACCATTTTATTCTACCTTTGATATTCAACATAATTATCTTTAGTATTCCACGTATGCAACAATTGTACTTATGTGGTGTTCAATACCTACTTGAATAGTGAATGTAATATAGGTATGGTCAATCAACAACAATCAATGAACAATAAAGAACTAAACGCAGCAACGACATAGGAGGTTCATATACCAATTATAGGTGAACGATTCTTGTCAATGGGACAATACCTATGGCAAGTGAGGGTGTATATATAACACATACAGGGTGGCCCCTCAGAAAATGGAAACGAATATTTTTCCAAAACCAAAACGAAATTGTCCAATTTGGTTGAGTACTTTTCTTTCTAGACATGTTTTTGTTAATCATTAATTTCTTACTCTAATTTATCAAAACCCAGCAACGGAGACTACCCAACAATTGAAGGTCAATTTTCGACAATAATCCTATTCAAGCATTCCACATTGTGATGTGCGGCCTCAATTCTTTGTTAGTCTCCCAAGTGGCTTTTGTTCGATGCTGAAATTTGTTGAATTGAGCTAAGAAATTTACGCTCGACCCGTCTTTACAAAAACATCTGTAGAATGAAAACTACTCAACCAAATCGGATGATTTTGGTGTCATTCTTCTTCTAGATAAATTCTCTACAACTCTATGTCATTCATTTTGGCATCAAAGTAATGAAAATGTGCAGATATTTGAGAAAACTCGCGTTTCCTTTAATTCTAGGCCACACTGTATATAATGTGTGTGTGTGTGTGTGTGTGTGTGTGCATACTCTATGTAGTGCGGCAGTCATATTTATCAAAATGGACATGTGAAAATGAAATGTGTTAGTTCTATTCATCAACAAATACTTGTTTAAAATCATTGACCCCAATTAGTTTCAAAGACGTACAGTAGAGTATATGTTGCGATGGCCATATTTTAAAATGGCAGCCAAAACATAGGATGTGATGGTTGTATACACGAAAAGATGTATCCATTTAAATAATTGAACCTCAAAAACATATTTTTGTACCAGAATCATGAAGATGCATCCATTGGTTTTAAAGATATATGAACAGAATGTAGAGCGACAGCCATGTTTAACTGGAGGGAGGCCATATTTATTAAATGGCCGCCAAAACAAAGGATGTGATGAACCTATTCACTTTGCTAAAACATCATTATATTGAAAACCTTCATCCCAAATCTATACTTTTACACTTGAATCGTGATTATAAAATTCATTGAGTTCGAAGGTATACAATATTCATTATCCGTTGTATGGCAGCCATATTTATTAAAATGGCCGCCAAAACGTACGATGAAACGATTCATACTCACTTACAGTTGAATTTATCGGAGTCTTTGACGCCAAAAACATATAAGTTGATATCAGAGTCATGACCCTTTGTCCATACGTTTTAAGGATATGTTATATCCAGCGTGGTGGCCATATTTTTTCAAAATGGCCGCCAATAAGTAGTTTGCCATGGTTTTATCCTCTCAAAAATTATTCTATTGGAATCCTTGACCCTCAAAACCTATACTTTGTACAAGAATCACGACAATCGGACTTATAGTTTCCAAAATACACAGCATTGCTATATCACATGGCGGCCATTTTGAAAAATGGCCGCCACGGCCGCCACAGGCAGAATCAGAGTGGCTTCCATATCAGAAATGACTTGTATTGGCATCATATACATGTGTACCAAATATGGTGCTTTTACCATAATGTGCATGATTCACCCTATATGTGCCCTATATCCGCTAGACTATAAGGGCTGTATTGAAGGTTTCACTGACTGCAGATGAACGGAGCTATAGAAATTATTTCACAGGTCAAAGTGACTTTTAAGTCATTCAAGGGGGGTGGTCCTTTTCTTCAGCTTTTGAATAATAACCATGATTACGCGCAGATCTATACAAACAGTGGCGGATCCAGAGGGGCGCACCGGGCAGCTGCCCCTCTTTATTTTTGGTTGAAACAAAAGAAATAAAAAGAAAATGGGGGTGCGTGCGCCCCCCCCCCCCCTTTGATCTTGCCAAGGCGCCTCCCCTTTACTGAATTCCTGGATCCGCCCTTGTACAAAGGCGCATATTTCGTTATTGTCGCAGAGGGACTGATCCGTATAAATATGGATAATAACATTATGTTGGATCACAATAACTGCTTTCCACTTCGAATGCACTCTTCATTCACCGTTGAGTGTTGGTACCAGGCTTTATCACTCGTGTGGGATTACTATGGCTGGATACGTCGTCAGAGGCTTCCACATATTATCATTAACTGTTTAGATCAATTCTGATCACAGCACGAGGTATGATATTGTATTCTTTGAAAGTCGCTGACTAATTTGTAAGGCCATGTATGCAATAATTATGATCACGAATATTCTCTCTGAAATGGTGTTTCGAATCGACTTCAACGCGGAATTCATTCCCGTTGATTTGTTATCTTCTAAGATAGCACTCACAGCAGTAATGCCAAAACATCCTGTTCATTTACACATTAAAATTAGTTTAACAAAATTACAATCACTTTATCTATTACCGTATACTATGCAGTTGGTCAGGGCCTTCACGAACGCCAACATACATTGTACTGATTAAATAATGTGTGAGAATGTGGAGGTAGTAATGTCCCAGAAACATCGTCGAACCAGCATACCTCAGTGCGCACCCATTAGGGCCTCTTTTTTGGCCTAAATTTCAAATTTTTGTAGAAACTGATATTTCCGTATGAATTCTTAGTCATCAAACACGAAATTTCTAGCAGAGCCTATATACTCCCAAACATTTTCTCTTGTTTTATGTTTGGTCCACTCTAAGAAAAAAAAAATCAAAAAATCGGTACTGCTAATGTGTGGTATCGTCTCAGTTCTAAGTTATCCCGTTTATCAATACTTTCAGGAGGAAAAGAAATGCGCCTAAAATGCACCTCCTCAACGCTGTCATATCCCTCCCTCCCCCTCCCCCCCCCCCCCCCACTCCACCAATCTGGATTACGCAAACTTGCTTAAACATGTTAAAGATACCATATGTATTTTTGTACATTCATGTAATGAAAGAAAGAACGCTTATGCTTTCTGTAAAAATATAACCGGGTATCCTCAAAAAGACAAATCAAAATTTCTTTCGAAAAATATTGATCGTTGCGAACTATGTCATATGCGTCCGCAAAGTAATCATGTGTTGAACGCAGGTATCCCTGTTAAAATCCCTTCTACTTCTGTAAAATGAACAAATGAGTTGTGAGCATGCAAGATAATTATGTTTTTTCTTTGGCATGCGTAGTGTCAATCATTTACTTGAAATAAAGAAAAAGATGAAGGGCCAAAAGAAAAAGAAAGATTGATACTCACACTTCTCTTCCATTTTGCAGAAATTAGGACCAAACAATAATTTGCCGACATCATAATTCGGGTGTGATGCTGATGACGTTCACTGTAACTCTGAGGTAACTTAAACCATTTTCTCCTGAGAAAGCATATTGTGACTCGAGGAATATGAGTGCATCTACGAGTCGTAGTACGACGGCGAAACCGCAAGATTCAAAGGACTCATGGCGCTACGTTATCGTCCTTTCAAAATTCACAATTATGTTCCTGGATGCGGGACTGGCGAAATCCTTGGGAGTGTTGCTTCCAGTAATGATCACTCGCTACAACACCGACTACAAAACCATGGGGATGATATGTAGCATGCCGGCTACCCTAGCGTACTTTGCTGGTGGGTATATTATTGTAGCTTTAAATGGGTTACTGTTCTACAACGGTATGACAAGGACCTTTGCGGTTTCTCACGCTTTTACAAAGCCTCCTATTGTTGTTTAGCTATATCATAAGATTTTAATGCATTTAATTGTTAAATGGGGTCGTATGTGCTAAATATGCACAGTGTGAACATATTCTGATTGCCTTTTTTTTCAGTAAAAACAATGAATTTACCTGCGTCTAATCACACATGAACCAAATGGTTTCTTTTGAACACGCACTGGTTACATTCGCAGGCGAATATATAAAAATGATCCAACGTTAAAAGCATCTTATGACCGGTACACTATATAGAGACAATGGGGAGGGAAGATCTCGCTCTGTATCACAATGGATGTTAAAGGTCCAGTTTACCTTTGGGAGTAGAGATTTCAAAAAATTTCAAGATATCACATTGATGCATATGTCTAGGTCTGTTGTATCATAAAACATCATACCATATAATTTTTTTGCAATAGAGCCTAAAATACGAGGAGATATCCTCTCTAAAAAAATCGAGTGGAAATATTCACTCTTAAAAGAGTGAATACAAAAAAGAGTTATTTTAGAGTGAAATTGGAGTGAATTATGAGTGAAAATGTTCATTTTCACTCATTTTGGAGTGACCTCAAGGATCACTCGAAGATTTTGGAGTGATCCCTGAGGTCACTCCAAAACGAGTGAAAACGAACATTTTCACTCAAAATTCACTCCAATTTCACTCTAAAATAACTCTTTTTTTGTATTCACTCTTTTAAGAGTGAATATTTTCACTCGATTTTTTTTAGAGAGCAGTGTTTTCCTTAATAAACCGTAACTGTATATAGACGGTTTAATCCAGAAACATTTTTTATTATAACCATTGTTCACATTTTGTGTTTTTAACAACACTTAACATTGATTATACAGATTCAAATTTTTACAGTGGTTGTTTTGTAGCCCTAACTCACATTTCAGAACTATTCTAAAGCACTAATGCTGGGTTTTTGTTTCATCTGCAAATGGTAGATTATGCCTTTAACCATGTATAAGGTGCATGTGGGTGAGAAAAACAAAGACGCGCTCCAAGGAGCAGACAAAAACATATTTTCTATTCTTTTCGTTATATGCCATCGAGATATCTGAAAAGCACTTCATTCGTTTGCATCAGTCAACCGTGCAGTCGATCCTTGACAGTCTCACTGCTACCATGTACCTCAAGTCCAAGTTGATTTATTTCATTTCCAACAACTTCGTTCAACCTACCTTGCCACTACGACATACTCTCAATATAGACATCATAACGTGCACTGGGCCGACCACATCACGATCACTACATTATATCGCATCATTCCTCACGGTGCTATTTGGGCTTTGCTCAGTACAAAAAAATAAAATAAAATAAAATAAATAAATAAATAAATAAATAAATAAATATATATATATATATATATATATATATATATATATATATATAATGGCAAAGGACGTTTTACGAAACTCTGGTAAGGCCGCACTTCACTTTTTTTTAATCTTTTTTTTTTTTCGTTCATGTTATCAGAACGAAACAAAATCGGCATCCACAACCTCAAGATAAGTATTTGTGCAACCCATGATACACAAACACGCGCACTATGATACACACACACACACACACGCACACGCAAATATACATAATATAATATATCCAAGAATATTTTTACGATACCAAACAAACACCTGTTGTTTATTTTTTTCATCGAGTACTTTCCCTTCTCATTGGAGATATATTACTCTCGATTATGAAAACGACAATGTCTGAGAATTTTTCCACTGCCTGCAGACGAAGAAAAGAAGAAGGTGGCCATAATGCTTGGGATTTGAATGATTTGGCCCATACGTTTGAACTCAAAATATGTCTACAGCAATGATAGAACGCCCAATATAAGAGCCCTTTAAGAGCCCTATATAAGAGCCCTTTGAAATACATCTACACAAGAATGTTCCGCATCATACAGTGTCATAGCTGTCAGTGATGGTACACACTGCGACCTCGTTCCAATTCATCACGCTTGTGCGCTCCCCACCCACAAGGTACATGTATTTCCAACTTCTTTGTGATGGCGACGATTAGGGCGCAATAGCAGTGACGACAGGGTTGTTCAGGGACACATTTTTTTATCATTATCCATTGTTCTATATTCCACATTTTCATAGAAATTTTGCATTTCATTTGATTTCGAAAAATAAAGTAAACATGTTGTATTACTCGGAATGCCCGAAATAAAAAGAGAAGAATACAAGCATAGTAAGATATGTGCCTGGTCCTTACTACGCGTTCACTGCGCGTTCAATATGTAAGAAGTATTCTTAGATCAAGTCGTTATTGAATATTCCCACATCTCCCCAAAGCTTATTATCAACAGTCCAGAGTTCCATGAAACTCTGAATACATGCAATTTCACAATTCAAAATATAGCCAAAGAAGGATCCGTTTTGACAGTTCACTGATATTTTCCTTGAATGTATTCTTCCATTCTGAGTCCAGTCCTGTTTTTAATTTCACTTTTAACCCCCCCCCCCCCCCATTGCCCAACATAGACAAACTCTTCGGTAGTTTTTACAAGTCGTCCGGATCTTGTTCGCGTCTTCGTGACAGCTCTTGTTGGTGAGGTCCCTTGCTGGCTCAGGCTGGTCTGCTTGGTAGGCTGCTGGGTATCTGGCTCAGCAAAAAAATGATCAGGGTTCCCTGGCTCGTCACTGAAGACTCTGGCACTCTGGCCATCTTCGCTTGGTCCTGCTGGGTGGTAATCAGCGTCATGCAGCAACGCTGAGAGGATCAGACTTCAACATCTGCCAGACATGGAGAACAAGCTGGGAAGACACCCAACGACCTGCCCAACTCGTTGTCACGCCCAATACATCTGTCCCCCCAGGAGCAAACCTCCCAAGGAGTGAGTGGGTGTCTCTAAATCGGATTCGAACGGGAGTTGGGCGTTTCAATGCAGCCATGCATCGTTGGGGGCTACGCCCGTCAGCAGCTTGCCAGTGTGGTGCACCAGAACAGACTGCTCAACACATCTTGAGTGAGTGCCCTGATCTCCGCCCTCCTGACAACAATGGACCTGACACACCCTACTCCACAGACTGTAACTTGGCTACAACAATTGAGGGACATTATTTAGCTGCTGCTGCCTCATAAGCAAAAAGAAGAAGCGTCAGGTGATATGGTATTGTACCATGTCTGGACATGGTAGGATCTTGGTTGTTGAGCTTTCTGAGTGATTTTCCCGTAGCGAGACTGATCGCGGATCCAGACCGAATCCCTAGATCATATAGCTGTGGAAGGACACGTGAGTCATGACGTCTGTTGTAGGTCATCATGACTGTGGTACTTCTCCTCCTTCTCTCTCACAAATTTCAGGTCCTGCTGTTGTACTCGTGGCAGCAGCATGTGTGGCAGTTACATAGGGACCTGGGTCTTCAGTCTCCTTCCGATAAGAAGTTAACCAGGAGCTAGCCCGTTTTTGGAGTGGAGGCATACGACAGCTGAGAATGGCTAACTGGATGTCATCGTTTTTAGTCAGCCGTGCTTTTACAGTGCAAACTCCTCTTTCTGCTTCACCATTTGCTTACGGGTACCTTGGAAAACTGGTAGTATGGACAAATTCAAACTCTTCGCAGCAAGCTTTCTGATGTTCTTGTGAGCAAATTGTGGACCATTGTCTGATACCATACAAGGTCTGGAATCCTTCAGCGAAGAAATCGCTGCTGTTACTGTCTGACCTTGTAGTTGTTTGTCTTCAATCCACCTTGAGTATAGTAGTCGACTACTATCAGGAATGTATTACCTTTGTTTCGAACATTATTGAGTCCCGCGTATTACAAGACATTGTCATGTCCTGGAAGGAAAGGACGAGGTCATCAAAGACTCGTGGACTTGTTATAGCCTCTCAAGGATATTGAGTCTTTGCAGAGATCTCGGAATGACCAATCTTTCATCATAGACCGGCAAGTCATCTAATACCACACTCGAGTGTCCTCTCTGCTCATAGAAGTGTTTCAGGATAGGGTTGTGTGGCATGGTCTGGCCATGCCTTGGTACAGTAGTCTCTGACTTTTCCACATGCTTCATCCGTTTTTAGTGCTTTTCTGATTTCATGTATAGTCTTTGCACTGTTACTGGTAGGTTGATGGTTGATGTTGACGCACATGATTCGACCTCCTCTATGAAACTGATAACATCACTTCTTCCTGGTCTCTCTACTGGTGCTCGGGACAAGATGTCAGCTAAGGTCTGTTTTCCAGGCCCGGAACATACCAGGGACCGCGGAATGTTTTTCAGTGAGGAGGGGAGGAGGGGGAGGTTTCAAGGTCAAGCCCCCCCCCCCCCCCGCCCCCACTTAGACGGATCGGCGAAGCCAGGATTTGATCTTGGGGGGGGGGGTGAGGGCGGTTACTTTGCGAGGGAGCGAAATGAACATTTATGGGAGAAATTTCATAACTCGACCATGTGGTTCTGCCACTAAACCGCTCCGACTGTGCTGTATTATTCATCCAGGTACATGCGCTGCAGCTTGGCATGGCAACACGAATGGTGTGGTTTCCCACGATTCTCTGCTCCCATGGGAGTGAAAAAAACGAAAAACATCAAAGGACGCAATATTGTCCGCAGCATCCGTAACTGTCCGTAAATGTCCGTAAACGGACGTAAGTGTTGTGATACGTTAAATTGCAGTTAACTTCAGATACTTACGGTGGACGCAAGTGAACGCAAATGGACGGGAGGTGTTTTTTTTTGCGGATGGTTGCGTCCAAGCTACGGATAGTTACGTTCAGTTACGGATAGTAAGGCGAACGTTCAGTTAAGGTTGCTTGCTTAAGTTTGCATCCGTGGAGTCCCTCCGCGAAATTTTGAACATTTTAAAATTTCGCAGGTTTGACGCCGTCATTTGCGTTTCTTTACGGATTAGTTACGGACAGCTTAAATACGTCTGCATACGACCTTGCGGATACCTGCGTCCACGCTGCGTCCCCCTGCGTCCACTCTTCCGTATCTCTTCGCGGCGGACGTAACCCATCGTAAGGCACTGTGTGACTGGGACATTACATTGATATCATGAACGCTGTTAAGCAATCAAACTGAAAATCGTGCCCACGAGGGTGTACATAAGGGGTATTATCCTCCCACATGAAGGTGATTTTACATTCTCAGACCTGAAATTCAGCGATCTTGTGCAAACTTTTGGTGTGCAATACTTGCAATATTTTCTATAGCTGCCCCCCCCCCCCCAAAAAAAAAATAATAATAATGGAAATAGATAGGGGTTTTTGTCAGGGAAGGTTTAATAGCTTAATCCCGGCATTTGGCTCTTGTCATCATCTGTGTATCATATGTACAAAGTCTAATGAGGTAGATGGGGAGGGTGTGGGAGTGGCATGTCCCCTCCCGCTCGACGGAGCTTTTGCGTTTTTAGAATTGAAATGAAGTGATCTGAAGCACACTTTTTGTGGGAAATTCCGAAATTGTCATTCCCGAACATGTAGGGGAACAATCAATGGGAGGGTGGCAAGATACCCCTTCCATATTCGAAGGATTTTTTTTTTTTCGTTTTTAGAACTGAAATTCAACAATCTGGCGCACACTTCTGCGTAGAATATCTGGAAATTATTTGTCAATCAGAGAAGCGTAGCAGGTCTCTGGAAGCAGACAAAGCAGGATTATGTGGGAGGAGATAAGCCAATTTCGGTCTGACGAGCATGTAAAAAAAGTTACGCAGCGTTGTAACGATATGCTCAATTTTCGCGAAAATCGTGTCATGAGATGTGCGAGACTTGAGAGTAATATTCAGCAAGCGGCGTTGTCCAAAAGTTCTTGCGGTGGAATGGTCGAGGAAAATGTCCGGCTGTTTTAGGGTTAAGCAATCGGTAGGCAACTGAAATCTCTTGAAAGGAGGGGTCTCCCCCAAAAAGCGGTGGAGTTGGCAAGTATGGAGTAAAACAATAATCTTACTTATACACCCGCGTGTGCGTAGTGCTGAGAAAATAACAAATAAACCGCGTATACTTTCTGCGTTCTTTGAAAGGCTTTTCCTGTTCCTGCGCCCCCACTGCATATCGCTGCGTATAATCAGGGAGAGCTTTATATTTTGGCGACGCGGACTTTCAGGGGGGAAATACTGTTCTGCGCATGCGCAAAATTGCTTAACGAAATCAATCATTGTTTTCATGGTCGGCTCTGGGCCATTTTAGCGTCCGCTAAAATTCACGACGCAGACGCAGACAGCAATCATTAGCCGGGTTCACACGTACACCAATTAGCGGGATACAAATCTCGAGATTTGCATCGCGATCGTCATCCCGCTATTTTGTACGTGTGAACCCGGCTATTATGAGGGCACCTTTTTACTGCATCCTCGCGTAATCTAAAGCTACTTTGTAACACGACGCAATGGAGACAAGAAACGTCCGTGTCGCAAGTCTAAAGTTCCCTATTAAAAAAAGTGTGGGAGCGAAATTCTTGTTACAAAACACATGATGCAATATAACTAATCTTAACACATATTATAGTTGATCAATTTATCCTAATGTTTTAAAAGTAACTGCTGTTGAATTATTTCCCTTCACAGCCCCATTTGTGCACTTGTTGATGAAGGTTGTAAATGTTCGGGCCTTGACGGTTTTGGGCGGTTTCCTATTTGCTCTTCCTGTCCTATGTGTGCCATTCGTCGATTCGACCATTCTACTGGGAATTCTGACGTCAACAACAGGTAACTGCTTCGACAATAAATTTATACGAGTTGATATAGGCATGTTTGTAGATCTAAAGAGAACTATCCATACAGGGAAGGGGGGGGGGGGGGTGGCGGGACCACTGAACATCAACATACCCATAGTCCATCCTGAGGGGGAGGGGCGGGAGAAGAATACCAGTGACTTTGTGCACCTCTGATCCCTTCCGAAATCGGCAGCCCCAGAACAACGTGTACTGTAAATTCACCTAAACCTTCATCAACATTCCATTTTCATATGCTTGAAATAATCGACACAGTCATTTTCCTTTTTCTTATTTTCCCCTCATTTCCTGTAAAGGTTTTGGATTGGCGATGTTACACTTCCCCCACTACGTGGCACTAAATGACTACTTTCCTGTTTCGTTTGTCTTCTACAACACAATGACTCTCTTCGGTCTAACACTAGGAGCTTTTTGTCTACCTGTCGTCGTTGAGAGATCGTTAGAAGCCTACGGGGAGAGTGGTGCATTCCTCATCCTCGGTGGGATATGTCTCAATACTGTCGCGTGCGGAGCTGTGGTCCGACCTCCAACGGACCTCTCCGGGTTGAACCAGAAGGAAGAGGAGATGAAGCGAGAAGGACGTCTGATAGAAGACTCAACAGCATCAAGTCTCAAGACAAATTCTGTGCAAAACATGGAAACGTCGTCGGGTTGTGCAAGGTCGTTCGTTAACAAACTGACATCCTTAATCTGTGTGTCTGAGCCTGAGTTCACACTCGTTACACCAGCCATCTTCTTGACAAGTTACGTCCTGTATGCTTGGATGCTTTTCCTTGTGCCTCAAGCAGAATGGCTTGGCATTGAGCCCTCTCGCGCTGTGTTTCTCTCTAGCATCGCAGGCATCAGCGGCATCTTTGGACGATTACTCTTTCTCGCCCTGGTACGTTTGGATTTGAACCCTAACCTCATCTTCGCCCATTGCTGTTTCATTTGTTCAGTATCATTTTTCGTTTTTACCTTGAAAGCGACATACGTCTATCAGGCCGTCAATGCCGCTATCCAGGGCTTCGTCATGTTTATTCTTGACTCCATCCCGCACACCGTATTGAAGAAGACAGTAAGACGTCAGGAGCATCTTTCTACAGCCTTGACTGCCCACTTGGTAATATTTGGTTCTGGTGCCCTCTTCGGTGATTTCCTGTCAGGTACGCTAACATCTATCAAGACTGGTCAGATTTGCACTATTATTGGTTTGCCATCCATATTCAAGGGCGGGTGGGGAGGGGGGGGGGGGTGGTACATATTAGGCCTAAGATCATTTTGCAATCTGCGTGATCATGCCGATGTATTTGATGGTTTACCGTATGTCAAAAGTGCTGAATCCAAATGGATAATGCAACTCTTACGTCCTTTCAGAGTGTTGAGATGTTCCCAATAGCCACCAAAGTCTGAAATAGTTATGTTTACAGGCGTATAAATGGTGAACAGTATAGACGTATAAAAACGAACTTTTACAGGATTTTCACGGTGCTGAATCTGAATCTGGGTGATTGAGCTTTTGCATTCTTGAAGATTCTGAGGTAGTCAGTATGGCAACCCAAACTTTGAAATCCTCTCAATTCTTATTTAATTTCCTGTTAGAAAATGAAATATTGAAAGGATTTGATGGATGTAGCAGATTGCATGATGGATGCTTAATCTGAATAGAGATATGGATTTTTTTTTTGTATCCCTGAGGTTTGGAGAAATCAAAAATGTCGGCAAAAATTAAAATTATATCAAGGGTGCTGAATCCGAATCTGGCTGATGCAACTCTTGCATCAATGAGGATTTTTTTTTTTCATGTCTAAGATGGCCGCCAAAATAGAAATTCGGATTTCAGTAAATTCATACAGTGAATGAATTTATACGAAAAGGATACCTTTCCGAGTGATTCGAATACTATCCATGCAGCTCTTGAATCCTTGAGGGTCTTAAGATATACATGATTTTTTTTTCTTATGTCCATTTTGGCGGTCATCTTGAATATCTCAAAAACCTCAATAATGAAAGAGTTGCATCAACTAAATTCGGAATCGGCATTCTCTGTAATTGTAGATAAAGTAAAAACACAATAATCATCAAATTATTTCAAATCTATCTTTTATTTGTCTCAACAACCTCAGGAATGCAAGATTTCCTTCATGAAGATTCGGACTCTGCATCCCGAAATGGATTAAAACCATCATTTTTCACACTTTTCACCGCTAGGGATGTAAATATGGAAATATCCAAGTTTGGAGGCCCTCTTAAGTATTTAGTTACATCATACAGATTCTGATTCGAAGTCCTTTGAAAAAGGCAAAACTTCATTTCTGTTTCCATTTTCACAATTTATTAGGAAATAGGAATTTCAGATTTTGCCGGCCATTTTGGCGTCCATTTTGAATATACCAACAAGGCTGCAAGACTTTCATCATTCATGTTCGGAGTCAGCACCATCGAAATGGAGTAAAGCGATCAAAAAACATGTGGCGGACGGTAAAACAAGGTTGCCTCCGGCACCAGGGCTATAGTTTGGACTTTTTTATTTTCAAATCAAAAAGATCGTTCCTCTGTGCATTTGCAGCTTTAAGAAGAATGATGATCTTTTTTTAATACTGTCTCCCTGCTCGCTGCTCGTTGGACGTAAAATACGATTGCCTCACGCACGAAACCATGATTTTACTGGCTTTTAACTTTATCATTTTATGGTGATTATACTTTCTCCGCAGATGGACACTAAAATGTTTTTTTTTTCCAGATTACAGATGAATGTTTTTATAATTCCATACCATTCATGACATAGCTCAACTTGCCGATTGTGATACATGTATAATTATACCGACAGCGTTTAGAAGACGCTGAAATGGTAATCACTTTCAATAACTAGTGTTAGTATAACCTATAGTTTTTCTTACAATACACTGTATCATATGCATTTATTACCAATGCATTATTCAAATCAAGCATGAACTTTATTCAAAAGGGATAAGGATTTCACATTATATTTTGTTGTCCGTTTTTCTGTCATCCTCCTTTATGGTTTGTTTTGCATGTGTAAGAATTGCTAATATCTTTCCATATCATCTTTCATTCTGACAGGTTTAATCTTCGATGTTACCAGGTCCTATACTGTCGTCTTCGCGGCATTCGGATCGATTCAAATCGTCGTTCTCTTCAATCTCATTCTCTCAGAAATCTTTCGCAGAATAAATATGACAGGAGCAACATGAATTTCAATTCTGAATCAAACTGTGAGAGCCAGAAAACTGCATAATGAATCTCTAGAGGAACTTCCTTCACTGCAAAAAGTCCGGTGTTAAATAGTAAACACCGAGCTGGTGTTAAATTGTCGGTGCTCATTTATGGTGTTAAATTAACACCTCCGGGTGTCATTTCCAAATTTTAAACTGTTTTTTGAAGAGTTTCTTAGTAACTGCACTTCTTGTTGATTTTTAATTTAAACAAGACGATCAAGAATTTTACATTAAAATACTAGATTTTTGAAAAAATGTGAAAATAAATTTACACCAAAGTAACACCAGCTGTTGTGGTCTCTTATTGAAGCTGGACGGGTGTTAAACCATTGATATTAACACCAACAAATATCAAATCAACACCATGTGGTGTCAATTTTGAATTAACACCAGTACAGTGTCAAAATAACACCAGGTACAGTGTCAAATTAACACCACGAAGTGTCAGGTGAACACTTTTCAACACCATCACAGTGCATTTTTAACACCTGTGGGTGTGGTCCTTTATTGAAGTTTGATCGGTGTTAGATTTAACACCCGTGGTGTTAAATCTAACACCGATGTTTTTACAGTGTTCTGAGGACAGTGATTAAAGGAAACACAAGCCTCGGTTTCACCATCATGTTTTAGACCCCGATCTCCCCGATCTATGCATATCCCGATCCATCACATCGGGTAAAAGCGGCAAAAGCGTACAGAGATCAGTTGAAATTGGAAGAATCGTAGCAGCAGCGGTGGAACGAAAGAGCAAAAGGCGATTTTTTTTTCTTCTTGCAGATTGGCAAGAAATTTCGAATACGTTTAAAAATTCTGTTGATATGGAGGAAATGAAAAAAAAATCAATGTAAGTCTTTGAAATAAAAATCAACTGGAACTATTTGAGCAAAATACATTGCGAAAATAATTTCATATAGGCCTAATCAAAATTGAGCCGTCATAATGAAGAAATCCACGTTAACAGTAATAGATGTTGCATGGTTTTATAGTTCATTTGGCTATTGTTTGTTTTTCATTTTTCATGTGTTTCTTAAATGCACCAAAAGTTGCATGTATATTCCCTATTCCCTTGGTTCCATGACATTTACTCCTGCGACAACTGCCTCCAAGAAAATTTTTGCACGCTAAGCCAAATATAAAATCTTTCTAAGATACTACTGCTCACATGAAACTGAACCTAGAACCCTATCACATTCCAGTCCTACGATACCGATACATCGATGGCGTCATTATTCTTCTGGACGCAATGCTCCCAATCTCTAGCACAATTCCAAAAACACATAAGTGAATACCCTCCATCCCAAAATCAAAATTCACCTTTGGGTCATCTCATCCCCCGATTGTGTCAACTTCCGTGACCTAAAAGTCCTCTTGGACAACGGAACTCTCCAGACAGAGTTATATTCCAAACCAACGGACTCCTACACATTTCTCCCTCCCTCCTTGCGTCATCCCCAACATGTGTTCAAAAGCATACACTACAATCAGGCCCTAGGAATCACACGTAATTGTTCTCAGCCCGAAAGTACTGTCAAACATCTCAAAGACCTCCAACACTATTTTGACAAGTATAATGTACTCTCCGTAACAAACTGAAAAACAAATCGTCAGAGTTCGCTCCATCCCTCGTTCTAAACTATTTGACCTTAAAAAAAAAGAAAAAAGAAAGAATGGCCCCCTTGGAAACGACCCCATTCATCTTAACATACACAGTCCCGCCACCGCCAAACTACACAAAATTCTCAAAGAAGAAGAAGAAGAAGAAGAAGAAGAAGAACAACAACAACAACAACAACAACAAAGCCCTGGAGGAATCAGGTTCACTGTCCGAGATACTTTCGGATCCCCCGTTGGTTGCATTCCGACGCCCTCACTCCCTCCGCAACCTGCTAACATTCTCTTGCGACCCAAAACCTGACCAGCCAAATGAACCCAACACAAACGGCTTTGCCAAATGTGGAGCCAAACGCTGCATGCTTTGAGGCTTCGTCAAAAAAGGCAAACAGAAACTGAAACACTGACCCTCAATGGCATTAATGTTGACCAATGAACACCACACAGTCCCTTCCAGGTAAACCCCATCACTTTGACCAGTGTTGACTTCAGACTTGTAACAGGATACTCAGCCTAGGATTTGACCACACAGGAGATACAGATAAATACAGGTAAAACACTCGAGTATGTATATTGTTATACATTTCAAATGTTGTATTTACTATGAGATCTTATTTGTACTGATTGCTGCTGTATTACTATGATATGAGTAAAGTTGAGTGCGATTATTTATGAGTTATGAGTAATTTGATTTGATTATGAATGATGTGTAATGGTGTATGATGTATTCTGGATTATGACTTTGTGCTTTTTGTCTTTTTTGTTTTATATGAGTAATGTTAAGGGCGATTATAATGTGAGTAATGAGTTGAGCTGATCATAATCTTATATGAATGATATGTGTAATGACATATGGATTAGCTATGTATTTGGTGTTTTTTAAAATAATTTTGATATGTTTGATTGTAAAATCGTATCCTCAATATGAAATAATGGTTATTATTGTTTAATGTTATGATTAGTGTAATATTTTGTTGACAGAAGATGAGCACACTGCTGTGATGCAGGGCGTCACAATTAAATCATTCACGCCGCAGGTAATTTCACAGAAATGTTATTGTTAATAGATTTGATTTAAAAGTTGATATACTTTAGAAGTTGTTTAAGATGTATATTTTGGTAATACATCATCTTAATATATTTGATCAATCGTAGTGTCATATTCATAATATTTGTGCATGTATGCATTATGCCTGTATGTATGTGTGTATGTATGCAATACATAATAAGGCCTAAATATATATTATATACATTGTATATATGCATATGGATGTGTTACGCATGATTGTAATCATTTTAAAATGGTGGTAAATTATGATTATCATATTTTGAAAGTTTGATATTTGAATCGAATTTACGTTTTCATTTTATTTTTTTTTTTGGGGGGGGCGTGATATATATCTTTGATAAGATGATGGTAGATTGTATTTTTATGCTGAAATAAAATCAATGATTGATTTGTGCTAAGATAATATAAAGAAGACTGATATATCATTATTATTATAAGGGAGAAAGATTTGCTGTGACACCATGTGTATGTATAGTCCTTAACCGGATCGTTGTTTGGCAGAAGAGCCTGGAAAGAGGAGAATTGAAGAGGAAAGTGACATATGGGGGTAGTAAGGAGGGCAAAAACTAAAGAGTGGGGACAGTAATGGGCTAGAGGTTGAAGTTGCACTAGTGGAGACCGGCGGTAGAGAAAGGAACAGAGAGAGTGGTAAGGAAGAATAGAGTGAGAATCAAGTAAGATGTTCGGACATCGTTAGAAGGAGAAGGATGATTAATAGAAAGGAAGAGGAAGAGGGAGGAGTTGAATGTTGGTAAATCATGGATATAGGAGAGAGAAGTGCACGAAGATTCATTGAACCAAGAGAGTTAAGAACGAAGTCTGCAAACAATATTATTTAGTGCAAGAAAATGACGCCAAGCTTTCGATTATTTCTACAGACCTTCATCAGGGTTGTAGAGAAATAATACATCATGAGATGACTCACTCTACAGGGGCGGATCCAGGAATTCCGTATGAAACAGGGGGCGCGTTTACAAAATTAAAGCGGGGCGTACGCACCCCTTCCCCCCCCCCCCTCATTTTTTTTCTTTTTATTTCTTTTGTTTCATCAAAAAAAGAAGGAGGGGGCGTGCGCCGGTTGCGGTCCTCCCTGGATTCACCACTGCTCTATACATATAACATGGCTGCACCCGTTGGCAGCATATAGTCTAGCTACCGATATTGAGCCTGTGAGGGCCATTTTAGTCTATAATGTTCAAAATGGATATGTAGCAAAATGCACAGTGCACAAATATTTGTTCAGGAAGTATTTGAATAGATGATACTCATGAAAATGTCCGATAACAGCAATAAAAAAGTTGTGATTCTATAATGATAGTGACGCTCGCACTCAACGCACAGACGCAATAAGGCCTAAAGATAACCATCACAATAGCAGTAAAATCATTTTCCATTTTAATTATATACAGTTGTAAGCAAGATGTTTTGACACAATCCAATTATATTCCGAGGAATCACCAATTTTGTTATCTAACATATGTCTAACCCTCCCTGAAAGATGTAGCTACCAAAAGTCTGTCTCCCGCTGGTTCCATCGTTCATTCATTCAGGCCTGCCTAACTAATGAATTATAAGCCCTTGCTCTAAACAGACGATTTATATCCATATACACATAAAACATAGGCACTGATTTGATCTGATTGTATTTGAATCCGTTTTATTTCATTATATTAGTTTTCTCACTAAAACAATATTGAGTTAAGTTGACATTTGCGGTTTCAACGCGTGACATTTGCGGGTAATTCTGGGATCAACCTTTATCCACACACCAAGTTTCATCCCAATAAACAGACAGACGGACAGACAAACAAACGTTGATATATATTCGCTATTTTTTCATTATAATGCAAGCAATTATTTTGACACTTGTGGTTGACGCGTTATGGCATTTGCAGTAATAATGGAAATTTTAACATTACGTATATGTGGTCGAAGTGTTATATGACATCTGTGGCTAATCAGATTTTGACATTTGTGTTTGACATGTGATGGTAATTTTGACATTTAACAACAATAACAATCGCAGGGGATATGGATAGAAAAATATTTACAAAGGGGACAAAAACAAAAACAATCACAATAAACAATTTCAAAGATAAGAAAAAAGAAATAAAAAGTTAAATATTCATGATATTTCTGTTGGAAATGGAAAAATAAATTAATGAATGAATGAATACTATTGAGTACATGTACCACAGAACTTGAAGCCTATTTTCCAGGTCGATCGAATGACGAGTGCTATAGAGCTTATAACCAGTACGTGAGGAGAAAATCTCTTTGGCTCGTACAAAATGTAGTTTATCAATACCGCGTATCATTGTTGTGTCCTCTTCAGATTGGCATTTTAGTCTAGCGGATATAGGGCACATATAGGGTGAATCATGCACATTATGGTAAAAGCACCATATTTGGTACACATGTACATGATGCCAATACAAGTCATTTCTGATATGGAAGCCACTCTGATTCTGCCTGTGGCGGCCGTGGCGGCCATTTTTCAAAATGGCCGCCATGTGATATAGCAATGCTGTGTATTTTGGAAACTATAAGTCCGATTGTCGTGATTCTTGTACAAAGTATAGGTTTTGAGGGTCAAGGATTCCAATAAAATAATTTTTGAGAGGATAAAACCATGGCAAACTACTTATTGGCGGCCATTTTGAAAAAATATGGCCACCACGCTGGATATAACATATCCTTAAAACGTATGGACAAAGGGTCATGACTCTGATATCAACTTATATGTTTTTGGCGTCAAAGACTCCGATAAATTCAACTGTAAGTGAGTATGAATCGTTTCATCGTACGTTTTGGCGGCCATTTTAATAAATATGGCTGCCATACAACGGATAATGAATATTGTATATCTTCGAACTCAATGAATTTTATAATCACGATTCAAGTGTAAAAGTATAGATTTGGGATGAAGGTTTTCAATATAATGATGTTTTAGCAAAGTGAATAGGTTCATCACATCCTTTGTTTTGGCGGCCATTTAATAAATATGGCCTCCCTCCAGTTAAACATGGCTGCCGCTCTACATTCTGTTCATATATCTTTAAAACCAATGGATGCATCTTCATGATTCTGGTACAAAAATATGTTTTTGAGGTTCAATTATTTAAATGGATACATCTTTTCGTGTATACAACCATCACATCCTATGTTTTGGCTGCCATTTTAAAATATGGCCACCGCAACATATACTCTACTGTACGTCTTTGAAACTAATTGGGGTCAATGATTTTAAACAAGTATTTGTTGATGAATAGAACTAACACATTTCATTTTCACATGTCCATTTTGATAAATATGACTGCTGCAGTACATAGAGTATGCACACACACACACACACACACACACACACACACACATTATATACAGTGTGGCCTAGAATTAACGGAAACGCGAGTTTTCGCATATATCTGCACATTTGCATTACTTTGGTGCCAAAATGAATGACATAGAGTTGTAGAGAATTTATCTAGAAGAAGAATGACACCAAAATCCCTCGATTTGGTTGAGTAGTTTTCATTCTACAGATGTTTTTGTAAAGACGGATCGAGCGTAAATTTCTTAGCTCAATTCAACAAATTTCAGCATCGAACAAAAGCCACTGCCTTGGGAGACTAACAAAGAATCGAGGCCGCACATCACAATGTGGAATGCTTGAATAGGATTATTGTCGAAAATAGACCTTCAATTGTTGAGTAGTCTCCGTTGCTGAGCTTTGATAAAATAAAGTAAGAAATTAATGATTAACAAAAACATGTCTAGAAAGAAAAGTACTCAACCAAATTGGACAATTTCGTTTTGGTTTTGAAAAAATATTCGTTTCCATTTTCTGAGGGGCCAACCTGTAGTGTATATATTATATATACACCCTCACTTGCCATATGTATTGTCCCATTGACAAGAATCGTTCACCTATTATTGGTAAATGAACCTCCTATGTTGTTGCGGCGTTTAGTTCTTTATTGTTCATTGATTGTTGTTGATTGACCATACCTCTATCACATTCACTATTCAAGTAGGTATTGAACATCACATAAGTACAATTGTTGCATACCTAGAATACTAAAGATAATTATGTTGAATATCAAAGGCAGAATAAAATGGTGAGAATGGAATAGAAGACTTTCCCCCCAATTTTGGATGCATAGACAGGAGAGTACAATTAGTGTACTGTCATAGTTTCCAGCCACAAAGACATGATAATTGCAGTCTTATAAGACCTACTGATTTCTAAAGGTTTTTTTTTTTCAGTTCTTGATCATTATTTCATAGTATGACCCATGTCAAAACAGTTACACAACATTATAAGAAATCATATGAAGGAATCGAATTAGCTCTGACAATCCAAAACAATTATTGTTCCTGATCATCCATTGATGAGCGGTGATGAACGTGAATGCATATATAGATGCAGGTGCGCTTTAGAGAACTTCTTCAGTATTTCTACTGGTGCCGGTAAGTAAGATCGATTTACTGAATATTTTATTCTGCAGTTTTATCTTCCAATAATTATGAACCTAAAAATTTGTATTTCTTTGAGGTTTTCATTAAATTCATAAATTAGCATAATTTTTCTTGTAAAGTGTAGTTTATATTTTGCTAGTAGACTCATGTGGAGCTGCAAATGACAATTAGATGTAAACCTATAAAGATGTATTGTATAATACCATTATATTTGCCGGAGAGATGATGAACTACAACACCTAACCGCCTTAGGGGTTCCGCTCCGGATTTGGATAAGGTTTACTCCCTAGCCTTTGATTAACCAAAAAAACTGCCCGCAAGGCAGCGGGAGACTCGTGGAGGGCGGGGACGTCTCTCTACCCGTACAGGACCAGAAGGACCTGCCCACTGCCACTATTTACTTTATCGTTTGATGTATGAGATTCAGTGTAGTTATAAGTATCAGAACAGCCTGGTCAATCATGGATTTTATAGACATACATGTAGTGTGTTTACATTTGATGTAAGTGACCCAAGAAGTTTTAGAAGTTTTCTCACACTTAGTGTCATGTTTCCAAAGAAAACAGATATAACATATTGGTTGGAAACTATGATTTTCATTCCATAGTCCAGGGACCAGAGAAAGCGAGAGTCTATATTTCTAGAAAATGTATAATCTTGATTAAAATGTACTTCAGACATGAAATTGTGAAGATCATGATTTTCACATACACTGTACACACAGAAATCCTATAAAGGAAGTTGAGCATATTTTCCAAAATGCTTACAAAGTTAAATATGCCCAGATGTTCCACATTAGAATACTTAAAATGAGTGAACAAGTAATTGTTGACCCCTAAAACAAACGTTTACACCAGAATCAATCCACAATGGGCATCCCGCTTTCATAACACTCGTACGCTATTTATTAAATGGCCGTCAAAACAAAGGATGTGATGAACCTATTCACTTTGCTAAAACATCATTATATTGAAAACCTTCACCCCAAAACTATACTTTTACACTTGAATCATGATTATATATCTTTTGAGTTCGAAGATATGCAATATTCATTATCTGTTGTATGACAGCCATATTTATTAAAATGGCCGCCAAAACGTAGGATGAAACGATTCATATTCACTTACAGTTGAATTTATCAGAATCCTTGACCCCCAAAACATATAAGTTGGTACCAGAGTCATGACCCTTTGTCCATACGTTTTAAGGATATGTTATATCTAGCATGGTGGCCATATTTTTTCAAAATGGCCGCCAATAAGTAGGTTGCCATGGTTTTATCCTCTCAAAAATTATTTTATTGGAATCCTTGACCCTCAAAACCTATACTTTGATACAAGAATCACGACAATCGGAGTTATAGTTTCCAAAATACACAGCATTGCTATATCACATGGCGGCCATATTGAAAAATGGCCGCCACGGCCGCCAAAGGGAGAATCAGAGTGGCTTCCATATCAGAAATGACTTGTATTGGCATCATGTACATGTGTACCAAGTATGGTGCTTTTACCATAAAGTGCATGATTTTTTCTATATCCGCTGGACTATAAGGGCTTTATTGAAGGTTTCACTGACTGCAGATGGACAGAGCTATAGAATTAATGATGCCATAGGTCAAAGTGACTTTTAAGTCATTCAAAAGGGGGGGGGGGGGAGTTGTTGAACCTTTCTTCAGCTTATGAATTATAACCATGATCACGTGCAGATCTACAAACAGTGGCGGATCCAGAGGGGGTGTAACAGGCACACACCGCCCCTCTTTATTTTGGGTTAAAACAAAAGAAATAAAAAGAAAAAATGGGAGGGGGTGCGTGCGTCCCCCCCCCCCCTTTTGATCTTGCCAAGGCGCCTCCCCTTTACTGAATTCCTGGATCCGCCCTTGTACAAAGGCGCATATCTCGTTATTGTCGCAGAGGGACTGATCCGTATAAATATAATTGATTATATTGCGGATCACAATAACTGCTTGGCACTACGAATGCACTCTTCATTCACCGCTGAGTGTTGGTGCCAGGCTTTATCACTCGTCTGGATTTACTGCGGCTGGATACATCGTCAGACGGAGGCTTCCACATATCATTAACTGTTTAGATCAATTCTGATCACTGCACGAGGTATGATATTGTATATTCTTTGAAAGTCGCTGACTAATTTGTAAGGCCATGTATGCAATAATCATGATCACGAATATTCTCTCTGAAATGGTGTTTCGAATCGACTTTAACGCGGGATTTATTCCCGTTGATTTGTTATCTTCTAAGATATAGCACTCACATCAGTAATGCCAAAACATCCTGTTCGTTTACACATCAAAATTATAGTTTAACAAAATTACAATCATTCTATCTGTTACCGTACTATGCAGTTGGTCAGGACCTTCACGAACGCCAACATAGTGATTGTACTGATTAAATATGTGTGAGAATTATGAAGGTATTAATGTCCCAGAAACATCGTCGAACCAGCATACCTCAGTGCGCACCCATTAGGGCCTCTTTTTTGGCCTAAATTTCATATTTTTGTATAAACTGATATTTCCGTATAATATGAATTCTTAGTCATCAAACACAAAATTTCTAGCAGAGCCTTGATACTCCAAAACATTTTCTCTTGTTTTATGTTTGGTCCACTCTAAGAAAAAAAAAAAATCAAAAACCGGTACTGCTAATGTGTGGTATCGTCTCAGTTCTAAGTTATCCCGTTTATTAATACTTTCAGGAGGAAAAGAAATGCGCCTAAATTGCACCTCCTCAACGCTGTCATATCCCTCCCTCCCCCCCCCCCCCCCCCCCCACTCCACCAATCTGGATTAAGCAAACTTGATACTTCGACATGTTAAAGATACCATATGTATTTTTGTACATTCATGTAATGAAAAAAGAACGCTTATACTTTCTGTAAAAATATAACCGGGTATCCTCAAAAAGACAAATCAAAATTTCTTTCGAAAAATATTGATCGTTGCAAACTATGTCACATGCGCCCGCAAAGTAATCATGTGTTGAACGCAGGTATCCCTGTTAACATCCCTTCTCCTTCTGTAAAATAAACAATTGAGTTGTGAGCATGCAAGATAATTATGTTTTTTTCTTTGGCATGCGTAGTGTGAATCATTTACTTGAAATAAAAAATGATAAACATGATAAAGGGCCAAAAGAAAAAGAAAGATTGATACTCACACTTCTCTTCCATTTTGCAGAAATTAGGACTAAACAATAATTTGCCGACATGATACTTCGGGTGTGATGCTGCTGACGTTCACTGTAACTCTGATGAGGTAACTTAAACCGATTTTCTCCTGTTATGAGAAAGCATATTGTGACTCAAGGAATATGAGTGCATCTACGAGTCGTAGTACGACGGCGAAACCGCAAGATTCAAAGGAATCATGGCGCTACGTTATCGTCCTTTCAAAATTCACAATTATGTTCCTGGATGCGGGACTGGCGAAATCCTTGGGAGTGTTGCTTCCAGTAATGATCACTCGCTACAACACCGACTACAAAACCATGGGGATGATATGTAGCATGCCGGCTACCCTAGCGTACTTTGCTGGTAGGTATAGCTTTAAATGGGTTACTGTTCTACAACGGTATGACAAGGACCTTTGCGGTTTCTCACGCTTTTACAAAGCCTCCTATTGTTGTTTAGCTATATCATAAGATTTTAATGCATTTAATTGTTAAATGGGGTCGTATGTGCTAAATATGCACAGTGTGAACATATTCTGATTGCCTTTTTTTTCAGTAAAAACAATGAATTTACCTGCGTGTAATCACACATGAACCAAATGGTTTCTTTTGAACACGCACTGGTTACATTCGCAGGCGAATATATAAAAATGATCCAACGTTAAAGGCATCGTGACCGGTACACTATAGAGACAATGGGGAGGGAAGATCTCGCTCTGTATCACAATGGATGTTAAAGGTCCAGTTTACCTTTGGGAGTAGAGATTTCAAAAAATTTCAAGATATCACATTTGATGCATATGTCTAGGTCTGTTGTATCATAAAACATCATACCATATAACATTTTTGTAATAGAGCCTAAAATACGAGGAGATATCCTCTCTAAAAAAAATCGAGTGAAAATATTCACTCTTAAAAGAGTGAATAAGAAAAAAAGAGTTATTTTAGAGTGAAATTGGAGTGAATTATGAGTGAAAATGTTCATTTTCACTCATTTTGGAGTGGCCTCAAGGATCACTCGAAGATTTTGGAGTGATCCCTGAGGTCACTCCAAAACGAGTGAAAACGAACATTTTCACTCAAAATTCACTCTAATTTCACTCTAAAATAACTTTTTTTTTTGTATTCACTCTTTTAAGAGTGAATATTTTCACTCGATTTTTTTTTAGAGAGCAGTGTTTTTCTTAATAAACCGTAACTGTAGACGGTTTAATCCAGAAACATTTTTTATTATAACCATTGTTCACATTTTGTGTTTTTAACAACACTTAACATTGATTATACAGATTCAGATTTTTACAGTGGTTGTTTTGTAGCCCTAACTCACATTTCAGAACTATTCTAAAGCACTAATGCTGGGTTTTTGTTTCATCTGCAAATGGTAGATTATGCCTTTAACCATGTATAAGGTGCATGTGGGTGAGAAAAACAAAGACGCGCTCCAAGGAGCAGACAAAAACATATTTTCTATTCCTTTCGTTATATGCCATCGAGATATCTGAAAAGCACTTAATTCGTTTGCATCAGTCAACCGTGCAGTCGATCCTTGACAGTCTCAATGCTACCATGTACCTCAAGTCCAAGTTGATTTATTTCATTTCCAACAACTTCGTTCAACCTACCTTGCCACTACGACATACTCTCAATATAGACATCATAACGTGCACTGGGGTATAAGTGCCCGACCACATCACGATCACCGTGCTACATTATATCGCATCATTCCTCACGGTGCTATTTGGGCTTTGCTCAGTACAAAAAAAAATAAAATAAAATAAGATAAATAAATACATATATATATATATATATATATATATATAATGGCAAAGGACGTTTTACGAAACTCTGGTAAGGCCGCACTTCACTTTTTTTTTTATCTTTTTTTTTTCGTTCATGTTATCAGAACGAAACAAAATCGGCATCCACAACCTCAAGATAAATTTGTGCAACCCATGATACACAAACACGCGCACTATGATACACATACACACACACGCACACGCAAATATACATAACATAATATATCCAAGAATATTTTTACAATACCAAACAAACACCTGTTGTTTTTTTTTCATCGAGCACTTTCCCTTCTCATTGGAGATGTATTACTCTCGATTATGAAAACGACAATGTCTGAGAATTTTTCCACTGCCTGCAGACGAAGAAAAGAAGAAGGTGGCCATATTGCTTGGGATTTGAATGATTTGGCCCATACGTTTGAACTCAAAATATGTCTACCGCAATAATAGAACGCCCAAATAAGAGCCCTTTAAGAGCCCTTTGAAATTGATCTACACAAGAATGTTCCGCATCATACAGTGTCATAGCTGTCAGTGATGGTACACACTGCGACCTCGTTCTAATTCATCACGCTTTGCGCTCCCCACCCACAAGGTGTTTCCAACTTCTTTGTGGTGGCGACGATTAGGGCACAATAGCAGTGACGACAGGGTTGTTCAGGGACACATTTTTTTTAAAATTATTATCCAGTGTTCCATATTCCACATTTTCATTGAAATTTTACATTTCATTTGATTTCGAAAAATAAGTTAAACATGTTGTATCACTCGGAATGCCCGAAATAAAAAGAGAAGAATACAAGCATAGTAAGATATGTGCCTGGTCCTTACTACGCGTTCACTGCGCGTTCAATATGTAAGAAGTATTCTTAGATCAAGTCGTTATTGAATATTCCCACATCTCCCCAAAGCTTATTATCAACAGTCCAGAGTTCCATGAAACTCTGAATACATGCAATTTCACAATTCAAAATATAGCCAAAGAAGGATCCGTTTTGATAGTTCACTGATATTTTCCTTGAATGTATTCTTCCATTCTGAGTCCAGTCCTGTTTTTAATTTCACTTTTAACCCCCCCCCCCCCCCCCCCCCAATTGCCCAACATAGACAAACTCTTCGGTGGTTTTTACAAGTCGTCCGGATCTTGTTCGCGTCTTCGTGACAGCTCTTGTTGGTGAGGTCCCTTGCTGGCTCAGGCTGGTCTGCTTGGTAGGCTGCTGGGTACCTGGCTCAGCAAAAATGATCAGGGTTCCCTGGCTCGTCACTGAAGACTCTGGCACTCTGGTCATCTTCGCTTGGTCCTGGGTGGTAATCAGCGTCTGGTATTGTACCATGTCTGGACATGGTAGGATCTTGGTTGTTGAGCTTTCTGAGTGATTTTCCCGTAGCGAGACTGATCGCGGATCCAGACCGAATCCCTAGATCATAATAGCTGTGGAAGGGCACGTGAGTCATGACGTACACGTCTGTTTTATAGGTCATCATGTGATCTAACCGGTACTTCTCCTTTTCTCTCACAGATTTCAGGTCCTGCTGTTGTACTCGTGGCAGCAACATGTGTGGCAACATAGGGACCTGGGTCTTCAGTCTCCTTCCGATAAGAAGTTAACCAGGGGCTAGCCCGTTTTTGGAGTGGAGGCACTCGACAGCTGAGAATGGCTAACTGGATGTCATCGTTTTTAGTCAGCAGTACTTTTACAGTGCGGACTCCTCTCTCTGCTTCACCATTTGCTTATGGGTACTTTGGAAAACTGCATGGTAGTATGGACAAATCCATACTCTTCGCAGCAAGCTTTCTGATGTTCTCGTGGGCAAATTGTGGACCATTGTCTGATACTACAAGGTCTGGTATCCTTCAGCGAGGAAATCGCTGTTGTTACTGTCTGACCTTGTAGTTGTTTGTCTTCAATCCACCTTGAGTAAAGTAGTCGAGTACTATCAGGAATGTATTACCTTTGTGTTCGAACAATAAGTCCATTACATGACATTGTCATATTCTGGAAGGAAAGGACGAGGTCATCAAAAAAGGCTCGTGGACTTGATATAGCCTCTCAAGGTTATTGAGTCTCAGAGCTCTCGGAATGACCAATCTTTCATCATAGACCGGCAAGTCATCTACCACACTGAAGTGTCATCTCTGCTCATGTTTCAGGATAGGGTTGTGTGGCATAGTCTGGCCACCCCTTGGTACAGTAGTCTCTGACTTTTCCATATGCTTCATCTGCTTTTTGTGCTTTTCTGATTTCATGTATAGTCTTTGCACTGTTACTATCAACATGGTAGGTTGATGGTTGATGTTGACGCATATGAATCGACCTCCTCTATGAAACTGACACCACTCCTTCCTGGTCTCTCTGCTGGTGCTCGGATGGCGACAAGATGTCAGCTGAGGTCTGTTGTTGTCCAGGAACATACACTGTCTTTGCGTCAAATCTCATCATTCTCATTCTGAAGCGTTGGTGTCGTGGAGGCATTTTGGCAAGTTCTTTCGAGTTTAGAAGAATTACAAATGGTTTGTGGTCAGTTTCTACTCCTCTCCTTCTTTCAATAAAGTACAGGCCACCTTGTGGTGTTTCAGTGTACTGGTGTGGTGCGAGGTGCATGCATGCATATACAGTGTACGTGTAGTGTATTTTAAAACGTTTTCGCGGAAGGCACATACAGTGTTAATTAAAACATGTGCTGCTAAAAAAGTGCTCTCGCCCTCTAGCGAAGCTGAAGATGTTGCACCTCTTCCTTGAACATGAGAGGAGAGGTGCAATTGATGGCGGGGTCTGGTAGGCTGGTCCATTTACTTCTATACTTCGAAGTGAAGACCAAATAAGACATACTCGGAGAATCTCTCGCATGCCCATGTAGCTGCCAGTGCTTCCTTTTCAATCACCGCATACCTCGATCTGCTCAGTCTCAGTAAGTGATCGAGATGCATGGCAAACCGGTCTGTGTTATGCATAGCACACCAGTCTATATCATCTGCAGTTGATACAGGATTAAACCAATTCGGTGGATTCCAAATACGGTGCGCCACCTATCGGTTGTAGCGGACAGGCCGATTTTCAACTTTGGGGTCGACATCGCGCTATGCAGCTAGAGCTACGCTGCAGCGCAGCAGACAGCTGCATGCGCAATGCACTGTTTACTGTACAATAACTGTACTGGGGGGCATTTCATGAAGCATTTTTGTCCGACAACTTGTCGGACAAGTTTGCTTCCCAGCCAATCAGATGCAAGGATTTCAGTAGCTTTTAACATTTTGTCAGACGAAATATTTGACAAAACGCTTCATCAAATGCCCCCCTGGCCCCTAGCGCCTGGCGATCGGTATACGCGGTAACCAGCTGTTAGAGGTACGCGTTACGGTCGCCACAAAGCACAGCGGACAAAAAAAAAAACAAAAAAAAATGGCAGATTCCCCCCCCCCCCCCCCAAACCCAAGGCCCAAGGCAAAAATGGCAGACCCCCAAGACCTAGCTGTCTTCCGGCGAATGCGAGTCGACGAACTGAAGAAATACCTGAATGATCGTGGCATACCTCTCGTGCAGTCAGGAGAGGCGGGCCAAGCCAGACCAGAAGGCCAAGAAGCACAAGGAGGCTTTGGCAGCCCTGGTTGAGTCTGTTTAGAACAGCAGGTAAGTAACAATTTGGCATGTGAGATGCCTTTTTTCCAACCAACTTTGGTGTCTTTTGCCAAAGAAATAAGTCAAAAGCCAAGCCTGCATTTTGGAGTGTACATACGTCGCGTCGAACATGCAACACGGAAAAGCCAGTTTGCTGCTAATACCATACCGTATCGATCTATCTCTCGATCTCGCAATTCTCGCTATCGCCAATGACGTAAAAAGTACCCGGATGTGGCTTTTTCGTCAAGATTTAGTGCACTTGGTAGCAAGGGCACTTCCGGCGCGGGGCATAATTTGCACAACGCTAGCGTGCGTGTACGTGTACCTTACCTATAGCGCAGCGCCGACCAAGGATACTAGTACAGTAGGCCGCTGTACCGCCCGAGCCAGCGAGTGGCCAAGCCTGTCATACTCGTACACTGTAGTCCCCGCCGCCGGCGGCGGCCGGCCTTGCATTTATAAGCATGCACCACTGCACGCAGCGCATAAGCTAACACATACCGGTACAGCGTACTGCTTGATCATGCGATCGATGTGCACATCACAGATCAGTCATCTCTGCATACGCTGAAAACATGCTGGAAAATATTCACCCACCTGGATATACAGTATATCGTCATGAAATGCCCATCTTTTTTTTTTTATTTGTTCTCTGTCTAAATGTCGCGAACACAATCGGGAACGAGCAGTGATCTCGAACTTTTGTCCTGTCTCCGACCGAAGCAACTTCTTCCAAGTAAGTACGTACAATGTACGTAGGCACTAGGCCTACCTAGCGTTACTACCATGTACCACTACTAGTAAGTCGCGCGTGCACGTACTGCGCTGTGGAGTCACCCGTAAACTTCACCCACGCGGCCACGTCACTTCTCGCATGCCAGTAAGGGTCCTATTTCTGCAGATTTTTTTCATTTATTGTCGTGCGAACAACACATGGCAGCTTCGCAGCAACAACCAATAGTCGTATTAACAGCAATTTCTTAAAAATGGAGAAATTTCAAATCATATTAAAGCTGTAATTCAAGTCGAGAAAACCGGAAGTACACGTAGAGTACAGTCGGTTGTGTGTGTAAATAGCATTAGTCACGTATCACGCGCGTACGAACGGAAGTGACTTTGCTACCGGACTATCCCATAATGCACCGTAAATGACGCTTAAATCAACATCCGGGTACTTTTTACGTCATTGGCGATAGCGAGAATTGATATCCGGCCGGCCCAGCCCGGGCGGCGCCCGCCCGCCCGGCGCGGCCGGCTGAGCTGAGCCGCGCTGCTGCATGTGCATGATGCGAGTAATTTTGATGTCGACTTTTTCCCATAAGGCATTGCGGATTTCGGCCCGTCCGCTACAACCGATAGGTGGCGCACCGTATATGGAATCCACCGAATTCCGGTACAGGATGCATTCTGCTGCAAGTGTTGTGTAATGATACACAAAGTCATCACTACCCCCTCCCATTCTACATTGATGACTGGATATACACCACCAGTTCACCTCCACCAGTCAATGACCCCTACCAATACTCTCCACCTCATCCAGTGAGTCATCGACCTTCATCATCCCTTGAGTAATTCTAGCCCCATCTAATTTACGACCAGGCTAAGCCAAACCTACACATCCTGCCCTTCCCCCATTGATTACTTAGAATTGTCAAATCCTAATCCAAGAATACTACCTCCTCTATAAAACTAGTCCCGCCTTTGTTCCTATAACAACCAAAGTTTTGCCCAATTAAAACCCCTCTCTAACATAAAGACTCCACCCCCATTCACCCATTCATAGTGTGTCACAACAGTGTAACCAGTAACCAACAGTGTAATCCTCATGATTGAATGTATGAAGTGGATTACGAGTTGTATAGAACATGCAGAAAAGAAGATTTGGATTCTAAGAGTTCTAAGAGAGAGGATCGCCTCCAAAACGCCTCTCAAATAAAGTGCACATGGAATCTTAACTGAACTGTGTCGCCAGTCCTTTTACTGTGATGTGTACCTCTCAAAAATATTAACGATCCCAAGTAGCGAAACATCCGCTACACAACACAAGGACTGTTGGGAGGTCTGGATCATAATGTGCTAAGACTTCTGTCGAAACCTGTATCTTTTTTGATCTGCTTGAAAGATCTCTGCTGCGTCCCCCCCCCCCCCCCCCCCCGCACCACACTTTTTTTTTAGAAGCTGACAAAGTGCTTCACTGATGGTAGCTATAGTCCGGAAAGGGATTCCCCCACCTGGTTCACCATTCCTCAATATTTCAAACACACATGCAGTTATCTACACACAAACATTTTCTTTCTCTCTTTCACACACACACACACACACAAACACACAGTCACTGATAGACACAAGTGGAATCTTATGTATACACACAAAGAGAAAATTGAAATAAATGCAATGTGTGAGCATTGGTGCCATAACATTTGCTTTCATCACCCCTCCTACGCCTGTGGGGAAGAGTTGTTAAATTGAGTTGTGCAATGCGTTCATGATTTATGACAAATTCCTCAATCCTGGAATCTTTTTGCACACTTTCCAACTTTTTCTGCTCACTTTGCTTATATGGCGACCACGCTGCCTGGCCTTTGAAGATGGGTCTTATAAGATCCTTAAACAGTCCTTAAAGGGAAGATATACCCCAAGAGCAATGTGGATTGCGTGAAAGCAGCAGCATTAGTAGAACACATCAGTGAAAGTTTGAGGAAAATCAGACAATCGATGCAAAAGTTATGAATTTTTAAAGTTTTGATGTTGGAACCGCTGGATGAGGAGACTACTAGAGGTTATGACGTATGAGTGGACAACAATACCAAGAAAATATAAAGAAAATTCTGCAAAAATCAATTTTTCATGAAAATTACAAATTCCATCAACTTGATATTGACATATGTTAAGGGTAGCAATTATTTCCCCTGCTTTCTGAAAGCGGTTGGTCCATTGCTCTTTTATAATTCTAGAAAAGTGAATTTTTGTTGAATTTCCTTTATATTTTCTTTGTATTGTTGTCCACTCATACGTCATATCCTCTAGTAGTCTCCTCATCCAGCGGTTCCAACACCAAAACTTTAAAAATTCATAACTTTTGCATCGATTGTCTGATTTTCCTCAAACTTTCACTGATGTGTTCTACTAATGTTGCTGCTTTCACTCAATCCACATTCTTCTTTGGGTTTACCTTCCCTTTAAACAAAAGCAGCATTGTAATGTATCTGCATCAAGATTCACAAAAGTTCTAACAAAAGTTCTAACTATCGCTACAACTCTTCTAGCTTTCAATGTTGCGTGGAAAACTTGATTTTGAATCTTTTAAAACACCAAGGTCCTTCTCAGCACGAACCTCATTTTGTTTGTTTATAGTTCTCTCTATATTCAGTAGGCCTATGCATTTTTATGGTTTTTTTTAGGGGATCTTCAATAAGGTGTACATCTCTCTGGATAAAAACGAAGCTGCCACTTTGTATCCCAATCGATCCTCAAGTTTCAATAAATCTATTTGAAGTTGCACAACAGGGTCTCTTGAATGTGAGATAACAAGCCTAACATACATTATAGTTTGTGTCATCAGCTAACCTAACAATATTTGACATAACTACATCTGAGAGATCAATGGCAAAGATTAGAAAAAACCCTTTGTTCACGAGAGTAGCTGTGTATTTCGATTTGTATTTTCATCTCAATTTACATCATTAATTATTTGTTTGGAAGACAGATGATTAGCCCTAACCCCGCCCCCCTCCCCCCCCCCCAAAAAAAAAAAAAAAAAATCCACGGTATTTCAGAGGTATTTTTTCTTTAACCCCAACAAGACCGGTCTTTTGGGCTGTTCTGGGGCGGAAGAGGGGGGAGGGGTTGGATACACCTATGGTTAAAGGACAAGTTCACCTTCATAAACATAAGGATTGAAAAAATGCAACAATATTAGTAGAACACATCAGTGAAAGTTTGAGGAAAATTGCACAATCGATGCAAAAGTTATGAATTTTTTTTAATTTTTGTGTTGGAACCGCTGGATGAGGAGACTACTACAGCTTGTGAGTCATATGCGTACAACAGTATAAAGAAAATGTAAAAGAAAATTCAACATATTTTCACTTTTTTGGCATAATAAAAGTGCACTTGACTTGCCTCTTTCTAAAGGCAGGGGGAATAATATTACCCATAAAATTTGTCGGTAACGAGTCAGGGGAATGTGTACTTTTTTCAAAAGATGGAATTTTGTGAAATTCTCTTTATATTTTCCTTATATTGTTGTACGCATGTGACATCTAAGTTATTCATACACTGCAGTAGTCTTCTCATCCAGCGGGTACTGCACAAAAACTTCAAAAATTCATAACTCTTGAACGGATTGTCTGATTTTCCTCAAACTTTCAATGATGTGTTCTACTAATATTGCTACATTCTCTCAATCCTTATGTTTATGAAGGTGAACTTGTCCTTTAAACAATCGATAGGCGACTGAAATCTCTTGAAAGAGGGGTCAACCCCAAAAAGTGGTCGAGTTGGCAAGTAGACCTATGGAGTAAAACAATAATCTTGTTTTTACACCCGCGTGTGCATAGTGCTGAGTAGATCTGGACCCCGTTTCATAAAACTTGTTATCAGTGACAACTGCCACATTTCTATGCCAAATTTTCTCTCAGCCAATCAGATGCAAGGATTATAGTATAGCTTGTAACAACTATAACAACATGTCACTGATAACGAGTTTTATGAAACGGGGCCCAAACCGCGTACTTTCTGCGTTCTTTGAAAGGCTTATCGCTGCGTATCATACTATAATTCGAGCAACGTTTGTCTGTTTGTCTGTCTGTTTGTTCCTCTACTCCTCCCAGGTCCTTGGTCCGATCTGCATCAAACTTAGTGGGTGGATGTAGGTTGACCGCAAAATTGCCCTTGAGGGGTTCAATTTAGGAGAGGTCAAGGTCACTGGGTTAAAGGTCAAATAACTTCTAATCTTCGTCAGGTGCAATAATCAGACACCCGATAGAGGGCGCTATATTGATTTCTTACTTTTCCTACCTTGGCTGCATTGGTACATGCAGTGGCACCTCGGTATGACATATTCCCCCCAGAAATATCCTTAATGGGGATTTCCCAGGTGTAGGCCTACTTTTGCTTCCAGCAAGTTTGGCCAAGATCGGACCAAGGAGTAGCGCAAAACAGTTATTTGACCTCCGTTGACCCAGTGACCTTGACCATTTCTGGGGGAATCCCCATAGAGGATCTCTTGGGCACTGGCTGAAGCCAAACAAGCATGATACATGTACTTCATCATAGCCCTCCCCCCCCCCCCCCCTTTATGCCCCACTTCGGCTGATTCAGCACTCCACGGGTACATTGACTAGTATAGACAATAATAATAGGGAGCTTTAGATTTTCGCGACGCGGACTTTCAGAGGGGGGGGGGGGAACTGTTCTGTGCATGCGCAAAATTGCTTAACGAATCAATCACCGTTTTCTTGGTCGGCTCTGAGCCATTTTAGCGTCCGCTAAAATTCACGACGCAGACGCAGACAACAATTATTATGAGGACGCCAATTTACTGCTTCCTCGCGTAATCTAAAGCTACAGTAAGTACTTTGTAACACGACGCAGTGGAGAGAGGAAACGTCCGTGTCGCAAGTCTAAAGTTCCCTATTACAAAAGCGTGGGCGCGCTGTGAGTGTTTCGGTATAGGCACGACCGTGCACTATGCCGAAATACGTGTTACAAAACACAATTATATGATGCAATATAACTCATCTTAACCCATCATAGTTGATCAATATATCATAATATTTTAAAAGTAACTGTTGTTGAATTATTTCCCTTAACGCAGCCCCATTGGTGCACTTATTGACGAAGGTTGTAAATGTTCGGGCCTTGGCGATTTTGGGCGGTTTCCTGTATGCTGTCCCTGTCCTATGTGTGCCATTCGTCGATTCGACCATGCTACTGGGAATTCTGACGTCAACAACAGGTAACTGCTTCGATAATAAATTTATACGAGTTGATATAGGCCTGTTTGTAGACCTAAAAAAAAAAATATCCATACAGGGAAGGGGGCGGTACCACATTAGTTGTCCTTTTTTCTAAGGGGGCGGGAGGGGCTGAACATCAACATACCCATATTCCATCCTGAGGTGGAGGGGGAAGAATACCAGTGACCTAGTTCACTACTAGTAGACTTGCTAAGGGGGTAAACGCTGCATTTTTTGGTACAAATGTCCTATTTGGCACAGATGTTCCCTAGGGCAATTGAAAAATTTTCATCTAAAGAGACATTCTGTATCCATGCAAATAAGTCTTAATTTGCATAATTTATGCAAACATACATACAAAAATCATTAAAAAATATATGTGCATCCAGCGAAAATACCTAATTTGGTAAAAATATTCTATAGAGTAAGTGGTAACAATTTCTGCAAAAATTGATTTCATACCTATGTAAATAAACATAAAATTTGCATAATTACGCAAGTTATTGTGCAAAAATCTGCATTTTTGAGAGAATTTCTAAACTATTAAGCACTGGATCTTGTAGTACAAAGTTTGAACCTGGGATGAATGTTCCTTGGGTCAAAAATAAATTATTCATCTGAAGAGACAAACTGTCTCTACGCAAACAATCTGTTATTTGCATAATATGCATATCAATACTTACACATCTATAGATAATCAGAACAAACAAAAAGCCTCAACGTGACAATGTCTTAAATCGCTTTGAACTTGATATCCAAAAACCTAATGGAATAAGACAATATTCTCACAACAACACTATTCAGTTGCTTAATTATTGTTTTCACATTTTTTAATTAACTTAGGCATTTTATGCGTAAATTATACAAATAAGTACACCAGACGTGAAATTTCGAAACATATTGATCTTTGAAATAATTTTTGCTATCAATTTTCCCTCATTGCATAAATGCTTTGCAGAAAGGGAAAGATAGCAATCGATAGTGCCGCTCTTTAGATATGATTATGCAAATCTAACAGTAGGGCCTACATTATGAACAGATGCAAATTGGAACAATATTGCTTACAAAAGGACTGTTTTCCCCTTGCAAACAGTACACAACTGAGGTCATGGTTAGAAAATCATTACAAAAAAACACTACCATAGTGGAAATGTGAATTCTGATTTTCATTGTATTTTGTAGGCAATCAAGCGAATAAGAGGCTTTTAACATCAAACTGATTATAAACTTGTGCAAATTATGTGGATGCAAGGGTATCTGCACACATTAAGAACGTACAAGCTTGAGTTAGAAACAAAGTCTGTTTCTGAAAAAAAAAGTGTTAACTCGGTATACTATCAGCTACTATGGCATGGAAACTATGCTAGGAAATTTACACACAATAACATTTTGATAAGGCAATAATATGCAAAAATTGTCATGTGAACTATATAGCAGATGTTATACTTTAAGTCAAATAATCTCAGTCTCTGACTTAAAATCAGCCAATTTCAACCATAAATCAAAGCAGAAATAATATGTTCATAGCCATAAAAAAGTATATTCGATGGCTTTTAGAATTACTAGAATGTGATTTGTCAACAGATCGTCACAGGCTACTGTTTACGAGAATCGTAAATGTCATATTCTCCCTGGTTGTGATTGTTTTCCCTTGGGATAATGTAACTCCCTGGCGGTCCAAAAAATGTTATATTCCACCACATATCAGCTAATACCTGTATAGATGATCATGACCTACATGATCTTGAAGCTTTTTCCAAAAAAATAAGTAATTATGTTAACTGGTTTAGTGTAAAGATGTCAGGGGTTAAATTAAAAGAAATACACAGGTAAAAATGTAAAAGGTAAGAATGTCAGAGGTTATACATGTGTGCATCAAAATTAACTTCCATGCGACCCGTACATTAAATGTAATGATGGTGATGACTATACCATGTCACTGAATTCCATGTCCTTTCCTACTTATCAAGAGGAAACCAAAAAAAAAAAAAAAAAAAAAAACACTTGAGAGGGGAGGGCTTAGCATTTTTTCGATAATCAACAAAGGTATCACTGTCAGGTAGAACATGCACAAAAGTGTATTAAGTTTCATGATACCTTGATTCATATTCAAGATATGAAAGAAAAAGTGAAATATAGCACTTTCATTAGAGCTTTGACATTTTGGCAGGAACTTTCCCAGAGAATATCCATTAGGTAATACATGTATATATTAAGTTTCTCGAAAAATCCTACAAGCATTGCAAAAACTTGAGGGAAATAGTGAAATTCTAAGGGCCCAATTGACCTTGATCTTTGACCCCTGACCTTTGAAAAATGACCCCTAAATTCCCTAGAAAATCCCTGCCAGTACCAAGTTCCATGAAGACACCTTGAACCATTTGCGAGGTAGAGAGAAAAAAGTGAAATTTTAACATCTTCACCTGAACTTTGACCTTTGACCTCTTGACCTGAAACTCTCTGCAGAATCTTATTTTGGTAGTACATTGTGTGCAGTCACTAAGTTTGAAGAAAGTACCTTCAGACATTGCATAGATATAGGGAAAATAATGAAATTTTAGCATTGACCTCTTGCCGATTTTACTTAAAAACTGCTTAATCACTTGCCCCATCATACGTCATCTTTGGACCAGGTTTGGTGAAATTTGCATAATCCAGTCTTGAGTTATCGGGTAAACTGACACAATTTCTTAAGTCAACCTTGACCATTGACTTCTGGTACATTCGAGTATTAATATACACAATACGCTGATTAGGTGGTATTTGCTTAGACAATAGTGTTTTGATATTACAAACCATTAAATTTTCCTTTTGGCTAAAGGAAATGTACATGTATACTACTTCCGTAGTTTTCATCATAAAATACAGTTCTTAAACTGTAGGAAAAACTAAAAATAATGTTTTTACTTTACTTTCTTTAGTAATTATGTAAATAAGCTGGTAATGATGGTTCAATTATTCAAATTCTTTTCTCATTTTGTTTCATAAAGTGTTTCTAACGGGTTATATCTATCTAGGATGAGATTTAAAGGAAGTTTCATTAAGGCTTCATTAAGGCTTTTCGTTCTGATTATCTATAGATGTGTAGGTATTGATATGCACATATATACAAATAACAGGTTGTTTGCATAGAGACAGTTTATCTCTTCAGATGAAACATTTAGTTTTGACCCAAGGAACATCCATCCCAGGTTCAAACTTTGTACTACAAGATCCAGTGCTTAATAGTTGAGAAATTCTTTCAAAAATGCAGATTTTTGCACAATAACTTGCGTAATTATGCAAATTTTATGTTTATTTACATAGGTATGAAATCAATTTTTGCAGGAATTGTTTCCACATACTCTATGAAATACTTCTGCCAAATTAGGCATATCCGCTTATTGCACATATATTTTTTAATGATTTCCATACGTATTTTTGCATAAATTATGCAAATTAAGGCTTATTTGCATAGATACAGATTGTCTCTTTAGATGAAAAAATTCCGATTGTACAGAGGAACATGTGTGCCAAATAGGACATTTGTACTATAGAATGCAGCGATCACCCCTTTTTTCGCCCTTAGCAAGCCTACTATACTGATCCCTTCCGAAATCGGCAGCCCCAGTACAACGTGTACTGTAAATTCACCTAAACCTTCATCAACATTTATCACAAATTTTTGGAATAATCGACACATTTTCCTTCTTATTTTCCCCTCATTTTCTGTAAAGGTTTTGGAATGGCGATGTTATACTTCCCCCACTGCGTGACACTATATGACTACTTTCCAGTTTCGTTTGTCTTCTACAACACAATTACTCTCTTCGGTCTAACACTAGGAGCTTTTTGTCTACCTGTCGTCGTTGAGAGATCGTTAGAAGCCTACGGAGAAAGCGGTGCGTTCCTTATCCTTGGCGGGATATGTCTCAATACTGTCGCGTGCGGAGCTGTGGTCCGACCTCCAACGGACCTCTCTGGGTTGAAACAGAAGGAAGAGGAGATGAAGCGAGAAGGACATCTAATAGAGGACTCAACAGCATCAAGTCTCACGACAAATTCTGTGAAAAATATGGAAACGTCGTCGGGTTATGCAAGGTCATTCGTTAACAAACTGACATCCTTAATCTTTGTGTCTGAGCCTGAGTTCACACTCGTTACACCTGCCATCTTCTTGACAAGTTACGTCCTGTATGCTTGGATGCTTTTCCTTGTGCCTCAAGCCGAATGGCTTGGCACTGAGCCCTCTCGCGCTGTGTTTCTCTCTAGCATCGCAGGCATCAGCGGCATCTTCGGACGATTACTTTTTCTCGTCCTGGTACGTTTGGATTTGAACATTAACCTCATCTTCGCCCATTGCTGTTTCATTTGTTCAGTATCATTTTTCGTTTTTACCTTGAAAGCGACATACGTCTATCAGGCCGTCAATGCCGCTATCCAGGGCTTCGTCATGTTTATTCTTGACTCCATCCCGCTCACCGTATTGAAGAAGACAGTAAGACGTCAGGAGCATCTTTCTACAGCCATGACCGCCCAGTTGGTAATATTTGGTTCTGGTGCCCTCTTCGGTGATCTACTTTCAGGTACTCAAACACCTATCAAACCTTGTCAGATTTGCACTATTATTGCCATCCATATTCAGGGTTGAAGATTGTGAGGTAGTCAATATGGCAACCAAAAATCTGAAATCCTCTTAATTCTTAATTCTTTCATTTCCTGTTATAATGAAAAATTGAAAGGATTTGATGGATGCAGCAGATTGCATGGATGCTTAATCTGAATAGGGATATGGATTTTTTTTTTGTATCCCTGAGGTTTGGAGAAATCGAAAATGTCGCCAAAAATAAAAATTTCAATGTAAGTATTTCCGTATGAATGTTAAAAAAAGAAAGATAATAAATTGATGATTAACCTTATTTAAGGGTGCTGAATCCGAATCTGGCTGATGCAACTCTTGCATCAATGAGGGTCTTTTTTTTTCATGTCTAAGATGGCCGCCAAAATAGAAATTCCAATTTCAGTAGTTCCTTACAGTGAATGAATTTATACGAAAAGGATCATGATACCTTTTCGAGGGTAGTGATCTGAATATTGTCCATACAGCTCTTGAGTCCTTGAGGGTCTTAAGATATTAATGATTTTTTTAATGTCCATTTTGGCGGCATATTGAATATCTCAAAAACCTCAATGATGCAAAAGTTGCATCAACTAGATTCGGATTCAGCATTCTCTGTAATTGTAAATGAACTAAAAACACAATAATCATCAAATTATTTCAAATCTATCTATATTTTATAGGGAAACACTTATACATGTACCAAAATTAAAATTTTTGGCGGCCATTTTGGATATCTCAACAACCTCAGGAATGCAAGATTTCCTTCATGAAGATTCAAGCTCGGCACCCCGAAATAAGTTAAATCCATAATTTTTTTTTTCTCACTTTTCACCATTAGGGAAGCAAATATGGAAATTTCCAAGTTTGGAGGCCATCTTAAGTATCTATAGTTGCATCATACGGATTCTGATTCGAAGTCCTATGAAGAAGGTAAAACTTCATTTTTTGCATGTTTCCATTTTCACCATTTATATGGAAATAGGTATTTCAGATTTTGGCGGCCATTTTGGCGTCTATTTTGAATATACCAACAAGGCTGCAAGACTTTCATCATTCATGTTCGGAGTCAGCACCATCGAAATGGAGTAAAGCCATCAAAAACATGTGGCGGACGATAAAACAAGGTTCAGCCTCCGCACTAGGGCTATAGTTTGGACTTTTTTGTTTTCAAATCCTAAAGATCATTCCTCTGAGCATTTGCAGCCTTAAGAAGAATGATGATTTTTTTTTAACACTGTCTCAGGGCTGCTCGCTGCTCGTTGGACGTAAAATACCATTGCCTCGCGCACGAAACCATGATTTAACAATTTATTGGCTTTTAATTTTACCGTTTTATGGTGATTATACTTTCTCCGCAGATGGACACTAAAATGATTTTTTTTTCAAATTACAGATGAATGTGTTTATGATTCCATAAACCATTCATGACAGCTCCACTTGCCGATTGTGATACATGTATAATTATACCGACAGCGTTTAGAAGATGCTGAAATGGTAATCAATTTCAATAACTAGTGTCAGTATAACCTATAGTTTTTCTTACAATACACTGTACCATATGCATTTATTACCAATGCATTATTCAAAGCAAGCATGAACTTTATTCAAAAGGGATTAGGATTTCACATTATATTTTGTTGTCCGTTTTTCTGTCATCCTGCTTTATGGTTTGCTTTGCATGTGTAAGAATTGCTAATATCTTTCCATATCATCTTTCATTCTGACAGGTTTAATCTTCGATGTTACCAGGTCCTATACTGTCGTCTTCGCGGCATTCGGATCGATTCAAATCGTCGTTCTCTTCAATCTCATTCTCTCAGAAATCTTTCGCAGAATGATTATGACAGGAGCAACATGAATTTCAATTCTGAATCAAACTGTGAGAGCCAGAAAACTGCATAATGAATCTCTAGAGGAACCTCCTTCAGAGGACACTGATTAAAGGAAACACAAGCCTCGGTTTCACCATCATGTTTTAGACCCCGATCTCCCCGATCTATGCATATCCCGATCCATCAGATCGGGTAAAAGCGGCAAAAGCGTACAGAGATCAGTTGAAATTGGAAGAATCGTAGCAGCAGCGGTGGAGCGAAAGAGCAAAAGGCGATTTTTTTTTTCTTCTTGCAGATTGGCAAGAAATTTCGAATACGTTTAAAAATTCTGTTGATATGTAGGAAATGAAAAAAAATCAATGTAAGTCTTTGAAATAAAAATCAACTTGAACTATTTGAGCAAAATACATTGCGAAAATAATTTCATATAGGCCTAATCAAAATTGAGCCGTCATAATGAAGAAATCCACGTTAGCAGTAATAGATGTTGCATGGTTTTATAGTTCATTTGGCTATTGTTTGTTTTTCATTTTATATGTGTTTCTTAAATGCACCAAAAGTTGCATGTATATTCCCTATTCCCTTGGTTCCATGACATTTACTCCTGCGACAATTGCCTCCAAGAAAATTTTTGCACGCTAAGCCAAATATAAAACCTTTCTAAGATACTACTGCTCACATGAAACTGAACCTAGAACCCTATCACATTCCAGTCCTACGATACCGATACATCGATGTCGTCATTATTCTTCTGGACGCAATGCTCCCAATCTCTAGCACAATTCCAAAAACACAGTGAATACCCTCCATCCCAAAATCAAATTCACCTTTGGGTCATCTCATCCCCCGATTGTGTCAACTTCCGTGACCTAAAAGTCCTCTTGGACAACGGAACTCTCCAGACAGAGTTATATTCCAAACCAACGGACTCCTACACATTTCTCCCTCCCTCCTCACGTCATCCCCAACATTGTGTTCAAAAGCATACACTACAGTCAGGCCCTAGGAATCACACGTAATTGTTCTCAGCCCGAAAGTACTGTCAAACATCTCAGAGACCTCCAACACTATTTTGGCAAGTATAATTACTCTCCGTAACAAACTGAAAAACAAATCGTCAGAGTTCGCTCCATCCCTCGTTCTGAACTATTTGACCTTAAAAAAAAAGAAAAAAGAAAGAATGGCCCCCTTGGAAACGACCCCATTCATCTTAACATACACAGTCCCGCCACCGCCAAACTACACAAAATTCTCAAACAAGAAGAAGAAGAAGAAGAAGAAGAAGAACAACAACAACAACAACAACAATAACAAAGCTCTGGAGGAATCAGGTTCACTGTCCGAGATACTTTCGGATCCCCCGTTGGTTGCATTCCGACGCCCTCACTCCCTCCGCAACCTGCTAACATTCTCTTGCGACCCAAAACTTGACCAGCCAAATGAACCCAACACAAACGGCTTTGCCAAATGTGGAGCCAAACGCTGCATGCTTTGAGGCTTCGTCAAAAAAGACAAACAGAAACTGAAACACTGACCCTCAATGGCATTAATGTTGATTAATGAACACCACACAGTCCCTTCCAGGTAAACCCCATCACTTTGACCAGTGTTGACTTCAGACTTGTAACAGGATACTCAGCCTAGGATTTGACCACACAGGAGATACAGATAAATACAGGTAAAACACTCGAGTATGTATATCTTTATACATTTCAAATGTATTTACTATGAGATCTTATTTGTACTGATTGCTGCTGTATTACTATGATATGAGTAAAGTTGAGTGCGATTATTTATAAGTTATGAGTAATTTGATCTGATTATGATTGATGTGTAATGGTGTATGATGTATTCTGGATTACGACTTTGTGTTTTTTTTTCTCTTTTGTTTTATATGAGTACTGTTAAGGGCGATTATAATGTGAGTAATGAGTTGATCTGGTAATAATCTTATATGATTGATATGTGTAATGGTATATGGATTAGCTATATCTTTGGTGTTTTTTAACAATTTTGATGTGTTTGATTGTAAAATCGTACCCTTAATATGATGAAGTTTTTTAGCATCATGCCAATGGAGTCCGTTTTTATGCAACGTTTTTATACGATTGTTCTTTTCAGTTTGATTTTGCATACATGCCCGGTTATTTATTTATTTGTCAAGTGCTATTCCATGTTGTTCTTTTTTATGTATATATTGTATTTGTTATGCTTTGTCATTTATATGTGAAAATCCCGCGATGAGTTTCCTGTAATACTTTTTATTGGACGAATAAAGATGAATTGAATTGAATTGAAAAATTGAAAAAATGGTTATCATTATTCAATGTTATAATTAGTGTAATATTTTGTTGACAGAAGATGAGCACACTGCTGTGATGCAGGGCGTCACAATTAAATCATTCATGCCGCAGGTAATTTCACAGTAATGTTATTAATAGATTTGATTTAAAAGTTGATATATTTTAGAAGTTGTTTAAGATATATATTTTGGTAATACATCATCTTGATATATTTGATCAATCGTAGTGTCATATTCATAATATTTATGCATGTATGCATTATATCTGTATGTATGTGTGTATGTATGCAATACATAATAAGGCCTAAATATATATTACTGTATATACATTGTATAGTAGTATATGCATATGGATGTGTTACGCATGATTGTAATCATTTTAAAATGGTGGTAAAGTATGATTATCATATTTCGAAAGTTTGATATTTGAATCGAATTTACGTTTTCATTTTATTTTTTTTTGGGGGGGGGGCGTGATATATATCTTTGATAAGATGATGGTAGATTGTATTTTTATGCTGAAATAAAATAAATGATTGATTTGTGCTAAGATAATATTTTAAAGAAGATTGATATATCATTATTATAAGGGAGAAAGATTTGCTATGACACCATGTGTATGTATAGTCCTTAACCGGATCGTTGTTTGGCAGAAGAGCCTGGAAAGAGGAGAATTGAAGAGGAAAGTGACATATGGGGGTAGTAAGGAGGGCAAAAACTAAAGAGTGGGGGACAGGAATGGGTTAGAAGTTGAAGTTGCACTAGTGCAGACGGTATAGAGAAAGGAACAGAGAGAGTGGTAAGGAAGAATAGAGTGAGAATCAAATAAGATGTTCGGACATCGTTAGAAGGAGAAAGATGAAATAGAAAGGAAGAGGAAGAGGGAGGAGTTTAATGTTGGAAAATCATGGAGATAGGAGAGAGAAGTGCACGAAGATTCATTGAACCAAGAGAGTTAAGAACGAAGTCTGCGAACAATATTATTTAGTGCAAGAAAATGACGCCAAGCTTTCGATTTTTTCTCTAGACCTTCATCAGGGTTGTAGAGAAATAATACATCATGAGATGACTCACTCTACAGGGGCGGATCCAGGAATTCCGTATGAAACAGGGGGCGCGTTTACAAAATTAAAGCGGGGCGCACGCACCCCTCCCCCCCCCCCCCTCATTTTTTTCTTTTTATTTCTTTTGTTTCATCAAAAAAAGAAGGAGGGGGCGTGCGCCGGTTGCGGTCCTCCCTGGATTCGCCACTGCTCTATACATATAACATGGCTGCACCCGTTGGCAGCATATAGTCTAGCTACCGATATTGAGCCTGTGAGGGCCATTTTAGTCTATAATGTTCAAAATGGATATGTAGCAAAATGCACAGTGCACAAATATTTGTTCAGGAAGTATTTGAATAGATGATACTCATGAAAATGTCCGATAACAGCAATAAAAAAGTTGTGATTCTATAGTGACGCTCGCACTCAACGCACAGACGCAGTATTGATAAGGCCTAAAGATAACCATCACAATAGCAGTAAAATCATTTTCCATTTTAATTATATACAGTTGTAACCAAGATGTTTTGACACAATCCAATTATATTCCGAGGAATCACCAATTTTGTTATCTAACATATGTCTAACCCTCCCTGCATTGCCCTGAAAGATGTAGCTGATATGCTACCAAAAGTCTGTCTCCCGCTGGTTCCATCGTTCATTCATTCAGGCCTGCCTAACTAATGAATTAAAAGCCCTTGCTCTAAACAGACGATTTATATCCATATACACATAAAATATAGGCACTGATTTGATCTGATTGTATTTGAATCCGTTTTATTTCATTATATTATTTTTCTCACTAAAACAATATTGAGTTTTGACAGTTGCGGTTTCAACGCGTGACATTTGCGGGTAATTCTGGGATCAACCTTTATCCACACACCAAGTTTCATCCCAATAAACAGACAGACGGACAGACAAACAAACGTTGATCAAATTAAAGTCTGATTCGCTGTTTTTTCATTATAATGCAAGCAATGATTTTGACACTTGTGGTTGACGCATTATGACATTTGCAGTAAAAATGCAAATTTTGACATTTATGTGGTCGAAGTGTTATATGACATCTGTGGTTAATCAGATTTTGACATGAAATTTGTGTTTGACATGTGGTGGTAATTTTGACATATAGGCCTATTTAACAGCAATAACAAGCGCATGGGAAATTGATAGAAAGGAACTATTTACAAAGGGGACAAAAACAAAAACAATCATAATTAACAATCTCATAGATAAGAAAAAAGGAAGAAAAAGTGAAATATTTATAATGTTTCTGTTGGAAATAGAAAAATGAATGAATGAATGAATGAATGAATGAATGAATGAATGAATGAATGAATGAATACTATTGAGTACATGTACCACAGAACTAAATGTCTTCGATCGACTGTCGAGTGCTATAGAGCTTATTATTATAATCAGTACGTGAGGAGAAAATCTCTTTGGCTATAGTTATCAACACCACGTATCATTGTTGTGTCCTCTTCAGACTGGCACCGTCTTCATCATCGCAAGTCAGTACAGTGCAGTGGCCTACCGGTACTTAGAACTTCTCGTCTGATTCTGCCCGCTTGCGCCCGCCCTCTAAAAAAAAGACGCCGCCCGCCCGGCCCCCGCGCGCCCACAATACCCGCTCGCGCTCAGCTAGCTATTTGTTGACCCACACTCTTCCGCCGAATCTCATCACATGTATGCAGATCTCGCTCCTCCCGTCACAAATCAGCTCAAGCCGCAAGTGCCCCAGTGGTGTATTTGCTGGGTCTAATGCAATACTCTGGACAGAATGGATTACATGCCAGGAACAGCTAGTCTTATCGACGAAATTAACAGTAAATATTGTTGATGGTGCCTACTTTATACTGGTGATTCCTAGAAGAAATAGCGATGTAACGCTTAGTCCCATATACGTATATTCGTGTGGCAAAGGGATCAGATAAATCTTAGAACTAGCGTGTGTTAGTGTTTTGTTTTTATGATTTTATTACTCTGTTAATAGGGCCGAGAGTTTCTCCTGTACATAGCAGGTCAGCTCTATAGACTCTCTGTATGTTTGGTTTACTGAGTCTAAACTTCATCTATTGTCGCGTACATCGTGATAGACTCTGTCTCTGCTATTATCCATTTAATGACACATCCTCAAATTTTGTTCACATGCACACAAATTTCCATACACAGGGCAAGCAATGGTAGTGGAGGTCTATAACACTCACAGTAATTCGAGTGCCCGTCACGAGACCGACACCCACGAGTTATACAGCTCATGAGTCATACAGCCCATGACTCTGACACCTAACTACTATTTAACAAAGCCCACAAGACCGACACATTATTTTTAAAGTCCCGTGTTGTATCTGTCGGTGTCGAACTCGTGGGCTGTTTTTACTTAGTGTCGAACTCATGGGCTGTATGACTCATGGACCTGTTTTCAATGTTGAACTCATGGGATGTATGACTTGTGGGTGTCAGTCTCATGGGATGACCTCCAGTAGACTAATTTATGGTAGCAATCTGCAATGTTCTCACAGGGCTCCGTGCCTCTGGTTGTGGATGGGGTGATATTGTCCTGACCGATGACCTGATGCTGTCACGAATCCTTCAACACCTTGTTAAAGTGGAGATAAAGTTCTAGTCTGCTTGATTTTAGAATGCCTCAATAACAACAAAGAATGTATTGACTTTATTGTTTACACAGTCATATAAATGTTTATTCTTGTGTTGATAGGAATTAGGGGTGTATACTGCAGGTAATAGAGGTTTTCATACCCTGCTATAATCGGATGAGTGTGGTGGATAGGTGTGTGTATCTGGTACATTTTGGTGCAGGAGTTTCCTATTTGCCTTACAACGTCAGACAAGTGATTCATTTATTCTTGTCATGCAAATTTTGTATTTTTTTTTCCATTTTTTTCACATTGGGACATAATTTGAACTCATGATTATACACCATCATACTGTATATACCATATATTTAGCTATTCTAAATTTTCATGAATTGGGACTTCCCTATGATTTTGCGAGTGGTTAAATTCGTGATCATGGAGTACTGTACCAAAGGGAGAAATGTATATTTCATGTGTGCATCACACATATAGCAACTGACTTGCAAAATTCGCGAAAATAAAAACCTCTCCATATATTTAGCATGTCTAATTTTTTTGCCAATTGGGACTTCCCTACAATTTTGCAATTGTGGAGTAGAGTACTGAATGGAGAAATGTATGCATGCATGTCAGGATCAGAGTTATGTTTTCTTGCATTTTAAAATGAATTTGCAAATAAATCCCTACTCATGAAATTCATAAAGATTTTTAAAAAACCTTGTGAAATATATGGCATGTACAGTAGATGAAGGAAATGAGACACTATTTTCAGCTACTTTCAGACCATTCCTACAATGTATGTTTATTGTTTTTACTCATCTACAGAGAAGTTGCTTGTTGTTCTGAGAGATGGAAGAACACTAATTGGTATCTTGAGGAGCATTGATCAGTTTGGTGAGTTTGATGTCATATAATGCCCACACATGCAATGCAGACAATTATAAGGCTGTGCTTTTGACCAGATACAACATTTGATAGCAGTAAAAAAGTGAAGCCAGTATCTTTTATGATAGTAAGTTGATAAGTAAGGATAATCTCTGAAATTTCATGTGTACCAGGTATGATGGACTTCAATTAGGTGCTGAGTTGTTGGGATAGGAAACACATCTTTATGGATCCCCCCCCCCCCCCCGGCCCCCTTATCGTACTGTACCACTCTACACTACCCTACCCTTGTTAGCTGATGCATGGATGTATACTTTACCCACCACTTGCAGTGGCAGATCCAGAGGGGGGCGCAATCAGCACACGCCCCCACCTTTATTTTTCATTAAAAACAAAAGAAATAAAAATGAAAAAAATGAAATGAAACATGAAAGTGGCACCAGAAATATTAGTTGCGCCCCCCCCCCTTTTTTTTAGAATTCCTGGATCCCCGACTTGAGAAATGTGCATGAGTGAGTGCATGCATACTGTGCATTTAAGCTATCAAGGGAAGAGTAGTGTAGAGTGGTATGGCAAAATTAGTGGGGGGGGGGGGGGGGGGGGGACATAAGGTCATAGAGAAGTCTGTGGGATAAAAGGAAGTGTTTCACTTTTTTTTGTCTTTCATAATTGTTGATGTAGTATGGCTTTTCATAATACAGTGGAAACTCGATATAACGAGATGGTCGGGACCGAGTCATTTTCCTCGTTATAGCCGATATCTCGTTATATCAGTAGGCATAAAAGAAGGCATAACATAAGGACATTAATTTGCACATGTGGGACTACCCATTATATTTCAATCAATACTGATAACTTGATATTTTGTGTGAGGGAAATACTCACCTTTATGGGTAAGAAGATGTTTTTCGCCAAGGAAATCCAATATCAAGAATGTGTTTCTTATTAATTGTAGATGCTTGAATTTGTAAATTTATATAGCTTGCGATTGTATCAAGATCGTCTGTGGATTGGTATGTGGTTATCTTATGGGTGTGTGTTGTGTGGAAAGCTTGAATATAACGGTCTGCACAATGCTGTGTGTGTATGTGACACATTCTGTATGTACATTATGACTGCGTGTGTGTGTGAAGATGGGGAATTCCCTCCGTAGAAGGCCAATCACAGCATCAGATTGCCTCACACCTGCTAAACGTCATGATGATGTGATGTATGCATATGGCCGTCCCACCACATTTTCTGTATGTATCAGTGTGCACGCACACACACACTTACACGTACAACATGCAGTGCTAGCTGGAGTGCACTGAAGAAAATGATTATGTGTGTACAAGACTTTACAATCTCGGAAGATGATAGCACAGGCGAAGTAAAAGCCTTATCGAAGGCATTTTGCTTTACCTCGCTATATCAGGTTTGATTGACTATGTTTTTCTTTGTTTGGAAGTCACAAAATTTATCTCGTTATAGCAGTTATTTCGTTATAGCCGATCTCGCTATAAGAGTAGCATTTTACATAGACTTGCATGGAAGGAAATTTGGGACCGGGAAAATTTCCTCGTTATAACCGATATCTCGTTATAGCAGTGTTCGTTATACCGAGTTTCCCCTGTACAACAAAAACTTTGACGAGAGTGTGTTTGTTTGTTTTTTGGTCATTTTGTAGCAAATCTCGTGCTTCATCGTACCATTGAGAGGATACACGTTGGCAAACAGTATGGAGATATCCCCAGGGGAGTCTTTGTCGTACGAGGAGAAAATGTTGTACTACTCGGTGAGATAGTAAGTATTCCTTCCTTATGCTCATATCTGTAAACTGTTTGTTTGGTTGTTTTTTTTTTACTCTGAAAGACCAGACTGAAAGTACTTTGAAATACTGACAATAGATGATTTTCATCCTGTATTGGCCAAGGAATTACCAAAACCAAATTTAGATATTACAGCATTTTCATAAGTATAATGTTGACAGTACTTATGTGTGTGGAACTTGCATAAGTTCATAAGTTGAAAAATTGTTTTCTATTTAAAGGTAATCATAAATCCCTTCTATTTATTGTCTATCAGAGTTATTATTTATTGGCTTGTTAGTGGAACCCTCCATTTACATTCCCATCCTTGTACTATGCACATATATCTTAAAAAAAGATGCAATTATGTTGTTTCTCATGATCACATGTATTTTGTTAATTTATGTTTTTGAAATTACAAGTACATGTATGTAATGTTAAAGCATTGTATATGATTTTCCCTGTTTATTTAATGGAAATGAAAAATAAAGTTGAAGTTGAAGTATTCTCACAAGTCAGATTTATGTAAAATGGAAAAAGACACCAGTTGACTTATGGTCTTTCTGTAAATCTAACCCTGCCTGATGGTACATGTATCAATGAAAAAGGCAGGTGACAAAAAAAAAAGAATAAAAATCACCAATATGGACAATTCCTATGCCTACAGGGAAAAGAATATTACTTGGGAAGCACATAACATGTTTTATGTCTTCTTTTTCTCAGGATGTGGAGAATGAGGGAACACATGATCTAGAAGAGGTTTCAATTGATGAAATCTTGGAAGCTCAGAGAGAGGAACAGCTCAAGAAACAGGAGGAGGAGAAGACAAGGAACAAGAAACTTCTTGAGCGCGGATTACAGCCTCACGGAGAACAGGGCATTGATGAATATCCCTGAAAGAGCAAAAAGAACATCCGTGGAGTACAGTACTTCAAGGTTGAAGAGATAGACAGAACTCTTCAGAACTGCTGTGATGTGATGTCTTGGAGGAGCTAATCTTAGTTGATGGATTAAGACTTGTATGCTGCCAGTCGTGGGATATATTGGTGATGCTGTCATTGTATTCAGCATAGCTGATTGTGTCAAAGACAGAGACAGTAAAAGAACTTTTTAATACCTCCTTTGATTTGTTTTTGTTATGCATGAAAATTACCTTCTCACTGGAATTATCCAAAGTATTGCAATGTACATGTTATTCAGAACAATAAAAATTGTTTTGATGATGGATTGAGGCGGATCTTGTTTGTGAGCCACAGTCAGAAATCATTTTTTTGGTGTAAATTCCAGCTGCATTTAATCAACTATAAATGGCTGATTGTGCTCTTTTGAGAAAACTGCTGGAAGCCGAAGTGGGTAAGATATTTCTTTGTACATTGTATACAGTGTACTAGGTTTCTGGCTGACACATTACAAATGTATGCATAGTTTATAGTTTAGCAGAGATTACGCTGGGTTAGCATTAACACATCCTGGTTGAAAACAGAGGCTCACAGCCACTGAAGATGAGTCCTAAGCCAGTCTCTGCCAGTGGTCTGCAAGTGCTAAATATAAGAAAAAGCCCTTGCTTTAATTCCACTTCAGTTACTTAAAATTTTCAATGCAGCAGCAAATAGCTGTAACCAATGAAACTCTTTTTCAACAAGTAACCAAACTCTCTTTCAACAAGTAACCAAACTCTGACAACCTTTCACTGACTCCAAAAACCTTTGTACAATCTGACAACCAAATGCTTGCTGGAAGTTTTGGAAAAGTCAGTGGCCAGGTTTTACCAATGTGTGATCACTGTTTGACAAAGTAGTTCCAGTCAGTGTTCAAAACATGTACACATACAAGCACACCCTCATTATTCGTGACCTGTGTGTCATTTACTTAGATAACTTAATGTGCTATTCCTATTTACTCATCAATGTCACCAAAAAAGAAGAAGAAGGTATTATGGCTGTTATTATCAATGCATCAAGTTATACATGTATGCTGTTTCAGTTCCATGATGGTTTGTGTAGCGCTGAAGTATGCAGCATTTCAAAAAGGACTGGATGCTGTTGAACTTGACTGATAAGAACAATGCAGTAAAAACTGGCATTTAATGCAGGCCCATTGTTTCACAGAGATCTCTGATTACCTAAATTTCTATGGAAACCAAAATTGTGCAGGTTTTGGTAAAATGTAGTAGATTTCTTCCTAACTTGCTGAAGGTTGCATAGAGTGAGTAAGGCAGAGTCACCTATTTACTGTAAAACAAGATATTGTCGCGGCATGAAATTTTCGCGAATTGTAGCCGACGGCCTTTTTTGCAGCATGAAATTTTCGTATGTTACATCTAACATTCAATGCATATAGTGTAGACAAGAACTTTCGTGTGCATTTTAATTTCGCAAATTTTGGCTCGCGAAATTCACGAAATTAAAATGCACGCAAACATTCCTCATTTTACAGATAATTGACTACATTTAAACCATTTCTTCAAATCAAATCAGATCACCTTCCTGACTCTAGACTTCTTTGTTGTAGATACATACAGTCAACCCTGCTTAAGTCGACCTCGCATACTAGTAATTCATGTAATTGCAAAAGTTGGAGGTCTTTTCAAGTCCTCTTCTTTTTATATTCTATTGATTTTAATCCCTCATAAGTCAAATTTCCTCTAAGTTGAAGCTATTTCTTCAGTCCAAATAGATTTGACTTAGGCAAGGTTGACTGTAGAAATCTGTTCTTAATATTTTACCTCAACTGCCATCTGCATCAAAACAACATCTTATCACAGAGATATTAGAGTCTTTGAAGAGGGGCCTCAGGGTATGCAAATTCTGCTTGTGTCTGTGTTTTTGTGTTAATGTACTCATGAACACATTTCATTTAACAATTTAAGTCTTTTGACAATCTGTGGTTTTGTAAATTACCTGTGATCAGAACCTGCAATCATGTTGACAAAACTTCAGTTGAACTCTTACAAGGTTGGATTATGTGTGGATACAGAGTCCAAGAGGGATAGAAACATTCATTTAACACTCCACCGATATGTCTTGTTTCATTTTGTATTGCTTTGCTTTTCATTTATGCATGTGATGCAGAAAAATAAACAATGTACATGTATGTGTACTACATTTACCACATTATACATGTACCTAAAAGATTATTGAACTTGTTTAGATTAATTGAATATCAGAGGTAATGTTATAGCAATTACATCTGATACCACCTTGGTTATAGCAACTGTTTGTTGCACAGACCTTCTAATTTTTGCAAAGCCTGTACATGTATTTACATGGTTTATCTGACTCGAAACCACGAACAGGATTTCAAAGTATGTCATAGAGTGGTTCCATAAACTTCAGAATACAAAAAAAAAAAAAAATGGACTGATTTAAAATGTGCGTCCATCATGTCATTTAAGACTGTTCGTAAGAAAAAATTATATTAATGATAATATATACAGATGTATATAGATGCAAGAAATGTGCCAATGTTTAAACTTCCAGGTCGTGGAGACATTATATAGGCGTAAGACAGTAGAATTAGTATTCCACGGGAGACGTAGCTTCTTCTTCGTATTTCCTTTATTCTGTGTTCGAGCTTTCGGCCGTTTCGGCCTTCATCATTTTGTTTGTCTGTATAGATCCTGATGAAGGCCGAAACGGCCGAAAGCTTGAACACAGAATAAAGGAAATACGAAGAAGAAGCTACGTCTCCCATGGAATACTAATTATACTCTCTTACGCCTATATTATATATACATGTATATATATATATATATATATATATATATATATATATATATATAATATATATACATATATATATATATAAATAAATATATATATATATATATATATATATATTATATAAAGAGACAATATGGTAATGCATTTTTGGCCAATAAAGCTTATCAAGACTCCTGAAAAAGGCGTAAGACGCCGAAAATTTCAGTCAAATAAACTCGTGCTTTATTGGCCGAAAATGCATCACCAGTTTGTTTCTTCATGGAGTCAATACGTGAAATCTTAACATTATACATACATTGAGAGATTGAGAGGGGAAAGAGAGAGAAAGAGAGCAAAACACCAGCAGATATATGCAGCTGTCAAATTTGATGTCATAATTGCATATATATATATATATATATATATATATATATATATAAACATGTACATATATGATACATAAAATTTGTCTCATTACAATTCAGCAACTAGAGGTAACATTTTTGAGCAAATTTGGATTGTTTGACATAATCATCATCTGAATCAAATTACCCTACACTACCAATTATTAGGCATCTTCCTCTCAGCTGGAAATATGTATACGGATGAGCAGGTTTCTATCCAAACGCCCAATGAATCTGATTAACAGAATTAGAAAATTACACATGTACATTTTATTTATGATCCTATTTTCCCTTCCAAAATAATATATATATATATATATATATATATATATATATATATATATATATACATGTATATTGTACACAGTATACATACGAAGAGATTGAGAGGGAAAAGAGGGAGAGAGAGAGCAAAAAACTAATAATTAATGCAGCTGATGTAAATATCAAATTTGATGTCATAACAATTACTTGAACCTAAAAAAAAAAAAAAAAACTGAAATACAGTTCGCTGTATAGTGCAGACATTACCACTAAGAACAAAATCATAAGACAGTAACATAGCAAAAGATTGTATGAACCAAGTGGTTGCTGTTCATGTAGTTTAATAATCATTCAATCATAAAGAAGCATATAAAATTGTAAAAACGATAGCTCTATATTCTATTTTCTCTTTATATGCGATGTCTAGCATGCAAACATTAAAGCTACATTAACGTCGTAAACAATCTCTTTGTACACCTCTAGTCCTCCAAGATATGTATTCTTCCAGATATTTCTCCATTCGATGCTTGTACAGAGTCTTTACCACTACATCTTACATCATCAACAGGAACTTTTAGTCTCTCAGAATTGAATAGAAATTAATTCAATGTCTTTGCACATAATTATTTGAAAAGAGGGCAAACGAATGTTATTGCCAATGTGAACTCGCATCGATCTCTCAACTTGACAAGAGCTGGCGCCCTACAGGTTCTCAACAGCTGAAACGCCAAAGCAAACGAATATTTCGTCAACCGCGAAACAATCGAATACTAAAGTTCCCCATAGGATTAATGCATTAATTAACACAGTTTCCCGTTTTCAATGGGTTAAGACGAGTGAGCATTGTATATCCAGCTACTGGTCAGTGATTGCAATGCGATAGTTAATTGTACAAAATTACAACATATCAAGGCATAGAACTAAAGATAAGTACCTGTACCGAATTAACACACACGATGATCAGTAATGCATTATTGCGTATTTGCACAGAATGAATATTATAGTGAAAGACAATGGGTACAGGGTGGAAGATACGACGTTGGAGAATTACAAAACGTCGCGGAAAGACTGAAGAGCTTCTTTACATATCACTGAGCACAACAGAGAGAAGACTGGCAAAATTAGATTAATGAATGTCTTGGAGACATAGAACACACACATAAGACATGTTAAAACATAAAAGTGATTAAACTACATTTTTGAAGTACAAAAAGAGTCATTCGTCCTTTTCAAACTTTTCTTTCATTCTGTCTGACGTCTTTTGAAGACAAACATTATTCAAAGAGGGGAAAAATAAATCGTCCAACTTTCCAACTTAATGAGATACTAAAAATGGGAAAGTTCACAAGTTATATATTGGAAAATCATTTCGTTTCCCCTTTCTCGTCGTATTTCTGTTGAGCTGATAACACATCAAGATTATGAAATTTAACTTGTTAAGAGAGATATTTTACCAAGAATTTCATCGTTATGTTAAAAATCCATTTTAAACAGCATTTTGTCTTCACAAACTGATCATGACGAGGTGTGACATATCAAAATTACTCATTGTATTACACCGGGCTGTTGTTATCGTTGGTAGCAGTAGCTTTCATGCTGAAAATGATGAAGATAAAAATGATTGAAATGATAATGATGCAAGTAGTTGTTACCATCAACAACGTCAACAATCAAAGCAATAATGCTTTTAAAGTTGGTTATACACAGCGCCTTTAAATTGTTTTGTTCTTCCATGAAGCGCTAAATAATTCAGTATACAGATCTCGTAAGTCGAGACAGATGCACGAGAGAGGACAGAATCTGCCGACTTCTGCGAATGCCGACTTACGCAGAAGTCAACATGAATTTTAAAAAAAGGGACACAAATCGGGACTTTCCCATTGCGCCGACTTAACGCGCCAAATCATACAGCTTCAAAACAGGTACTCGCATAATGTACCTTCGCTTTGTTTTAAAGGTTCACGGCGTTGCTGGAAATCAGCTAATATTATATAGCTGGTAGTAAGCTCTTAGCTGTGACTAAATAGATTTAAAAAAAAAAACACCTTGGTATAGAAAGGACCAGCAGCTGAAATGTCTCTTTCAAGTCGAGCTGTTATGCCTTGCTGTATGTGGCAGGGCATGAACCTCGAACTTTCATATTGAACGCACAACGTGCAAGCCATTAGACCATAGCACCTGCAAATCTTGATCGTGTTAGAGAATCAACACAGACATCGGCAAAAAAAAAGAAAGAAAGAAAGAACACGCAGTTGAAAGACATTAGTGGTAAAATAAAATGAAGAGGAAGAGCTATGCTGGATCCGATTGCCTTGCTCATATGAGAATTATTGCAATAATTACTGTGACAACGCTTATGTAACAAGCAATCTTAACTGTAAGAGCGTCATGTTACTATGGTATATTGCATTTACTCCAAGTTATTTATAGTAAAGCCTAATACAGTAGAAAAAAAAAACGACAACCTGATTGCACATCACATGTTATGTGTGTCATTAAATGGGAAATCCAGTCCAAATATAAGTTAGTCTGATAAGAAAGAGTAAAATATTGCGAGTTCAAAGGTATAATTTTGATTGAAATCGGAAGAAAAATAAAAAAGGTATAACATTTTGAAGTTTCGCTGTTTTTAGGGGAAACAGCTCTTGAACAGTCAAGATAAATATTCAAATGGCAAAGTGAGCATGTGATTCCCTCACATTATAAAAAAACAATTGAAATTTCCTGTGTTTCATTCAAACGCAATTATGCCCCAGGCTCAAATCCTCGTATATCTAACTGATCACTATTCTGACGTTATTCAGCCAGGAATAACATCATGTTTCAGACTTCAATGACAGAAACAGTGAATTTGCGTCATTCTTTTTTTGTACACGATCAATGGAAAATTGTGAGGGTATGACATGGTTAGTATTTGCATATTCATATCCACTGTACAAGAACTGTTTTGCAGAAATTAGCAAAACTTCAAAATGTCATAACTTCCTTATTTTTCATCCGATTTCAGTCAAATTTTTACCGTGGAACTCGTAAGATTTTACTCTGTTTTATCAGACTAACTTATATTTGGACTGGATTTCCTCTTTAAGTCTAAGCCTGGTATATCTTTCCATGAGATAGACACATTCAAATTCTGGAATGTAAAAAAAAAAAAAAAAATGGTCATGATACTCCAAACGACAAGCTAAAAGACAGTAAGTTATGAACAAGTTATTCAGTCATCATATATAAAAATCTATAAGAAAGCTTTTCTTAAACTTCACATGACGACCCGAATAATGCCGGACTAATATCAGACGAGGACGTCATTCCGGCGCCATTGTATCTGTAGATATCATGCTTGGTAGGTGGTTTTTGTACCATGATGTAAACCACCGACAAAGATACCGCAATATGTCTAGCGATGTTGTATTAACATGAAAGTAACCAAGACACAATCGGAGGGTGGTTAAGACTTTGAGTCCAAATGTCTACAGATGTTGGTGTTAAGGCACAAGATATATACTTTTATCTATATAGCTATGATTAGGTAAATTACAAGAAACACATTGCTATGGAAATTTTGCGTGCGTGCGTATGCCACTGTGTCATGAAATTCATGAGCGCTACATTGTGCATTATACCTTCATGCCCCTTGTGATGCAAGATATTGCTATGGGCAACGTAATAATCGACATTACAATTTGGTAGGACAGAGGGGCGGGGAGGGGGAGGAAGGGAGGGGGAGGAAGGGAGGGGAAGAGGCAGAGGGAGCAGGGAGAGGAGTGAGGGATGGGAGATGGGGGAGGGAGAAGCTAAAAGTGAAAAGGGAAGGGAGCGAGTCTCATTGCTTTAATAGCGCGGTACAAAGTAATGTTCTTCTCCGTATAGTGGGTGTGCTATTTATTTACTGTCTAGACGTCGCTTAATCAAAGATACTCATCCATAACTTGAAACGTTTCGTTTAACGTTGTTGAAGGATCTCCAGATATAATCGAGGTATTTCACAACATCTAAACAAATTACTGTCTTAGCTTTCGAGCAAATTTATACTCTTCTTATAATCTAAACTGTCTGTTCATTGTATCCTGTGAAATCGCACGAAGAATGTCACATTTCAGGAGTGTGTTATTGGAACAAGAACAACATGGAGGTGTAGATTTCTATGCTTTCTGTGAGTTGAGAGAAAAGCGTGATATATCTCATAGATTCCTCCCCCAAGTTTGCATGGATTACCACCATAAAGATACCATTTGTATATTTATCATTATGTCCAATCATTAAGTAATCCATGACAATAATGGCTTAACATTCGACATGATCATTCGGTAATATCAAAAATTTCGACAGGTCCTTAAACCGCGTTACATCCACTCTTTCTCAAAATTTACGTATTCCAGAAAACGCACAGATTTTCGGATACATTTTTCTTTAAGATACAGCATACACACTATCTCCCTCTCCCAGCGTTTTACTAGTGTCCTTATAGACAACTTATTCTTTACATCATGACGTCATTACATCTAGGAGACGAAAAAGGAATGACAATTGCTAACCTCACTTCCAACTTGAAAAGCATGTACTCCCATGTGCATTCACCAGAGAATGTAAATAACAGGGCAGCCACGGCGCCCCACCTCGGACCACAAAGCTTTAAGCAAGCCAAGCGTCAAAGCTATTGTCCATGGTCTCAATTGCCGAGAGAGCCTGCACAATGGCCATAATAAGTCTTCCATTATCGATTTTTGTACACATTCCTCTAGCTCTGGCTTTATTAGGATCAGCACTAGAAAGTTAGGGCACACAATGATTGCGTGTGGACCGAAACCGGTGCGGACAAGTCGTCACGTTCTCCATGTACATTTTGTTCTATCCGTCGGCCCTTTGTCCGCCAGCCCATTGAAACCAAACGTAAAAAGGACTTGATTGATGACAATTAGCACTTGAAAAAGATTCGATTCGTTCATTATCGTAGACCTTTGTTCACTCTCTAGCATTGCCTCTCGTTTTAAAATAGCATTCAGCTTACATCTAATTGAGATGTGCGTGGCAGGTTCGTGAGAACGCGATACGCTGCATTTTACATGTCGTTGCTAATAATAGATTATCATCGTTTTCATTCATCTGTTTACACATAACTCACAAATTGACCCCTCCATTACTGTGAATGAATTACACATGGTTTGCACCATGTTCTTATATCACACTATTTCAGAATGCCCTTCTTAAGATCATCACGATTATCTCTACCTTTTTCAATAAATTCTCTGTTGCAATAAACGGTTTAATGAGCACTGAGGAACTCAAAATCACTTATTTTATGACAACACATTGTCATCATACAACGACACCTTTCTTACTGTTGCATATTTATGGCTCCTGATGATGATTACTGTAGGCCTACTTGCACATAAAATGCCCAGCATCTCTCGACATAAGTGCCAATGAATTTATCATGATTCCTGTGGTATCAACATTTTCACCGGTTTTTTTTTTTTTATATTTGTCCTGTTTTAGGTAAGTGTCATTGACAATAACAGTCATCTGCTTTGATGATTACAATATTGTATGATAAGCTTGAAAATACAGTGACAGGCACTTTCTCTTTATAACTGTCCGTTGCAAATAGATGGAAATTTTAAAGGTAAATTACTTTCAGGATTTTTTTATGGGGGGGGGGTGTTTGTGAGTGTCTTTTAATTGTTGTCCCTATCTCATTCTTACTTCCAAAGATTTCATTTCCAAAGCACCCACTCTTATGGATAACACAAATAGATTTGGAACTCATATCCGTTCATTATTCTCTTTTTTTTTACACGCTTTTTGTTTATATAATGAGTCTCAAAATGCAGCTGTGAAATGCCTAAACGGATTAAAGATGGACGAAAATTGGCATTGCTTGTTTACGGCCTGTGTAAGTGACGTAGACCGAGGGGGATGGACCTGGCGTGGAGGAAATCCGTCCTATCCGAGCACTCACGTGACCAACATTGACCAATGGCACGTCGGGACCTGCAGGAAGAAAGATAATGATTCATATGTCAGTTTACTAATGTTTCAACATTTATGCATTTTCCCTGATAGCCTGATATTGAGCTGTTATCTGTTTACATCCCTATATACGAAATTCATATACAAAGCTCGCGTGAGATTTTCTCTCTTTTTTCAGGTAAGGACACTATCGGGATGCACGTAAAAGTGAGCTCTGGATAGAAATTGATTCAGAATGACAGACAATAAAACAAGAGTTTAACTATCCCATTTGATTCTAAACGATAAAGGAAGTTGCATTTTTAACGTATGGACACCGTTTGACATCTGTTTTGGAGAGGCACATCTGTATGTCAAAAAGAAAAAAAAAAGAACAGAAAATCAGCTTACCAACTCAAGAACTTGTAAAATATAGTAATTCTAATGTAATCAAGACATTTGGGTAATCGAATATCTTATATTTGAGAAAAAGTGGTAAAATTATGTTTCATTGATGAACATATTGGCGTTTAGTTCACAGAATGCTGCACAATGTATATTATTGTACCTGAATGTTGTAGATTGTACGTCCATATTATCATAATGTGTGCGTGTAGACATCTCTTTATATTGTTCTTTAGCTTCATTTAACTGTTAACCATAATGTGCGCCCCCCCCCCCTAAGATTTGGACCGGGGATTTGGGAGGCGGAAAAAAAATGCGTGTATACTGTATGCACGCACATGAAGCGGGTCTCCTTTGCAACCTTTCATCAAATAAGATTTTTTTTTTTTAATATTTCACTCAAAGTGTGCACCAGATCGTTGAATTTCAATTCAAAATATGCAAAATCTCTCGTGCTTGGGAGGGGGTATCCCCCTCCCAAACCCTCCCCCCTCTGTGCCTCTTTCCCTAGCTAAGTACACTTTTTAGATTTACAAAAAAATTCTGAATAATTCTGGGTGCAGAAGACTTATATTCCGAAAACTGAAGGTTCCCTCATGTATAAGGGGAATTTCCCCTTTTAATCGACCCTTTCCTCCCTCAGCCCACCCCCATCAGTTTTTGTGTGTGTGTGTGTGTGTGTGTGTGATTTCCCAAATGTTGCTTCCATCAAATATGCGTTTGCGAGATATCTCAATTTCAACCTTAAAAAGATAAAAGCTCCATCGGAAGGGAAGGGTGGAGATAATACTCGCCCATGCCTTCTCCCTGCTCGCCCCCCCCCCCCCCCCCGCCATGCAAAGAAGTAGACTGTGGCTATACCCAGGTCGCTTTATTTCAATTCTAAAAACGCAAAAGCTCCGCGAGCGGGAGGGGGAATCCCCCTTCCCCTAAGCTCTACCTCACTAGACTTTATACATACGCACAGATGGTGCACATTCGGAATAAGAGCTAAATTCCGTGATTTTAACACTTTGATGAAAAAGTATTGCACCAAAAATGTGCACCAGATCGCTGAATTTCAGGTCTGAAAACGCAAAATCACCTTCGTGTGGGAGGGGATATGCCCCTATCTACACCCTCGTGTGCATGCTTTTTCTGTTTGATTGCTGAACAGACAGCGTTCATGATATTCAGTGTAAGAATTAATACAAGAAGACTAGTGTATTTAAATTATACCATTTTATAGGCAAATTGTTCAATAATAATCTACAGTAAAATATACTGCAACCTTATTAAACAAGTGGGACTGTTTCAACTCGTTAAAACACGCAAAAACATGCATCAAATTGCACCATTTGCAACATCAAAATGCAAAAAGTTCTTACCGTGGGAGGGGGACCCTCCCCCTCCCACACCCTCCCCTACCCCCTCGTTCGCTCCACTCGCTCGGGATAAGTCGCGTTCATGATATTCAGAGAAAAGAATTAATACAAGAAGTGTATCTCAATTATACCATTTTATAGGCAAATTGTTCAATAATAATCTACACTAGAATATACTGCAACCTTCAACAAGTGGGACTGTTTCACATCAATAAAACGCGCAAAACATGCTTCAAATTGCACCATTTGCAAAATCAAAATGCAAAAAGTTCTTACCGTGGGAGGGGGGACACCCCCTCCCACACCCTCCCCTCCCCCCTCGCTCGCTCCGCTCGCTCGGGTTCAGTCGCGTTCATGATATTCAGTGAACAGAATTAATACAAGAAGTGTATTTAAATTATACCATTTTATAGGCAAATTGGTCAATAATAATCTACACTAAAATATACTGCTACCTTAAACAAATGGGACTGTTTCACGTCGATAAAACGCGCAAAAACATGCATCAAATTGCACCATTTGCAACATCAAAATGCAAATAGTTCTTACCGTGGGAGGGGGGATACCCCCCTCCCACACCTTCCCCTCCCCTCGCTCGCTATGCTCGCTCGGGTTCAGTCGCGTTCATGATATTCAGTGAAAAGAATTAATACAAGAAGTGCATCTAAATTATATCATTTTATATAGGCAAATTATTCAATAATAATCTACACTAAAATATACTGCTACCTTAAACAAGTGGGACTGTTTCACGTCGATAAAACGCGCAAAAACATGCATCAAATTGCACCATTTGCAACATCAAAATGCAAAAAGTTCTTACTGTGGGAGGGGGGATACCCCCCTCCCACACCCTCCCCTACCCCCTCGCTCGCTCCGCTCGCCCGGGTTCAGTCGCGACCCTGGGAGGGGGGACACCCCCCTCCCACACCCTCCCCCCCCCCACCCCTCGCTCGCTCCGCTCGCTCGGGCTCGGTCGCTTCGCTCCCTCGCAGACTAACCGCCCCCCCCCCCCCCCTAAGATGAAATCCTGGCTACGCCGTTGGTTTGAGTACCGACTGGCACAGAAAACCCCTGCCAGTGTTGACAACGCACAGTCCATATAACAGGAAGTTTAAATAAATCTCCGCTGTAGTTTGTTACTTTTACTCCTCCCTCGGGTATGTTCGTTCCGGTGTTCATTTGCAAACTTTCTCAATTTTCCACATAAATGATTCTTGCATCGAGTTGTTGTTATTGAAACTGACTGAAAAACTGCCCTTCTTCGACATAAATACGCAACGATTATCTAGTGTTCTTAGTATTAGCCGTGATGAAAATGAAATAGTCATAGACATGTCAAAGTATGTATGTCCATGATATTTTTTTCTTGTTGGTTTCTCTGTTTCCACTCCAAAGTTTGGAAGAAAAGACAAGGCATTGTATGACAATGTGTTTAAACAAAGTTATGATTCATCTCATGTTAGTTTTCCTCTGTTTTCATTCCACAGAGAACCTGCTTCGAAAAGCTTATAGCGGTATACAATGGCATGTTCCGGATTGAGAGAGCGAGGGAGAGATGGCCCAGTGACTATGCACAATAGGGAAACCTGCCTGTGGCTTCTGTGCGGATTGAGTTCAATAAGGCAGACACAGTCATCGGGAAACACGATCAAAAAAACCAAAAAGAGCTCATCAATCTAGCTCATTGATCGTCGCATGTATAAAGAATGACGCACGGGTACAGACACTGCGCCGTTCACTATATCATTGTCGTTGGAAATTGGTAGTAAATCTTCGACACTTATCAGTATACTGGTAATGTATTTATACTGCAGTAAACATTAATGATGGGATAACTGTCGTGTGATCCACTACGCACGCCACGGTTGGCCAGCAGTAGCTTATCGTAGAATTCTGTTTGTGTCTATCGCCACGATTGAAATCGTGGTCTGAGTCGTGGAGTAGTTGTGGTGATCTTATCAGATCTCATCAGATCTCATCAGATCTTGAGGTCAAACGCATAGATCGTAGACGGTTTTTGAACCGTCCAAAACTACTCTATATCATCACGATTGCCATGACTGACCTCCTGATGTCATCACCACGATTACTCTACGATTCAGACCACGATTCCACAGTGGTGAAGATTGTGATATAGACATAATCATACAAAATATTGTACGATCAACCACTAATGGCCAGTCGTGGCGTGCGTAGCGGATTGCACCACGCATGGAACTCAGCATTAAGTATATATGTCGAAACTAATCTATGCTCTTGTGGATCATAGCTTTTGATCTTCATTCTCTGGAGCGACCGCTAAAACCATTACTCTTGCAGAAAAAAAGAGAAGGGTTTGCTTTGTAAGCTTCCATTTATCATAATATACATTGAACAAGACGTCTTAGTAAACACAAAGCACTCACTGATACCTGTGATGTCTCATAATGACTGAATATTTTGGTTACCATCCAAGATACGCTCTCAAATATATCGAGGGAGACCATTATTCATACCAAAATACATCAATGCCATGATAAGCCGTGCTTATGGTCTGATTTGATACGTTTTTGTTCTGCTTCTAAGAACTAATTCAGCTTATTCTTCCATGACGAAATTTGCATTCGATTTCCGTTTAATGACTTATGCAAACAACAGCGTGAGCAGTGACTTGTGTACATTATCATTGTGCTTTCCCCATGGTTTGATTGATTAACTTTTCATTTAGAGTAGACATTAATGCCCATTATTGTTTTCCACCCAGAGAAGGGGGAAAAGAAGGTTTCGTGTCCCGGATGTACAGGGTATGTCATATTTACCTATACAATGCAGACCTGTTAGTATGTTAGTCTACATTTTACATGTGCAAGGCTTGTTACGCATTTAAACTTTCCAATATACACAGGTGAGAGTTTGCAGAAATATTGGAAATGACTATGCTAAACAGAATGTGCATTACGTAAGCTGCAAAGTGTAGGCCCTACTACAAAGAATTGCAACTACTTGAGTATATGGGTGATGCATTAAAATAGAAAACAAAATGAGGAAACAATTGAAGAGTTTGTTCGCAAAAAACCGATAAGTCTATATTTGCCAAATGGAGATATTTGCGATTAAAGGTCAAGAAAAATAAAGAGAATAATAAGAAAATTTTTGCTTCTTTTGACCATAACTTCAAAATGTACCTTTATATGTAGTGACCAATATATTATTTAAAAGGCATTATTTTGTACTTTATTACAGAGACCGTACTTCAAAATCTTTAAAAATGGCCTTATCGGTTTTTGCGAACAAACTCTTCAATTAAAGTGTGAAGTCTCGTGCTGTTTGAGATAATAGTTTCTAACACATGTAAAAGCGAGTCCATCGATAGCCCTCCGGACCTCCATCGTAGTCATGTTCTTGTTTTAGCAATCTTTACTGTACATTAATTGATGGGTGTAAAAGTAAGAAGTATAGGTAGTATCATCGTAAGATAAACCTGTGGATTACCAACTTATCGTTTCACCATTCACTTATACTTTTACCCTTCTTTGCGTGATAATAAATGGAAATGTTTAGTTTAGCGATCCGACAGTAAAGTTTCGCATCTATTGAAAATATAATGGAAACGAAACTTTCAGAATACATATCAAGTTACCAATCCCTCCAGAAATCCGTGACTCACCTCTCCTTGCCGTGGTTCTTTCTCCTTTCTACTCAGACCCCTCACATAGATTTTGCCGCATCACCGTTCTTCTTTGTTGCATTGTTGTTTCTTGAACTAGGCTTTTCACTTTTAGTGCTTTTTCCACTAGGATTGCGTTGTCTCTTTTCATCCCTATTCCTTTCCCCTCCCCCTCCTCCTTTTCCTCCATCTCCCCCAACTCTTCCTCCACCGTTAGCTGTCCCATTATTCCTGTTACTAGCACTACTCTTTGTAGGACCGCTTGGTTTTCTCGTTCTTTCTCTCTCTGATTTGGGTTGGCTTTGCTCTTTAGCGACAGTGGCTCGTGGGGAAATGTCTGTGGCAGTTTTACTGGGTCGCTTTGTTCTACTGACTTCAGTTTCTCTCTTTGGTATCTTAGGCACTTGCTCGTGAGTCCTTGTTTGATCGTCTTTATCATTAATGGGATCGGGTTTTTGTTTGTCATCGAGGACGTAATCTGCCTTTCGGGCAGACTCATTTTGAGGTATTTGGTAATCTTTGGAGTTTGTGATGTGTGGCTCCGTCACATCCATGTCAGAGGCTTCAGTCGATGGTGACAGAGATTTCAGTGTCTTGAAGTCATCACCTTTCCCCAGTGACAGCTGAAATTGGGTTGCAGCAGACTTCCGGTCAGCGGATTCATTCAGTTCCATCGCCTCACCTTCGTCATCTTTTAGTGGCAAGCTACTGTTGGTGTTGAAGCTATCCTCCTCGCTGCTATGGACGACGCTAAAGAGAGGAGGGAGATAAGGCGGAGGAGGACGGAAGCCTCGTTTATATGGGTCTGATTGGTTCTCGGTTGCTAGGTCAGCTGCCTCCATTTCCCCATCGTTGCTTCGTCCTCTTGCACCCACTTGCAGCTGTAACCCGTTCGAGGTGGCGAACAAGACAGGGATCGGGAAAGACCGGCTGATGGTCGACCGATCTAAAGTTGATCTATCGGTCACTGAGCCGTCGCTGCCATCCGCCCAGGATGACCGGACACCGGGAATCCGTACATGGTCCCGAAGTGCCGACTCTATGGCATTGTCTGGACGACCAGAAAAAACGTTCCTAATTTCCTTCCAAGTTTCAGGCCAAGCTGTGAGGATAACCACAGACACTAAGAAGTCGTAAATAAATTTTAGGCCTGTGCAAACAACCCAGAGTATTTCGGATCCCGACGACCTGCCTGAATAAACGTAGATCATGTGGATAAGTTGGTATGGCCCTATCAATAAACACCACAAAACGACCAGCACCCCGACGGGTTTGGCATGATTCAGTTCCTTTCCCGTGCCTCGCAATTCGGCAAGTTCGTCGTACCCAGCTTGCACCAGCCCACTGTCCCTTGCATTTGTCTCCCACGCTAGACGTACTATATAAATATAACTACAGAGGATGGCGATCCATGGTGCTATGACACACAATAGTGTTATCAAGATATTAAAGACTAGATTGTTTTCGTAGAGGACGGAACAGAAATAGCGGAACTCGAAGTAACTACTCTCGACGGAAGTGACAATAATGGCAAGGTTGAACGCCGTGCAGTGAATCCACGTGTAGCCGGCAAAGAGGTTTGCTTTGACGCCGATAAAGTTTCCGATGTATGAGTCGGAATATTTGAGTGAAAATATCCTGTCCAGTACGAGAATCAAGAGGCACATGATGATCTGAGTATGGATGAGATTGAAGACGAATGAGTTTACAACACAGAGAAATGACAGATCGAGCCACACAGTACCATTAGACAGCATTGACGCTGCTATGAGAGGAGCGTTGAACACGCAGTCACACACGGCCGTGATGGCTAAGTTATTGAGAAAGGTGTAGAGCGCACGACTCTTGTAGCACTTGTGCCGGAGCGCGATGACAACGGCGACATTGCCCACCAGCGCCAGAAAGGTGATGACGAGCAGGAGCGCGCCGGCGATATTTTGAGTTCCATTGTTCTGCGTCGAAGACGGGATGACGGTCGACGAAGATTTATAAATAAGTGCGGCGGTGGTCGAAATCGACGTAGATTTACTGGTGGTAAGTGATACAGTGGTTTCTAGCCCTGTTTCTTCCTGGCTGGTAGTCTCTTCCGCAAAGACGGTTGAAGCTATATTAGTCCACAGAAAGTCTGTTGTGCCATTCACTATGATGTCTGCAAAGACCGACGTATCGCTGTCACCACTACCCCACGACGTCACGTTAGTGGTTGTGTCTACTGTGGTCGTCATCATGACCTTTGAAAATCCAGTGACCAGGAATCTGAGGATTGTCTGCCATAACGTGTAGAGAAGCGATTCCCTTGACGCCCTAGAAAGTCTTCATACAATCGCTATACCTCATGCACCGCTTGATTGAAGTTATTGCGTCTCGTTCAAACATATACGATGAGAGAGTACACATTGTATGTCATGCAAAACTCGCCGATACATTGGACTGTCATATTGACGCGATGAGTCCATCTCATGCAGTCTGTGTCATCGATGTGATAATAAAATAATTCAAAGGTGGATTTTCAGCGATTCTAATTCAAAGTCAAGAAAGCCATCAAACTTTAGCTTACCCGTATACAATGGGGCCAGCGGTAAGCTACTGTACTCAATAGACACATCACGAATCCATTGATGATATACCAGTACAGTCCCTTAATGATTACCCACGAATGAGCGCTTTAACCCAGTTTGAGGGTTTGTTTACCAGCAGGTGGATCGCTAGCGTTTGTCGCATTTTCCCGATGCAGACTTGTTGCTGATAAAAAGGTCAAAAACGCTGATTGCCTTGGTCCTTGTTTTGAAGTCTACAAACACATTTTCGGGTTTGCTATCACTAATTTCTATCAATCTACTACGTGAAGTCCTACTGCGTGAGAAAACCGATGGATCGTTACTGTCGCAAATGTACAGAGGCTGGTACAAACCGGACCAATACACAATGAAATGCCCGCCGTAGGAAGGTTACGCGGGACGCCATTTACATGACAACGAAGGGCGCCATGCGGCACAGTGGTATAGGACTGAGTACACACTTACACACACATACACACTCACACACAGATAATGATGGCAAACAGCGTACACACTCGGTCATATCCACTCGCGGATATGTACACACATAATTATACGCACACACAGTTCGGCGCTCTTTCACATAGAAGGGGCGGAAATAATTGGAAGGTTTATCACTTTCAGTTAATTTATCTTTCGTTTTCCCTCCTAAAAGGAGTGACGACACGAAGTATAGTAGGCTCGTCTGCCAGAGTTAAGCAATAATTCAAGGATAATAAGCATAAAAGATCAGATCACATCATTCATTACGGCATTGTGTAATTAAATACCCCAGCATAGTCAGAACGGTGTTACGCATTATCATCGTTCAATATGTGTATACGTATATGTATATATATATATATATATATATATATATATATATGTATATATATATATATATATATATATATATATATATATATATTCACAACAGTAGGTCAATATAAACTCCGTTGGAGACGTAAATTTGACGAATTTTCGCCCATAGGGCTTTGTCGAGTCAATACATTTGACACTTTATTTTGAAGCAGATCAAAATAAAAGATGCGTCGTCACTGTGATGGTAGCGCGTCCATAATGAAACAAAGAAAGAGAAAACTGACCAGAAACAAAAGATAAACAGTGAACATTTTGAGCAGAGAAAAGGGGTTATCCCGATTGAAACCCATTTTCTTTGTTCAAAGTTTTCACTACAATATATATGTATACAGTATTATAATGATTATCACTATGCTTATCAATATATACATATATATATATATATATATATATATATATATATAAAGAAAGAGAGAGAGATGAAGTGAATCCATACCCATGTTGTTCCTGTATTTTGAGCGAGAATGGTTTTAAAATGCATTTTAGCAAGTTGTTATCACGGCCTTATGAACAACCTTATCCACCACAACGGGACCCCTTTACTCGTGTTCTTTCATATCTTCTGCATTTTTTTTTTTTCAAAATGGGAACATTCTGTACTTCTAAGTGTCTCCTCGCTTTGCTGGTTTTACTCCAAACAGCCTAGAAATTTGGAAATTCTGATTCTGAATACCAAGACCAACTGCAGACTTAAAGGGGATTTCCAAACGATTTTCATAATTTTACGTCATTTAGTACATAAATTGGCAGCTCCATGCATAGAATTGTGGAATGTATTGTGGTCCTGATCGGAGAAACCAATACTCTGAAAAAAACAAAACAAAACAAATCAAATTGAACAAGGATGATGACATATAGAATGCTAGCATACATTTCAGAAATTTAAAAGAATGTAATTCCATACAATGCATGTGCTTTAAAGTTCTTCTGTGTAGAATTTATGTATGCTTTCTTCCTTTGTTCTGCCTTTATACACTCATGCATGCCTATGATGACGCTACCATGTTATTATCCTTGTTCATTGTTATTTGGTATACATTTTGGAGACATTCTTATTCCTCATCCAAATCACTATAAATTCTGAAACTCTGTACCCAGCATAACCATTGTGTAGTTGTTATTCAAATGTAAAAATCTGAAAATCATCCAGAGGCCTGGATCCTTTAAAATCATCGCCACGGACACAAGAGCTCGTGTGGAAGTCAAGGTGTTCTAGTAATTGAAAGGCATCCTTGTGATGCGTCAGTAATATTGATAATGGCCATTTCAACGGTCAAGGATTTTATTTGTGTTTGAGCTGGCTATTAGAAATTGCAAGCATGAAAAGACTGGACAACCATTGCTGGAGTGAGATTATGAACGAATGGGTACCTTTGACTGTTTGCCAAAAGGTATAGTCAGTCGTTTTACCCTCCTTCAATGTGCGAGAAAGATTCTCTTTATAGCACGACTGAGATTAGTAACGAGATTGTGCGCTTGCAGATGGCAAACCTCGATCGTTTTCGAATCATCGATTCGACTTGATTAGAAAAGGGATAGTGGCTTGATAAGTTATCTTATCTGATCAATATATCCCAATATCCACGGCATTTTTTCTAGACAGTGGTATTTCATTAGAATCATTACCCAACTCTCTCTCTCTCTCTCTCTGTGCATGCGTGTGTACTGGAAAAACTGAAAGCCGCTTAGAAAGATACTACTACTTAATTGAATTTTGATGAGTTGTTTTTGGTTTAAGATTTGAATTTTTGTGCATATATAATCAAAGAAAAATTAAGTAGATGATTATGGAGTGTATTATGTACTCTAGTATATATTGCGTTACAGACGATGTTAAGTATGAAACAACCAAATAAAGAGCTATACAAAGATTATTATTGCATTGTATTGTAACGGTCACAGACATACGTAGAGGTAGTGTGATCAATGTCTTGACATGTCATGACACACTTATGCTTTGAAGTGTTGTTGAGTTCTGCTTTTCAAACACTACTAGCAGATGATGTGTGACAGATCTTGGACAAACTTTCAATCCTTTCAATGATTTTACGCCGGCTGAATAATTCTCAATATATTTTCATGCTACCAAATCAGACATGAACGAGAAAAGAAGAGAAAAAATATTTCGCGTTATCTATTTTCATGATTTTATTTATCAAGTGCTGTTGTGTTTGGACGATTACAGAACCACACCAATGTTATACTTACTTTCTTTTTCACATGAAAACTGTCCTAAAAATATCCAACGTTTGGATGTGGATTTTCCTAAAACTTACAATGCAACTTCCTAATACTATTTGTATGTGAAATTATATACGTATCCATCTGATGAAACATGAGATTAAATCAGTTAGTCATTCGTGTCTCATTTCACTTGAAGGAAGTGCCATACACATTCATGGATCACTTAGATCTGCATTCGTACAAAGATGTAAATCTTTGCTGATCATGCTGACGTTACCATGGTTATGACGTTAAAAGTGATCAATGATCAAGCAAGCGATGGTGATGGGCTACTACATGTGAGTATATTCTCTCTCATTAACTGAAAAAAAACCCAACAACAACAGCACAAACATTTCCTCCAAGAACCAGTGATATTACGAATTATGACATAGACGCGTACAGATTCTTTTCCCATTTCTTATCATAATGATTGTTTTTTTTCTTTCTCGTTGACCATTTTGCCGTCATTTTTTTTAATACCGTTATCATCTTCCCAATCAAGGGGATTTCTTTGCGTATTAATGCTCGGCGAATCGACTTAATATTACTCCACTATTTCAGAATCTATGACTTTACAGATGGACATTTATGAAAAACTATACTACAACACGAATTAACGTCCTCCCCCGATCACCTCGTTGCTTTGTGATAATGATGGATCGTCAATGGCGAACAGTGACGGACTATCAATCGCAGACGTCTACCCGAAAGAAAACGCGGGGAGTGTCGGGCTCGATAGCTTCGTAGGATCCACACATCAGGTAGCTATGGTTGCAGGAAAGATTAACAAAAAAGAAGGGAATCATATAATAAAATACGGTGAGTAGATACCAACTTCAATGTCAGCTAGTAGTAGAGTCGTGGTATTTTCAAGTGTGGCTGATGCAGTTAAAAACAAGGCGACATGTCGAAAAAAAAGCCTGTTTCAACAGTAAACGTATTAGTTGCCATTGAATACTGTCAAGTAACAATATTTAGTCTAAAACAGGCAAGTTTACTTCATGTATTCAACTGTGGTTTCCGTCCCCATCAGGTAGTGAGGAGAAACTCATTTCTTCTGTTCCTTTAATTCGATACTTGTTGAAGGCTTCCTTGGTGGTATAACGGTGGGTGGGAGAAGGTTTAACGGTGCACCATGTATTCTCTCTTGGGTTTCTACAAGCATGTTCTTGCAGTTTTCAAGAGAATGAAAACGGTATTACGGTATTATGATATCGCCAGTTAACAAAAACAAAGTAAAACAAAGCGATCATAATAACAGGTAGGTCCCCCACTTTAATAGAATCGCTCTGTTTTGGATATTTCAGCCATTTTAAAACCAATTTTCATCAAATAAACGTTGAATTCCTCATGAAATTACATGCTCTTTCATATTTCATAAGAGGTTTCTCATTATCTCACCAAAAATGTTGGAAAACTGAAATTAGGTCTCAACCATCCAAAACTATACGATCCCTTTAAAGTATCACAATGGTCATGATACAATTAGGGACTACACCAGCAATGGGCATGATGGGTTTGATGTATGATATCCATCAATCATATTTCACCAGACTCCAGCGAGCCTGTAAGCTTGATAGGAGCCTATACCGCTAATTGAATGATCACACTTTTGTGCACATAATGTAGATGTGGCGTAGCAGGAAATACGTCATAGGATTGCTTGTGCAGGTGATCATAAGGTATAAAAGGGAGAGGGAGAGACTGATGAGAGGCGATGGGGATGTGGCGAAAGAAACTGTGCATGCCTATTATATATAGAGGTGGTTAATCATCATTTCTGGACTCTGTATCAATAGCACTGGAAAGTTAGGTATATGGTTTACATCGAGTCTTAAGAAATTCAAATACACTTTTTTTTTCTATAGGAGAACTTCAAGTAGTTTCCCCTTCTCGTTCATTCCTTTGATTATACATCATCTCTATGGGCAGCGGGTCCCAAGCACATTATATAATAATAACCTAAGATTACAATAATCCGACGTCGATGAAAAAAAAAATTACCTTTCCCCGTTCTCAGCCGAATCGATGATGATCTGGTGGATGTAGAGCTTTGGATTCTCGAAAAACTCCCACTCCCAGGGCTTGTAGAACTCGGCATCATAGTCCCACTCGAAGTACAGGCGAGTGATGAACCCGACGTTGACAGAGGACGCGCCGATATGCAGGTAGTTCGTCAACGGCTCGTACACACGGAAGTCCCTGTGATGATTATTTTAATGTGAGGGTAGTGGCCACAAAATACGTATTTGAATTCGACATCTGAGAGACTAAACTTGTTTGGATTTGTTTGTTCTTTCGGAAATGCAATAGCTGCAAATTTGAAACAGTTCATCAATGATATGTCAATTATCATCGATACTGAACAAATAAAATTAATGCATGATTTCGTTGGAGGTATATAATACGCGCATGATGAGGATTACAATTTGAATGAATATACACCCTTCTTTCCATATTTTACCTTGTGCAGCGCACTTTTTCATCGTCGGCATAATTACCTGTAAGTGTGCGTCTATCTTCAAGCATGAGAAATCCTGCAGGGTCCTATTTGTACATGGAGCAATATATTTGACAAGGCTCATTTTCCAGCTTCCAGAAAACGGCCCATTGCTGCTTGTTTTGTCAAACACACATATCGGCCGGTATACTAGTGTATATTGTATTTTACTTTTTCCCCTCTAAGGACCTTATACCTAATCCATTCCATCCTTCCGTAACATACTCGATTCATTTCCATTTTGCATTCGTTAGATGTTACTATGTAATGTCGGGAGAGCATCAGGCAAGTTTTCTTGGCGTTTTGTCTTTGTTAGAAAGTATGCACAGAATTTGAATAATCATGACAGGAACTGGTCTATAATAGATAAGCTGCAGACCTCAATCCCAATGTTTTGAATTATTTAATTTCACAGTGTTGTTGCTGCCGAAAGCTCGACCTTTACTGCAATGTATTATGCTATCCCGATATAACGACCCCCAAACGACAAGATATCCAAATCTGAGAAATAGGGATAAAACACACAACTTACGGCGAAAGAGAGAATGTCTCTGATTCACCGTCATCACCCACGAGCGAGATGAAAATCTGCCCCTTGTTGGTGTCCTCTGCCTTCTTTCCGTCATCGATTTGGACGTTGAAGCGGTACTGGAAGGCTGATGATAAATGGGACGATTGCCATCAAATAAAGTGAGATCATCATTCATAAGCTGACATTGCTGGTGTAGTTATTTTCACCCACTAATTGATACATTTTCGAAAACTCCGCAGGCCTACCAATTGCTATACAAGGGAGCTTACATATTGCACCACTCTTCCTTTCTATTCTTTTTCTCCTCCCCCCCCCCCCATGCTTTTATCTCTTCTTTTTGATATTTTTTTTTCTAAAATCCTTTTCCTACTCTCCTCTGTAATCCTTCCCTTTCTTTTCCTGATTGAGATAGAGAATCTATACTGTCAGTAGTGGTGGTGTTAGAAAATGGTGCATAGATGAAGAAATAAATGAATGCGTGGCTGGAAGGCCTTAGTGACCGTCGTTTGCAAGGTTACTTTTGCCCTCGGTGACTGTCGATGGTGGTGATGTTGAACAGGAGATGGCAGACACGGTGGCTGTGACAAGATGAGCTCGAAAGAATACAAATACTAATAACGGAAATTGTGATGATTGTAACGGATGTGGTACTGTACTAATCATGTTGATGTCATTTTTTTTTTCTTAATCAAGGGTGAGCTTATTGATAATGTTCGATAGTGTCTTTACCAAGAAGACAAAGCTTTTGTTGTGTGTGTTATTCGCCGTTACTATCGGCAACTTTTAAAAACGCTCAATGCCCTCAATGTCAATGTCATTCTGACGTGGCAGCTCTGAGAAGGTTAATTGAGGGAATACGAGCAAATCCACATGTAGGTGAATTAATAAGGAAAGTTGTTTCGCACAGTGTACATTGTATAGTGATTTACAGTGGTTACAGGAGTCGTCTGCATACCGCAATAAGGCGAGGTTTCCACTGTATTCAGTTGGTAGACCACCTCGGTGGCGCCATCTTGCGGTTGGTAGAGGTTTGCATACCAGCCCATCTTCACTTCCCCATCGCCGTAGCACAGCCCCTCGTTGTAGTCGTCCCACTCGCGGGTGCAGTTGAAAGCCATGTTCGGGCACGGCCCAGCCTGGTTGATAGACGCCGTGAATAGCTCCACGGCCCGGATGTGATTGCACGCCACGTAGTCCACCAAACCTGACGTTAAAGAGGGAACGCTTTGTCAAGATTCTTGGTTTTTTTTCAAGGATTTTCGTCCACACTCCATTATTTCCTTGGAAACGAGTTTGTCGTAATACATTTAACTTAAGCCCGCCTGCTCTCTCACCGCATTATTCAGAAGAAAAGTAGGGGAAAATCTTTTTTTTTTTGATGACCAGAAACAACTTTCAGTTCGCAAAAAGATTATAAGAATCCAATATTAGAAACTGGCATAAATCAGTGTAAATATTACTCTAGTAAGTGCCATCAGAGAAAACGCGTTGGAATTTTTTTTTCATCGAACATACGCACACGGACATAATAATACTACACTCGTAAAACGTTACGTGAATGAGAACGAACGCGTGGATGCTGCTGTTGACATCTTGAGCACATTAATATATCAAAATGAATTGAGAAAACTGATATTGTGCAAATCTGCATTATACTGAGGAGCAACGTTTGCTTTGTTTTGTAAATCTGTTGCTTCGTACCTCCCCATATTCCATGGGCAATGATGGAACGAATGATTCGTTGATCGCAACCCGGCTGGTCCCGGCCGCTATTCGGGAAAAAGTCGAGATGTCCCGCAGTGTTGTACATTCCCATGCCTTTTTGAGAGATGATAACCAAGATTCGTCATCCAATTGGATTTAATCAAACTGAACAACAACTATAGGAGTCATTTCCTTACACTCTACAATTGTGCTTAAAAAAAGAATCAAACAAACAACCATTGACTGTCTGATGAAACTTACACAAAACTTTAAGATATGATTATGTAGCTTTTTATGGCTTCCTCTTAAGGACAATGCGATGGGAAAAATACATATCATTTTACGGCATGCTTGTCACACATAATATAGTGATGCAGAATGGAATGCATATCATTTTAACTGCATCGGTTGTACCCATATCAATATGAAAGACACTTTTCCCCCGTTGCATAATAGTCTTACGGAGGAGACTCGATCCGTCTGTAATGTGGTCGTTTCCTCACATACATTCAATGCTTCCCAGCGGCTACCTTGATAAGTCAAGATATACTACACTCCTTAAGCAATGTCTGGTATACTATTATAAAGTTACGTCAATCAAGGTTGTTCATTCTACATCCATGAATTCGTAAAAGAAATTCACGCTCCCATCTACTATAGAGGAAATGGGAATTTGCATGGGCTACAGGAGTTTAATCACAAATGGCTTTGTGTTAATTCCACTGTTTTTTCCTACTTATCATTTGCTTGTAACAAATATCAGTATAGCTTTTTCTTTCAATGGAGATAAAGGAATACCGCATCAAAATATTCATAAATGCTTTCTTTGATTGATTTTCATCACAAAGAATTAGAAATCAAGCGCCAAATCTACTGGACGTCGATGATTACCGAGTTTGAACAGAGGGTCGGTGTCGGTGTGTATAATGTCGACAAACTTGGCGTCTGTCGGGTCGATGCGAATTCTTGGATCACAGCCATCAAAGTAGGGACCGGCAGGATCCAAACCTGAGGAAAATTAAGACTAAGGTTGAGTACCGTTTGGTTTCTTTCATCTCATTTAAAGTCTTTTTTTTTAATCATAAGATTAGGCGAATCATTAATAAAAGAAGACATCATATTCAATGATGAAATTTGAGATACTGGAATTGACAAATGAATGATGATGGACGCCGTGGATGGAGCAGAGACAATGTTACAGCAAAAAAACAAAAACAACAAAACAAAACAAAAAAAAAACACACACAAACACAAACAAACAAACAAACAAACAAACAAAACAGAAAAAGAATGAAAGAAAGAAAGGACCATACTTATTACCACAGAAACTATCCAATCACACGCATGAATATCGGGAGAAGATAAATAAAGTACCAAAAGACAATACAATACAATGACGGTATCATAAAGTGGGATTCTTAAAGCGACAATGAATCTACACTTTGCAATGCATGGTAAACTCATTACTCTTCAGACTTCACTAACATTGGAATGTTAAAAGCAGAAAACTAACAGGATCGAAAGCAATTCGACAACCCCTCATACAATGAATTGATTTGTATTTTGTTTTCAAACAACGAGCTTTGTCATTATCAAGATGTCAAAGCGAAACACGAACCAAAGCATCAGGAAGCGACCTTTGGCCATGCCGTGTTTATTTGTGTTTGCCTGTTACGTCAGTATGGGTAGAGTGTTTGTTTTATGGGCAACATCAACGCTTTATGAAATCAAATGATTTGAGATTCTGTGTGCCTTTGAGATCGGTGATAAGCCTACGTACGTTATATGCATACTGTTTACTCGTATAGGCAGCGCATTTGGAAAGCGAAGGAGCTTAAAGATTAGGACGGGGTGATGAATGAACAAATACATTAATGAGACCACAGCCATTTTTTTTAATTCATGAATCATCTGATTTCGAGAATACCCTCTATTAATGACTACTGAAACCATCTCATATTAAAGAGAAAGTATAGTTCTGGTTAAGACTTAACTTCAGGTTTCTAACATTTTTTTGTGAGATAATGAGAATCCTCTAATGAAATGTGAAAGAGCATGTACAATCGTAATTCTCAGAGGGATTCAACATTTATTTGATGAAAATTGGTTTTGACGGCTGAAATATTCAAAACAGAGCGATCGTAATAAAAGGTGGGACCCACCTCTTATTAGGATCGCTTTGTTTTTCTTTGTTTTTGGATGTCTCAGCCATTCCAAAATTGATTTTCATCATAATAAACTTTGAATTCCTCTTAGAATGGCTTACTCTGTATAATTTAATGAGAGTTTCTTAAACTCGCAAAAAGTTAAAGCCCAATTCTCATCTCCACCAACCACCCCTTTAAACCTGAGACATAAAACTATATTGGCAGTACAAGTTGTAAAGGGAAGGGCGAATTTAAATGCGACACATATTATTATGAGAGTCTCTCGGATCTGTTCATGTTAAGTCATGTTGCCTCCATTGAATACACACAACATAAAACATATGCGGGCATAACGTGTGCTCGTCTTTTTCCGTAAACAAAACCGTCACTCAAAAAAAGGAGACATTAAATATGTTTCATAATTCATGTCTCAAAATGTTCACACTCGGTGGTCCTGTTGGTACTTTCATTCTCTAATATGCTCTTTCAAAAAAAAATCTATCGAAAGCCATTGTTTTGGAGGGTTACGACATAGTAGTTATTTGCTTACGAGACATTTTCCATGATTCCATGCCTTCCCAAAAACTTTCCATAAATGTGATGTAATACATTCTTCTTCTTCTTCTTCCTCTCTTTTTAGAAGACATAAATAAAGCATGTAGAAGTTATTGTAGTTTTTATTTCCGTAGAACGTGTTTGTCATTAAATTATAAAGGTGTCTGCTCTTTCTATTTCCACCTATTTCCGTCTGTTTACCAGAAGTTTGGAGCAGAAGCGGTAGTTTCATTTACGAGTCAGACAATCTTCCGTATCAAGTTTTGACGAGACTTTTAATTTCCAAACAATTTGCCGGTTTGCCTCTCACGTGCTTACCTTAGAGTTAGGAATGGTTTTCGTTGCTGGGCTCATCACAATAAATATACTGTCAACATATCCCGCGCTTCACAACTTTTTTTTTTAACGCAAGGCCCACTTTGGCTCCTACAAAGTTTTTTGAGGCCCAGTTTGAATGCAAATCTTTTAATTTCTTCTTCCTTTTTTTTTTTTGAAGACATCTGCGAGAGCTTCGCGACCAACTGGTTGAGAAACATTTATACAGACCATGCCAAACGATTTCTAATTGAGGCTATCCTTAAATATATGAGATATGAAGTTCAACTTTATTAAGGAGTGTATGCATATGGTCATGGTTGTCACCTGTTATCCGACCAATGTTCGGGACGATTGCACCAGCGATCCCGGCTGCGTGAGCTCCGAGACTATGACCAATGAGGTGAAAGGTCTCCGGACCAACGCCCTGGATCCCCTAGGGGTGTGGCGTCATTGCAGGGGCAAATAAAAACACTTTGATTGCGTGTACTTTCAGAGAGGTGATGCATCGATAACTGAATTGAGTAGAGGGTAATAAAAGTAGATGTATAGCACACACACACACACACACACACACACACACAAAATGGGCATAGATAAGCTTTTTGATAGTAATCCTGATAATGAAAGATATCAGAGTAAAAATGATACCCGCAGTCAATCTCTAAGACCTCAAGAATCTAGGGCCTACAAGATACCACTGACATCGGGATGAAATCGGGAGCAGTAAAATAAACACTGGCACAAGGCTTGTTGGTGGAATTCCCAAAAGTTAGCAGAGATAGTCCAAACCTTCATGTCGACCTGTATCATTCGAGCTTATTTTTTTTCTAACTTTTAAAATATTGTTGTACACTATGGGTAGAAACGCAGAGATTATAAGAATACCACGAGCATGTCAACAAGCAGTCCAATCTCAGCCCCGAGGACGCGGACGTTTCCCGTTGCTTCCTCGTAATCGTCTCGAATGACGCCTGGTCGCCAGTCCACGGTGATGATGTTGTAGTCCTTCTGGGCCAGGATCTCGGCCGACATGTCGTCCATCCAGTCGACGTCGGAACCGGCAACAAACCCGTGAATGATGACCACCGTATCCCTCCATGGTTTGAAATTCGATCTGAGTTCAAGAAATACAACCAAGACATAGTGTGAAAGGAACATTGTGGTGAGGAGAGGAGATCTTCGTGTGTGTTAATCCCTTTTGGGGTTGGATGTAACGAATTCAACTTGGCTAAGATCTAAATTTAGGAAGAAAAATGCCTAAATACACGTCATGAATGGATGGATTGATGTACTCGATTCACTCATGGGCAAATTGACAACATGATCAATCAAACAATTAATAAACTAATCAATATTTTGATTGCTTATTTTAAAAGATGACTAAAATGGTCTCAAACTAACCAGAAACGGCCTTCTTATTGTTCTAAGATGGAGATAGAAGACACATAACAGTAACAACGTCGTCTACTTTAGCAAAGTCTCAGATTCAATAACTGCACAAGTTACAGTGGGTTTTTTTTTTTTGTTGGGGGGGGGGGGGGTGTAATGATGTAGAAACAAAGCTGTGGTCATCATTTTTGTACAATTTTGTGAGCTAAAATACTCGAATAATGTAAAACTGACATTGCGATCGTCTGTGCATCGTATGTGCTGAGTTCTTCGTAGGTATCTCCCAGTTCACGGGCGTGGAGTTTGAAGGCTGTCCCGAGTTCGTCGCGGCTATCCGGCAGCCAGTCGACCGGGCGATCCTCTTCGTGGTAGAAGGGTTCCTCGTCGGTGGTCATACAGCCCAGGTCCACGTAGCAAACCTCTCGGCCTGAGATCCGCGGAAGTTCAACAGAGAGGACACCTCTTTGAATGCATTACTCGAGTATGTGTGCTGAGATAATCATGTTCTACATGGGCACTTAAAAAACCAGTAAAGGTTTGTTGGTTTGCTTTGGCTGGTTTGGTTTTATATCTGCATTTTCTTTCTCCAGATACAATAACAAATGAAAATGAAAAATGATACAGAGTATGCACAAAAAAGAGGAGAGTATAATATACAAATCAATACAGGAATAAAAGCCTTAGTGTCAATTTCATAACAACATCAATCTCTAATAACATATAAATCAAAGTAATATTATGTTCAGGCATGTGAACAAAGGAGAAATCAATACAGGGGACCGTCATCATAAGCGGAGCTTGACGTGGCTGAGGCGCTCAAAGGCACTGGCTGGAAGCTTGAAATCACTTCCGAAGGACAAGGCAGTGAGGATAAAACGCCTTATCTGTCCAAATACACGAACCAGGAACCTCAAGAATAAGGATCCAGAATCTTACCATGGATTTACAGCTTTATTATGGTCTGCCCTATTCAGATTTCTCAAAACCAGTGGCCTAGCAAGGCACTCCACATCGATGTTACTAGGTAATTTTATTATCCGGAATAATCCGGGAGAATTTGCATGAGAACAAATATTCATCCATTCATTAATTCTTTTTTGATCAATCAATCAATCAATCAATCAATCAATCAATCAATCAATCAATCAATCAATCAATCAATCAATTAATCAATCAATCAATCCATTCATTCATTAATTCATTCATCCATCTATTCATTCCTTCATTCATTCATTCATTCATTCAGTCTTTCGGTCGTGCGTTTATTCACTCCACATCGATATTCCAGGGTAACTATTTATACTATCCGGAATAATCCTGGATGATTTGCATGAGAACTAAAATTCATCCATTTATCAATTAATCTATTTACCAATTAATCCATTCATTATCATTCATGCATTTATTCATTCGTCCTTCTATCTTATCAATTCCTTCATGCATTCATTCATGCATTCATTTGGTCGTTCGTTCATTCATCTTCACTTGATAAGACTTGCATACATAGAAATGTGGCGACAATTATGAATGAATATGACATGACAGTGCGGCAGATAAAACACAGTTATCAAGTAAAGGGGTTCTGAGAAGGAAACGTGGCATAAAACATAAATGTTGCACTTTGTAATGAATATAATCATACACGTTTGAAATGGACAAAGTACAAAAGACTGGAAAAGGAGGTGCCCTATATGGGGAATGTGTTACTTTTCTAATAGCTCGCTTTTATAGTTTGAATAGTCTCTGCAAATTTAAATACCGGTATGGTTTTTAGAAAATGGTCGACTGAATCTATTAAAGGTGCGCATCACATTTCATGCACATTTCTTTCATATTTCATGCTTACGGATGAAGTCGATTTGCCAGAGAAGACAAAATAAATACTTGACAAGTTTAATTCTTACAAGTATACAAATTATTTTGCCACAAATGAAAATAGGACCGTGCCCGTCGCACCGACAAGAGTAACAAGAAAACATAACATGGAGTAATAGCAATGATAATAACAATCATGATATATATCATGGTCTTCTTTATTCAGGGTAGTCTCTTCGGTGTTCTACCAGAGGGCCTTGGCATTATTATCAATAAAATAGTGAGAAATGTTCTTTGTAATTTAACTTTAAGATATGAAATCAGTCATATTTACCATGAACAAGAAGCGCGTTTGCAAGAAACGCGAACATCAGAAGTGGCTTCATTTTCCCGCTCTATCTCTGGGATGGTGAGTGTATGTTCTTCAAATAAATTCAAGCAACTGAGACCGGGGAATGACTGGCGTTATAGTTTATAGAGCTTTGCAAATTACTGATAGAAAGAGAATATTCTACCCTCGCCCAAGCCTTTCATGATATCAGCCCCACCAGATGTATAGTTCCTTCCATGTCTTATCTATGAAGTGAATGTGAACGGAGCAGATGGTTTCTTGATAACGTCTACAAAATTAATTTGTTTGCATAATCTAATCTAATCTAATCACATTTTTTCTATTCATGGTTATTCCAGTATTTTAGTGAACATCTATGTTTTATCAAAATTCTATGGAATCATATCTCTCTACTGCTATGTGACATCATTGTTGCAGCCGAGATTTTATCTATAATAGTTGAAACTATTCAAACTTTCACAGACGTGTGCTATTGATATCTCCACATTCAATGAAACCAAATTTAATTGTGGGTAAGTTAACTTTTATGACAATATTGGTTAAACTCATATACCTAAAATTAGATATATTGCATATTATATAAGTGTGGGTTTTGAATTTCAATTAACATTCAGACTTTTCCGTCACTTTCTACATAGGCTAGCTTATAGCATGCATACACTCGCGTGACTCCAGTATATTAGATACAGACTGAACGCCAGCTGACAAGGATATTCATGATTCTTAAAGGACACATCAGGACACACATTTGATAAATTTCTGAAAATAATCCTCCTGAGCTGCGTAAACCTTTTCCACAATATCACGTTATCGAAAGATCTGCCATGTTTTTGTTGGACGTTGTTAGAGGGAGATCTAAAATAAACATTGCTTTTTTAAAACAAAAATTCTCTTTATTTTCTCCCCACTGTATTTGTTTTGTTTTGTTTTCTTTTCTTTGTTCCTGATGACCTGCTCTATGTGTGTCACTATGTGTCGGTGCATGTGTGTAATATTTCTTGATGTCTTCAACGAGGTGAATAGATTACCCGTCAACCCATTTTTCTCTTCTGGATATAAATTGGTGTCATACAAAATGATGTGTCATTTTATCTGTTGATTGTCTCTCATACACATGCCGGTTCTGATTCCCAGTGGGTCACAACCCTGTGAAGAATATTTTGCAGATATGGCTGAACGGGGAATCCCCGTTTCTTCTATTATAGGCAATGTATATGCAACTAGTGTATATCTTTATCTGAAGACGAAAATAATACAACAACACAGCAGCAACAACCAGGCATCCATTGCCGTGATATAAATTGCATGCTTGTGTGATGTTTAAACTGACCGGACAAAATTGAACAAATATTTGAGCTGAATGCAGATGGTTCGACCTCTGTATGTTGGGCCTGATAGGATTGAAACCTTGTGTTCTGTTATTAGTAGTATATTGTGTCTACATGACAAGACAGCAAGATCGAAATGGAAAAGGGGAGGGTTCAGGTTAGATCTGTCAAAAAAAAAACAACAACATGCAGATGATTTGATGAAACACACGTAATAAAAGAGATGCAAATAAGAGCAAGCGCTTTAACGCATCGTATCACAAACTCTTTAGATTTTGTTAAATAGCCCTTCGAAACAATCTATAAAAAAATTGAAAAAACTAACATACGGAAAGAAAGGATGGGGGTAAAGATAGGAGTCTGGATTACTCTCTTCAGTTCTTCTGTCTTGTATGACAAAGAATTGATTTTGTTCTTCAACATACAGGCCTACTTTCATTTAGGATCATCTCAACAGTGGACAAACAGAAAAAGTTAAAAAATCATTTATGTATGTACTAATAACCAGCATAATGTGTATATGTTTATGATATACCGGTATATTTATAATATACCCATCTCTTTCTCTCTCTCTCTCTCTCTCTCTATATATATATATATATACATAGGCCTATATAAGATAAAAAAACAAAACTGGAACAATATTAATATATAAATTACATATATAGGGCCTATATAATTTTCATTTTACGTAAGAAGGTTAATTCAATACGTAAAATATGAGTGCTTGTAGGCCTATATAATCCAACAATTTGCCCCTATGTTAGAGGAATCATGTTTAACCTTAAAAGGGCCGGGGGGGGGGGGGCGGAATCCGCCCCCCTCGACGATTCGCGCTATAATTCTGTAACGCGAGGAGGCCTCGTCGCGAGGCTTCTTGACTTTCTTCGTTCAAGTCTCGCGCAACTTTTGAGACCAAATTTGCAACGTCCGCGCATACTTTTGCGAAGCCACGCCCATTTTTGTAACGAGATGTCGCCCAAAAACGAGCACAATTTTGTGATTTTGTGTACATTTCCTATGGAAAACAGTGCTCTGCCATGAAAGTTATAAAAACCTGATTATTTTTACAATTAATCACTTTCATTGATTAATTTTGTGCTAATTACGGTAGAAGAGTGGTCAGTGACAATTTCCAATAAAAAACAAAGAAAAAACAAAAGTTTAAAAACAAAAAATACATAAGAAATTCTGAAAACAATATAAAATACATAGGAATTGAAATGAGTTTTGGAAGTTTTTGTGATGTACAATTGTTGAATATGCTAAAACAGATTTACAGATCAAAAATTAGACTCTCAATGCTTTTAATTAGGCTAAAATATGATCTTGAGCTTAATTTGCATAATTAGTTAATTAAATTTAGAAATTGATTGTTTCAAAAAATCTTATGACATAATCTTGTAGATTTTGACGTGGGTCTCACGCATGCAAAATTTCATCCCGATCGCGCCACCGATGGCCGAGATCTCGGGGGGGGGGGGGGGGGGGGGGGCGGAATCCATTCCCCCCCCACCCCCCCCCCCCCCCGGTCTGAGCATAGCCAAAAAAGCCCGGCCCCTTTAGGGTTAAAGGGATGGTACAGTATTGGTGGAGATGAGAATTGGGCTTATAACTTTTTGCGAGATACCAAGAAAACACTTATGAAATAGTACAGATCATACCATTTTAAGAGGAATTCAAAGTTTATTTGATGACATCTGGTCTGGAATGACTGAAACATCCAAAAACAAAGTAAAACAAAGCGATGTTAATAAGGTACGTGTAGGTCCCACACTTATTAGAATCACTCTGTTTTGGATATCTCAGCCATTTCAAAACAAATTTTCATCAAATAAACGTTGAATTCCTTATGGAATTACATGCTCTTTCATAGTTCATAAGAGGTTTCTCATTATCTCACAAAAAAAAACCACAATGTATTGTTAGAAACCTGAAATTAGGTCTCAACCAAAACTATAGATCCCTTTAACACGAATGCGAGTGCTGGTGGTGATTGGTATATATTGCGCAATGTCCCTTGGACGAGGGTATTTCCAATGTCGATGATTTTTACCGCCTGCGATTAACGAAGGCTGCTTGTGCACAAGAGTGTGTTTATGCGTCTGCGTGGAAAATTGCAAAGGCTGTAGGCGATCGACCCTGCCAACCCTTGGGCGCGAGTGAAAATCGAAACTACTCTAATCCGGATACATACACCCATATCTTTCAGTTTGCTTTGGTCTGATTGTTTTCCACAAACTTGAGAAGGTAGATGCCAAAGAGCGTAGAACGCACTGCGTGCGCCTCTATACTCTTTGGTAAATACTGCAAGTGAGATCGTTGCATTTCATTCGCGAGTTGTTTTGCCTATAGAGAAGATCAACACCAAGTATGGTCGTGTGTGGAGTTTTGGTCCCGGTGAGATAAAAACACACTCTGAAACAAGGCGACGGGTTGAACGCCGGTTGAAGTTCAGATCTGTACATGGTGTGGTGCGAGTTGTGTTCATTCATCACTGTCAATGCCCTATAGCAGGTACGCATTATGATTATTATGATCTGGCGATCACCCACAGTGCACATTGTCTACCATAATGTATATCTGAAGCATCGAGAACTTTGCCTGTGTATAGTATAGAGGCTGGAGTCGCGAACAGACAAGCCTAAATTGGCATTGCACTTGTGTGCATGGTCTCAATCAATCAATGCATGATTGTTATGATTATATAGGTGCAGTTACGCCAGTAATGATGTGTCTATCTTTATTTGCGATCGTTGTGAATGCAGGTATAGGTCTACTTGCACAGCCTATATACTCTATGATGATTAGCTCTATGCTAAATTTACTATATCAACCAAGCAATCTGTGTATATACGGGAGATATCTGGCTCTATATCGCTCCGCTCTTTAGTGCTGCGGTATATTAACCGACATGTAATCTACGTATATAATGTAGAGCGAGGCCGTTGCTGCCATCAACATTAATTACTTCCGCGTTTTGACAAGCTTGCAAAACCCACCAACTGGGCAAAAAGAACGTCAGATCAGGTTGCGACCGTGTACTACTAGTTCGTGTAATTCGTCTGCCACTGTAAGCACGCAGCAACACATGGCAAATCCGTGTTATCTTATAAATCCATTGCAGTGATTCCACTTATTCACATGGGCTGTACAATCGAAAATTCCCTCATATGGGTCTGAGCAACTATAACTTGCGTGCCCGCTATACAGTATTTCCAGCATAAAGGTATGGTAAATGGTTTTATGGGCGGTGACATCTGAAAGTTAAATCAAACACTTTATAGTAGGTCTTGTGAGTGTGTTTTCCTCTTTATTTTTACATTAGGAATCGGTAGACCAGTAACCATGGCAATGCATTCTATGATGATGACAGTTTTCTACGCTTGCATCTTATTGTATTGCGTTTTAATCACTACTATAAATTAGCCACTGATACTGGTGATTTGCTTCCATACTTTTTTCATATGGCATGCGATCGATGCAGATGGTGTTCCTAAGAATGTTCAATTCTCCTCAAAGATTCTGTCTTATTATGATTACGTCCACAAAAGAAATGAATCAACAATAAACTAGAGTCGATAAACTGAAAAGAATGATATGTTTCATGTCCTCTTAGGTATTTTGTAAAGGTATACAACTGGCGTAGATCTTTGTAAAATGTTATCGGAGTGCATGCTTATTAGAGTTGTAAGTGTAACGGGAATTTAATACAAAGTTTTTTCAAAGTCACAAAGTCACAGTGTATCACAAAGTCACGTACAAATTAAAGCAAACCGAGAATATCTACTCGAGTATACGAAACGATGGCACTAAGGTCTGCTTCATACTCAAGATTCGCGGCAATTTCAGTTGTGATTTGGCAGGTTTGTTGGTATACATTGCGTGATCTCATTTCTTTCACTTTTTATGAGTTTCGTGTGTTTGTTGTAAACAGTGCAATCAGTGTAGATTTACAGATAGTGCTATATTGTCAAGTATGACAGCCCTCACAGGGGCGGATCCAGGAATTCCGTAAAGGGGAGGCGCTTTTGCTCAATTAAAGGGAGGCGCACGCACCCCTCCCCCTTTTTCTTTTTATTTCTTTTGTTTCAACCAAAATAAAGAGGGCGCGAGCGCCCGATGGATCCGCCACTGCCTCAATATATCGATGATGACTTCAGTCATGTATCTTGATTTCGTGAACCATTATAAGTTTGAAAACATTTAACTGGGGCTGGAGCGTCGGATTTTCATTAAGGTCTGGGATTTTCGAATAGGTCTGGGATTCGAATTATCTCTTTAATAGGTTCTATTCGTTGCTTTAATCCTCGGACTGGATGATGTGCATACAATTTTGGCTCAGATGTATACATGGGTTATTGGCATATGAGGTAATGATAATTGCAGGCCCCTCTCCGAGTAAATAAGTCATAACTAACTGTCATTTGCCAAATTTCAGTGTGGTTTCATATTTCGATAAGACTAGGGATGAAGATGAGTGGGCAAATGCCACTTACACGAGATCCTCTTGTACAATGCAAATGTATTTGAATGTGTGACATGCCTTTTTTGCTGGAGATTTCATTTCTTTTATATACTTGGCAGAGTGTTGAACAGGCTGTCGGGATGAAGCAAGTTGTCCAGCACGGTCCTCGCTCCACCGCGGCCTCTGCGACGGAAACGTGCCCCCTGCATTTCGGCCGGGTGCAGACTGCCTATGATCTTCCTTGTGGCCACACTGCATGCGAAGAATGCCTCCATGCCATCGCCACAGCTAGTACCCAGCGCCGCAAATCGAACATCCAATGTCCAGTATGCCAGGTGGTCAGCGCGTTTGATCCACAGCGGCGCGATCAAGAGGAGGCAGAAATCTTGGCCACAAGTCGCCCGTCCAGCAGGAGCAGTAGCTTCAGCAGCGGCATTGTCAGTCCCGTAGTGCCCGGCACACCTAAGACACGCAGGTACCAAATCAAGCTTCAGGACTCCCCCGACAATTCAACTTCCGCTTTGACTTGGGTACCGGAACAGGCCGTCGTCAACAAACGCGTGATTCTTAAGTTGACTCTTGGCGGGAAAGATGGAAAGGTTATCATTCCAGAGAGAAACACATACGTTAGAGGGACGATCCTTCTACCTGATCAGACCTTAACAGAAATCGATTTCTTGCCCAGCGGAAATTCGAACTTCTTCACGACCGAAAATCCTTCCCATTCGTTCGAAAAGGTAATCGTTCCAAATCAAATCGGGAAGTACGAGGTTGAAGTCAATCTAGGAGGCGCGAAACACGTGATGGCAGATATGGCTGTCCAACCGAGTGGAGGGAAGACCTTTGACACTCGTAGCTTCCGAAAACTGAAAAACCCTCACGATATCATCGTTAGCGGTGGACAATACGTCATTACAGATAAGGGTAACCACCGGGTCGTGGTTCTTGATCATGAAGCCAACTTCCACATGGAATTCGGCAGGACTCCACCTAAAGGTCTGAAGAAGATCGGACCATTCGGTATCGCTGCAGACCCCATCGCTTTCTATGTAACAGACAATAACAATAAGTGTGTGCTGAGGTTCGTTCGTCAAACTGCCAAGCTCTCTGTATGGGCGAAAGTTGGGCCTTGTCCGACCGGTATCGCACTTGACCAGGAGTTCGTCTACGTAGCGGATGCGAAAGAATGCAGCATTCGAGCGTACAGTCGGCACGCCGAGCATAGGTATACCATCAGCTACAAAGGTGCATTAGACGGAGGACTCAACTTCCCCTGGTTAATGGCCGTCAACTCAAAGGGTCACCTCGTGGTCGCAGACAGGGACAACTGTAGAATTCAGATTTTTGATCCACGTAGCAGGAAATCTCTCAACACCATTGCGTTGACGACTGGGAACAAAAAGTGGCACTGCCGCGGCATTGCCGTCGATAAGTTCGACAACATCTACGCGACGGCAAGACGGTTGGATTCATGGCGAGGTTGTAGCAGGGAGACAATCATGGCGTTCAGTTCCGACGGCACATACCTCGGCAACTTCGGAGATCTTCGGGAATTTGACTATATTCGTGGAATCGCCATCGACGAAGAAATGTCAACCGCAGTCGTTGTTGACGGGGCAAATCACCAAATCAAGGGTTATAGATTGTAAAATCGCATGGAATCGGCGCCAGGAGATGGTCTATTGAGGAAATGGATGATAACACGAAAAATAAGATATGTGTGTTTTTTTTTTATGGGCACGAAATTCTTGTTGCGATTTAACGTGGCACGGAAAGATGAGTACAGGGTGTAAGTGTGTAAAGGTGTGTTCCATGTTTCACGAAAGATGAAAACTCTCAGACGTGAGAAGGACCAAACTGATCTTTGTCTTCAATCTATTTCGTCATTCAGAACTTCAGCACTTAAAAAAAAAGAAACTCTGCTTCATCCTCTCCGCTCTGCTGAAGTGGTTAAAGCATAATCATCACATTCTCAAAAATTTGAATGGGAATGGTCGAATAGCTGATGTGTGACAAAGACCAAACAAAAAAGGCTAAAAAGTTCAAGACAAAGACAGCGTCAAAAAACAACAGATTTTAAACAACTCCAAAAATACCTAACCAGAACCTCATACTGATAATGGTACTGCTGTTAAGTAGTGAAAGAGATGACACCTCCTTGATTTTATTCTTTACAGTGAGCCATGAAATATTTGAAGCAAACAGCTGCAACATTTTGTCGCAATTGATTAATGGCAGCATTTTACAATGCTTTGTTTATGACTTAATGTGCACAATATGCTTAAATTATTCTTGCCTGCATTACTTCGTTGTATGATTATGCTCCCACGAATATGCTGATTAATATAGCATGTATGCTGCTTTGAAAATTAAGTTTTTCGCCTATATTTAACTTGCAGTCGGTTACTTTGTGTTTTATTGCCCTAGTGACTGTGTCATGCTTGTATATATTATTTAACATATATGATATTATTATTATACATTATGTATGACTATAAACTTCTTTATGAGATTTATTCATGTGTACGCGCGCATAGGGCTGACATGTTCCGGTTTTATATGGATTTTTACTCTCTGGCACTTAAGATGGGCAATAGAGTAGGCCTACCAAGATGTGACGTCACAACCATTCACCGTCATGGAAACTGGTTGTAAACAACGTCACCTGGCGCGAATACAATGTCATGTGAATGTCATTGCTGCTAACCATGCTCGCAACTGGTTCCAGCCCAAGCTACATGTATAACAAAGAACTGTTGACATCATCACTTACGTACTCTATGAGGGCATCGAACGTCACAATACACATTCCCACTCTTCGAGCCTTCTAAACGCGTTCTATACAGCCCAACTCAGTGACTATAAACAGATGGTGTATCCTTCTTGGCCATGTTATTAGTAACGTCTTCTCATACAAGTTAGAAGGCAACTCATAACCATATCATGTACAATGTCATTAAAGTAGCCTGTCTTATTTACGAACGCCACATGCAATCTTAGAAAATGGCTGAATGCAAGGACAACGTTTGATAGCTTTAACATTTTGCAGTATTTCCTCCTCTAAATACAGGAAGCAAGTTTATACTGCAGAATCGGTACTCTTTTTCTAGAATGTACAGAGTACATTATCATAATAACTCTTCAACGTGTACTGTTTTATTCGTCATTTCATTTTGTGTATTATCTTTATTTATACGCGCATGTGAAAAGTTTCATTAGTACTAACTTTTTAATGAGATAGTCATCATTTGTTATTTGTATCAGAATCGGTATTTTTTTCTTGCAAATATATACAATGGTGTGACGAAATCACAGCACAAGAATGGTGACCTCCGCATTCATAAAACTAAGAACGGGTTGCTCGTACGTGTTCAGTACTATGAATGTTTTGAGTTTATCCAGAGCATGCAGCATAAACAAAGCATGCCGCATAAACAACGTTTTCAGGGTCCATTCCTACGTTAGCACCACCATGATATAAAAAAATCCAGTTCGTGATATCACTAATTCCAATTTCCATGTTTTGTGACAGAGACACCACGGAACGTCTTTGAGCATGGGGCGCTGCGGTTCGGATAGGGGGGGGGGGGGGAGGGAGAGGGGTTCAATGGTATAATCGTGGTTGAGTCAATAGTACCCCCACCCCCTCCCAATGTAGGGATGTCTTGGGTTTTACAGTGAATTCCCCAATTTTTGGAAGAGGCAAAGAATGTGTGTGTGGGTGGATGGGAGAGGTGCTGTGCAGTCCCACCATTATACCAGGACACACCTCCCTGGTTATACTCGGATCCAGGAATACTGTAAAGAGGGGCGCCTTTACAAAATTAGAGGGAGGGGCGCACGCACCCCTCCCCTATTTTTCTTTTTATTTCTTTATTCTAACAAAATTTAAAGGGGGCGCCCGGTGCGCTCTCTCCTCGATTCGCTACTGATCTGTTATATATAGTGTAGTGTTCTCTGAGACTATGATTCTCTATTTATTTTCAGAGAAACGTGCGGAGGAAGTGAAATATGATTGTCACGTTATGTGCGGTCATGTGATATGCTGTCATACTATAGCAGCTGTTTCTTCGGTGTTGTTCATATTGTCTGTGCCGAGTCGTTTGTCTGTAGGTTCTCTTGCTACATGTATACATGTAGGTCTGACACTATAAACATCTACAACATACATGTATTTTTCTTGCCATTTATTTTGCAGTAGAGTCATACAGAAAACTAGCGCTGCAAATTCCTGCACGTCTGAACGTACTACATATTTTATTCACATGTACTAATTGTTGTTTTATATTGTATGTTATAGTTCAATCACTAATAAATATACACATTGCTTCATCATTAATCAATCCCAAACGGAACAACACATCGCGTCGTTGTTATCATTTTGTTGTTGTTGTTGTTGTTGTTGTTGTAAATGTTTTGACAACGTGCGGCATCTTTTAGGTCCAGAAAAAAATCAACGAAAACAATGAAACTCTTTTCAGGCTGTTGGGCTTTGCAATCATACATTGTACTTCACATTAGGCTGCACAGCCTCATTGTTCATGGAGAAATTTCTGGGTTTTAAGACCATCTTTCAGAACAGCTTCATTGAAAGTGACTATTTTCAGCGACCTGACTGACTTTGGTCAGGGTAAAAGCCGTCCATTACTTGACGCATTTACTAAATGGATAGATTCAGTATGAACACTTTGATACAATGTACCTTCCACCTTGAAGACATTTGACTCATGGCGGTTTGATTGGTGAGATGTAGAATGGACACTGCACAAACACATACACACACGCACGCAGGCGCGCGCGCGCACACACACACACACACACACACACACACACACACATACACATTCTCTATCTCTCTTTCACACTCACTCACTTTTATGACTTGGCCATAGAGATATGTAACTAACCCGTTGAGGACGGACTGATTTTGCTATAACACGCAATTGCCATTGACATATGCCTGAGTGTTCTCGGGACTCATCCTCAGTGGGTTAAGGAGGTATCTCACCGGGCAGAAACTAGTTCGCCACCGTTTTGCTACTTGCAGAGACGTCTCCTCAAAATTACAGAGTCTCCGAGGAGTCGCAAGAAATTTAAAATGTTAGATTTTGTTGGAGACTTTTTCCAGTCTCTGCGACTGCTGAAACGTCTCCGCAATGTCTCCGTGATGTCTCCCGAGACGTCTCAGAGACGTCGCCGAGACCTGCTGGAGACCAGAAATACTGGTGACAGGTCGCGGAGACGTCTCCGCGAATATATTTGACGCTGTTTGACCTACTTTAGAAACCATGTGACCTATCTGCGTGCTGACATCTTGCCTAGATCAAGTCGGATGATCCTGCAACGGCTCCATCACATTTTAAACTTTTTGACACCTGCTATATACTTCTGCCAGCATGCCACCCAAGGCCAGTGGGGGCCGCAAGAAGAAGGCTGATCAAGTTGTCGTAGAAACTGTGGATGCCGAGGACGCATGCGATGCCAACATGGCCAAAGAGGCCAAACAATATCGCTGGAAAGAGGAGCATCAGCAAATGTTGGCGGACTTCTGGGAGGATCATGCTGAATTTTATGGCAAATCCCACGAGAAATTCAAAGATAACACCTACACGAGAGCAGCTGTTGAATCCTTCCTTCTCGATAAGAAAAATATGTTTGAAGGGCAGCCCCTACCTACATGTGAGTTTATAGTTCCACTCCATATACATTCATTTGCTTTAATTTACAATAAATAATTTGTGTGAAATATAGTATTCTTTAAAGAAAAGTAGTTATATGCATTCTATTCTATGTGTTACTGTATATATTTCATTGAAATGTAAATTCAACAAATTTCATTTATGTAATAGGGCCAATAAATGTGAGCGCGCATCTCAAAACCAACCAAAAAGCGCCAGACATGAATTTTTTTATAGTTAATATCAAATTCTAAAAGGATATTTTTAGCTTTAAATGATTATGTTCAGCGAAAACGGGAAGAGAACCCAAGCTTTCTATTCGTTCAGAGAACCTACTGCTTGAAGCATTGTGTTGGGGGAGATGTCTCTGAGACGTCTCAGAGACGTCTCCTTGGTGAGACCGCAAGCCATTTTTATGTTGGAGACGTCTCCGCGACTGTTGCGACTGATAAGTTGGAGACGTCGCGGACACGTCTCCGTTGGTGAAATACGGCCTTTAACAGGATTCTTGGCACATGTATATATTTCTATAGACTGGGCAGATTTGATGATACATACTGGTCTGTCACATTTGAAAAAAAAAAGAGGAAAAAAAACCTATACCTTAGTTTAGTTGTGCAAGGGAGAAAACAAATTCAACAGACAGAAATGCATAAAATTACCTATAAGACATATCAAGACAAGTTTTCTTTATTAAAAAAAAAAAATGATACATGTAGTATCATATAATATTTACCTTTCATAATCCAAGTAATACAAGTCATCTTTAACAATTGCAACTCAGTGACATCATGGAGAATGAGCCGATGATAACTACAATGTTTATCAGGAGTCTATTTCTGTCATTTGCAAAAATGTACAAATGGAAAAATACAAGTTTGAGAAAATACGGATGTTTCACAGAAACCGCATTTACGAGGAACACAGATCAAGTGGTCACAGGCACCTAGGTAGGTAACATTCACTTTCTACTCCTGTCAGGCTGATGAAAATTGGTTACACATCAACCAGACCAATATAATACACATCTTCTGTATTTACAAATCAAACATTAGACCCCACAGGTCCCTGCCCCCAGAACAAACAAAACATCAGTGGCGTCGATTGGAAGGTCTTCAATCCTACCGTTGACGGGATAGGCACAACCCTGTACTCCAGAAAGGGGTAGGCAGGTGATATCTGTTTCTCTTAGACCTATCTACTTCATTTCCCGAAGCCACATGGTTTTAAACAATTTATTGAAATATAGATATCATAAGTGAGTTAATAAATACAATTCTTAAAGTATTGTTCATCTAAAATAATTCAAGTGATTATTATTTTTCTGGAGTTAACTGCTCCAAAGACAGAGCTCTACTAAATTAAAACAAAAAGTTCATCGAAACATGGTGAGTAACTGCAGTTTCCATGGCAACAAATGTAGGCAATAGCCAATCAGCTATTCAGGTTCTGGTTGCCACTATGGTGGGAATATTTTTTTTTTTCTACCTTTCAATAACTATGAGTTTCTACATGAAAAGGGCCTGGACCTCAAAAAGCAAATTGTGATAATGTATCACAGACCACAGATACTAGTTGGAATACAGGCTGTACTCTTCAAACAAAATTGCACATTGCAAGACAGATATTCTTTCAGTTACAGCAAGAGGCATGATTACTTTGGCCAATGACATAGTCAGGCTTTACACTGTGACGGTGAAGTCACAATACCCAAACAAGAGTTCCTTTCTGGATTATATTTTTTTTTCCTCACACAGACTTGTAGGCCTATTGCAGAATCTTCCTAAGTACAGGGCACCAGATATCTAAGACATTTATACTAGGTCTTCTAATATCAGTATATCCCGATACTACTAGTAGGTGCACAATTATACACCTATACCAGAAAAAAAAAGAGAAAATCTTTTAAGAGCCGGACGGCCCTTAAACAGTGCAAATAGAAAGTAAGGTAAAAATAAAAAACAAACCTGAAATAAACAAATGTGAGAAAGTGCTAGGCACTCCACAAGTTGTGATTGAAACTGACTTGTGATTGTCATTCTGATGTCATATCACTCATATCAATGATTCAAAAGAAACACATACAGTCAACCACGTCGAAGTCATCCTCACATACAGTAAGTGAAAAAAATTGACAGAGTCAAACTCCACGCAAGATGGATATAAACATGTGTAAGTCAAACTTCACGTAGGTTGAAGGACTTACTTCAGTCCCTTTGGATTTAACTTCAGTAAGATTGATCATAGACACTCATCATCAGTGTGATATCCATTTATACCAATAACACTCCCTGTCTCAAATCTTTGAAAGGATGACAGACTGCAAGGAAAACTAGAGTCACTCAGTCTACCTCGGAGTAGACCTGGTGAGTGAATACAGAAAATATCTTATAAATGCCACAATTCACATCACATTCCATGGTCCACAATTTCAGAGTTAAGAAAGTCCGACTTGAGGGAACCATCTTTTTTTTTTTGGAGTCCAGACAAAGTCCTGTTCTCCCATTTAGTCCAGACTCAGCTGGGATCAAGGGTCCTGGTCCTCTCATTTGGGTATCCTGCGCAGCTCATGAGCAAACCAGAGCGCCAGCGACAGAAGAGTGAGTGATCCAGACTGGTGGGCCGCGGCCAGGGAAGTGGGGACGTAATACAGCAGAGTGCAGATGCCCAGGGTTATCTGGGGTGAAAAGAAAATACACTTTGACATGCACGGACCATACGGGCATTTGCACTTTGTAATCGTGGCTGGTAATAAAAGGAGTTAATGGGGATACACTTACTCACTTTTGCAGACTATGAATGCAGGATAGAATTGATGCTACTTTATACAGATCTGCTAAAAATTCTCTCAGGGAGAGGAGAGTGATTCATGAGCAGCTCCAACAGGCCAGCTAGCAAACTATTCAAAACCAACAAAGATTCACTCCTTCTTTAACCTATTTCTTTATTTACCATGACATTCTTTATGTGTGTTCACTCACTCACTCACTCTCATCTTAGTCCCCATGCCCTTCCCATCCCCAGCCCCAATCCAACCATGTCCCACTCCAATCCTATGCCCCGCTCCAGTAAACCTTGCAGAAATTGATGTTGCATAAGTGGACAAATCATGTAAAACACGATTTGTCTTCTTATGCAACACCAACTTGAAATGTCAACGCAATGAAAAAGTCCTGGATTTTTCTTCAGTTATTTCAAATACACATCAGCAGTCTCCACTGAAATGCAGCAGTCAAGTGACACATAATTAATGCTGTGGATCTAGCGTAAAGCCAGAAGTGGCTGCCTCACCTGGACTCCAACCATTCCCACCATGCAGTTGGCAGCCAGCCTGGCCCGGGATGGGAGAGGAACTCGTCTGGCTAGCAGCCACAGGGAAGTGATAGTCAGCCCTGTCACTGTGCCCTGTGTTTATGAACAACCGAAAAGAAGTCACACAAGCTGCTATGAACACAGCATGATAAACATTGGCATTAACATATTGCTTAGTGACTGCCTAATCTGGTAATTTAATAGCCATGATGAAATTAGCACAATTATCTACAATATAATTTAGCTACAATGTTTACCACCTAGAATCATTTCTCTGCAAGAAAGATTATACTGAGGAACAGTAAAAGCATGCTGCATTATAGTGACAGACACCGTGCTTTACAAGGGCATACTATCATTATCATCATTGTACAAAGTAACTGCCTTTTTTGACAGTATCTCTACTTGCCTCACTATCTGCTTTACAATAGCCGCTTGATGCAACACAAATCTTGCTGGTAGAAAAGGCAGCAAACAAACAGCTGGGGGATTTCCCAATTTCAAGCTCTGTCAGCCATTTTGCCACTGCTCGTCTTCACACAGTTATCAGTTTAAATGAAAGCACCAATTTCAAGTGAAGGTTGAGACAAGAAAGGAGTTTACTGCAACTTATTGACAAATTGACTTAATAAGCACCGATCATTCAGTGTTTTAGAGGTAGCAGGATTATACGCATACCAGGGAATTGAACAGTCAAAGATTTAAAGAGACTCACTAGAATCCTGTGGTCAAACTGGACAGTGGTTGGATTCTCAAAGATATTCTTGTACTTGGGGTCAAAGGCCATGACATCCTCTGGAATCCATTTGTCAGCCATCTTGGGAAAGGAATTGTAGACCAGGCCAGCATCGAGACCTGCAACAAAAGCTCCTGTTGTACAAAGATATGAAAATTAGATAATGATAAATAAGACACTAATGTTGACAATGCAGACTATTTCATTCACATGTCACTATGTCACTCAATTTTAGAGCAAAATACACCCTTTTCCAGTAATACCTCGCTTGTTACATAAGCATGGAATATTCTTGTTATTCTGATTGGAAAATCTTGTATCTTGTTTTTTTTTTTAAGCAGCTTTAATTACAAATATCTCAAATCGACAAGAATGGACTTAAATAATTTTGCCATCAAACTATTCATATGTGTAAGTGTATTCCAAAAATCAATGTCTTTCATTAGGTCATTCAACTATCAAATGAAGCTCACATCAGTGCTTTACAAGGCAGGCTCTGGTCTCATGCAATCCCTGACTATCTCTAATATTCCTCCCACACACCTGGTACACTCAAACTTAATTTCTCATCAAGCTAGTGTCCTCTCCTCAGTTGAGAATGATTGGACAAAAGCAGACTCACAAGTAATTCTTTGGCAGCAGGGCCTGTTCTGCTAAAATGGGAACTATATCAAGCCAAACATACACTGAAAGTTAGGACAGATTCAGATCTAGTTGGGAAGGATATCTGTTAGTATATAGACATTCAAGATGTATTCTAGAATGTGGTAAGGTGGGTGCAAGATACTGTTTCCAAATGGCTTAGTGAAACAGTACCTAACTTCTGAGGGCTGACTGATTTCAAAACTGACCCAAAGATCAGTTGAATTGAACTTAGGTTCAATCTAAAAGTTAAGTGAAACAGCCCCAAGAACTGACATCTTATGTTGTTGTTTGTTTGTCTTTTTCCACTAATGTAAAAAAAAAAAAACAAGTTGCTACAAACTGCTTTTAATGTCAGATGTAGTAGTCAAGTTGTGATTTTACCTGAAAGAGCAGTAGTGAAGATGATTGCCATTGATCCATGGGCACATTTCCTCAACAGTGACAGGTTTTTGCTGCTGGGAATCTACCACGAAGAAATACAGAGAGAAAAAGATATATGCATCTACACAGAGAGATTGACACAGTACTGAGGGCACAATACTGTATGTGACAAGAGTTAACTTTTGGTATTAGGGGCAAATATACTTTAAAGATGATGATGGTAATGACACTGGAAGTTTAAAGTTGCAATTATTCACAATTTACAAAAAGACAGTTGTGTCTTAATGATTAACATCATTCCCTACCATTAAAGTTTGCATCATATGTTGTCTGAGCTTAAAGAAACCAGTCACACACAACATAGGGATAGGATTTTGTAAGAATGCATATGGTAACATAGGAAGGTATTTTACATTCATAGAAAGTTTATTGTCACTTCATTCATTGGGAAAGCAGTTACTCTCCTACAAGTGTGCAAATGTGGACTCAGCTCGTATCTGTTTTTTTTCCATTGCAAATATCATCTTCCACTAGCACAACACCAGACTTATATCTATCAAAAGCTAAGATGCTTTGTGCAAGTAAAGATACCCTAGAGTTCACTCACAACAGACTTTTCCAACTAGAACAAGCTTGATATGACTTCATGTGTTGCACCTCCTGCTTGAAAGTGACCAAGAAGTTGATGTCTCAGGACTCTTTGCTAAGAAGTTCCATATAAGTTTCACGGCCACATACATACTCAAGAAAGAATACAAGGCGCATCATTAAGCCTTCTACTACCCAATGCTCTACAGCCACAGAAACCTTCAAAGATTTCAAGTTACATATAGATTGAGACTTAACCCATTGAGGACGAGTCTTGAGTATACTCGAGTACCTGTCTATGAGAAATGCATGTTGTATCAAAATCAGTCCGTCCTCAACGGGTTAATAGTGAATGTTAGCACTGAAGGAGCCACATAGTATACAGCCGCACAACTAAAGCTCTGTCTCTGGTTCTGACTAACGCTTGCTCACTACCACTGAGAGGAATGTTCTGTATTGGCTTATAGCTGGACTTTCTTACCGTAAGTGGTTTCAGGACCTGTGTCAAGCCTCCCCACAGCATGAGGGAGTAGAGGAGGAAGGCCGAACCGAGATGGGCAGCGAGTCGGTACTGACTGACCCTAGGAATGTCATGCTTGGCCGGCTCCTCCAGACCACTCTTGACCATGAACCAGCCGAGTAGACCCTGATTGACAGAAGCACGAGAGAGAAAGTGATAAAGATACGTATTTCCATTCTAGACATCCCTCAGTGAGTGTCAAAGGTATTGTTTACCATTGGAAGCAGTGATTTAAACAAAGTTCGAGTTATCACATTTGATGCATATGTGTAGGTCAGTTGTATCACAAAACATCCTACCATATACAAATTTTGCAATAAAGCCTAAAATATAAGGAGATATCACTATTTTTCCCAATAAACCATAACTGTCGACAGTTTATTCTAGAAACAATCTAATTATAAGTACTGTTTACATTTTTTATATTTAACAGTACTTACCATTGATTATACTGATTAACATTTTTACAATGATTGTTTCTATTCCTAACTCACAATTCAAAACTATTTTGAAGCAATAAAGCAGGGTTTTTGTTTCATCTCTAAATGGTAAATAATGCCTTTAAGATATCAGTAACTTGACCTATCCATTAAACACTCATACAGTTTTGATAACAGAAACTCAAGAAACCGTAAAAAATTTGTATTGACTCACTAACTTTACAGCAGAGATAAAATTCAAAGTAAAATAGAAATCACACAAAACCAGTACAATGAGTTTCAAAGGGCAAAAAGAATGCAGGCATATTTGCCCAGGAAACAGAAGTGGAAAAGAATCATTTCATATTGACTAATATATTTTTGTTTTACAAATGATTAAAAAATTAACACACAAAACACTAAATAATGTTTTGTTGAGCACTGGAAGGGCTTTTACACTTGTAAGGTTTACATAGTTAAGTGATTTTCTGATTTGTGAATGGTGACATACATGGTGTGTCATTAAAAAAAAAGAAGAAGTTACTCTCTCCCATTACCTGGAAGACAAGGAGACCACCATAGATTGCTAGTCTTGGTTTCAGCGGTTTGCTGATCCAACCCTTGCTCCAGAAGAAAGCAGCTGGAATGAAGAATGCCAGTCCTATGGCTCGTCCCCACATCCGATGGCTGTACTCCATCCAAAAGATGAACTTGAACTGCTCCAGGCTGATATTTGCATGGACACTGAAACACAATCACAGCATTCATGAGGAAAATAGTTATCCCTTGTGTTAAGTGGGAGCTGGCTAACAAAGGTAAATACAGCAATCTGTACCACTACCTATTGCCTGTGACCTGCTTTTGGCAGAAAAGGAAAATCAGTGGCATGCCAATTTGCAGACAGTTCAAAGTGACAATGAAATAGTTAATATCATATGACACCATACTTCTTATCACTTGGAGACATCTTGCTTCATCTTTTAAAAAATCCAAAAAAATCAAAAAAAAAAAAAATCAAGATTCACATTTTATCATAAGTCTGAAACCCGGGGGTAAATTTGGGGGAGTACAAAGAGAAGTGTGAGAACAATATAATGTTTATTCCTGGTGTTCATTCTCTTTGCTCAAGCTTACTTCACCAATTCAGGGCACGAATAAATTGTTAGTTATTCACATTTGCTCTACTACAGTACAACAAAAGTATGAACAGTAACATCTATATTTCTTCACAACTAGATGTAATATCTCTTTGAGGTCAGGGACCTAATACTCACTATGGCTACACAGTCACTTGTGTGAACCAGGAAGGCGGTATGGCTATCACAATCATGTGGTACGATTGACACGACTGTATCGATCACTCGTCAAAGAAATACTCACTACTTGTACTCTGGAAACTGCTTGTATCTATCAAACTCTGCCTGCCATTCTTCCTGTGTGGTTGGGGGCCGCATCCCTTTAATCAGATGCCAGTTGGTCATCGATAGTCCAGATTCCGTCAACCTTCAAGGAATGAGCACAGTAGTAGAATATGACTAATTTGCACATGTCTTAATCCATACTGAGATCATTGTTTGTGCATCCAGTAATATGCAGTGACAATGCAGGTGGAAGCTCTTTTTTTTTTTTGCCCACAAAGTGACGGCATAAATATTCTTGCAGTAACTAACTTATATTCAGACTAATCAAAATGCACAACAGTGCCTCCGAGTATCGAAGCTTTACACATTTATTGGAACCATTTTACACCATGAGGTGACTTCAAATTGGCTCATGATGTAGCACTTTATGAATGCAAGAAAAGACATGCATACTGTCCATGACAAAGTCCAAATCAATCAATAAATCATGTTTTGATTCATACGAAATGTCATGAAACAAATCTGGTGAAGCTGTGCTGCTGCTGGAAAAACAGTTCAGAAAAGATTTTGCAACACAGAATACAGCAAGTGTGCATTGCTGCAAATAACATCCTAATATAAGTTTAATCACATTTCAAATAACGTCATTAAAACTCATTTTGTTATTTCTTTTCCTCATGATAAGATGATTTTTTTTTTTTGATGAATATTTCTAAGTCTATCAGATTTGCGTCTCCTGACAATTCAAGCATAGCTCACTCTGAAATTCTGCATCACTCTAAAATCATGGAAAACAGAAATATGTTGATTTCTTGATTTCATAAAATTGAGACCCTATAGAATTTACACCAAAGGTGCAGGCCAAGCTGCGATTAGCTCCTGACTGGAAATGTGGAGCTTGGCCACTAACTTTGTTTGTCTGTTCTTTTTTTTTTTTTTTGCTTTTGCATTTGCATTTGCATTTGCACTCAAAAAAATTGGGATGTTGCCAAATTTGACTTTCCCTGTTTGATTCAGGCAGTGCAGTGTTTATTCAGTATGACAAAGCCTGTTAATTCATTCAATTCTCGTTTTTTTAAGGGAACACTCCTTACGATGGAATCAAACAATCAAAATCTAGCAAGGCAGGAAACTGGGGAAAGTCTAAAAATATCCCATCTGAAACCAACCAAGGATATGGTAGTAAGATTAATGGATGAACCTCACATTCCCTTCAGACTCATTAGAGCATGTTGCATTCGTCATACAAGAAAAGAGCTTGAATTTTCTAAACAATGCTTATCATGCAGAAATAATTGTGACACAAGAAGTGTTATTCAGACTCACCTTGTGACGCCTCCAAGCACTACTGTTCCTGCAATCATTCCACAACATGTCAGCAGCCAGCCACCAACTATCTTTTCAGCTCGTGGAGAGATGGTGTTGACAGCTGTGGTAGCAATAGTGGTCTGCACTCTGCCTTGCTGAACTACAAGCTGAATCTAGATGGAAGAAAAGAGTGTGCAAAACAACTTCACTAAAAACATGTCTTTTTATATGAAATATCAGGTGTCTCTCACTATTTTTTTAAAGTTTAATAGATAATAGAGGAAAATAAGAATCAAACTTACTTTGACCACTGGAAATGAATGATTGAAATAAGAGTCTTCCCCATTCTTTGCAACTAGAAGTAAAGTTTGAACAATGGGTACACTTCGTAGGTATAGGGACAGATATTCTCAGGGGTCTCAACAGTCTTTACCCTTCATGCTACTCCATAAACACATTCTCTTTACTAACCTTCGGTTTCAGAAGCTGACCAAGACTCCGTTGAGTCACAGACAGACTACCAAAGCGGCTGCCTGCTACCTGGTTGTGATGGAAGCAACGAGTGCATGAATTCGTCTGGATGTTACTCCATGCCTATAAAGAGAGGGGGAAAAAATTAGACTGCTCCATTTATTGACATCAAGTGTGAATTATGTACTAGATATTCCCCTTAGGCCTATAGCTTCATTTACACTATGGAGACATATCTTCACCTCCCTCCTCATAATTACAATGGCCAAAAAGTAGTAATTTTTTAATTAGTGCCTCGAGTATAAATCTGTCATTTGTAATGTCCACTATGAACATGATGAATGAACTTGTGAATATTTGCATAGTGGATAAGGAGTAATGATTTGAGATATGATACGACATCAAGATTGTGGAGAGAAATTCAGGAAAGGAGTATATTAGCATTTATCAGCACTGATTTAATAGTGTATTATCACTATTATCTTTTTAACTTGCTAAATGTCTGTCTCCCACTGTTTTCTACTTTTCCCTTCCCTACTAAAACAAGTAATTCAATGCTCTCTTAATGATAATGATAATAATAATAATAATAATAATAATAATAATAATAATAATAATATTAATAATACATTACATTTGTAATGCGCTTAATACAATGTTTAAGGAAAAATGAAAAATGAGAGATAGCGATAGTCAGACTTTGTAAGACAAGTATGACATACCGTACCTCATGAGTGTGTACAACTACAAGTACAATGTAAATCATGCCATAAAAACTTACAATAACTGGGTTATATTCAGCAATAATTGGGTTACATTCATTACATGGGGTTACATGTCATCGGGTTAAATTACCCCTCATTCTTCCTTGATTTCATGAAATTACAATGCAGGCCTACAGTTGTATGTTGTATTTTATGAATGACAAATCCTACTGCATCCTGCACTTAAGGTTGAACTTGAACTTCAAGTGTGAACTAGAGTAGAGGGCACATTAAATCAAAACTCTCTTCTCTTGGACGGCAACCACCATGATTAGCCTATGTCCACTGCACCGACATCCACGAGCTGACGAAACGGTGAAGCTTGAAGAGGAACAGGCACATGAGGGGTATAGGGACGGAGGGTAACTGCGAAACACAGCCAGAACGCCCAAAGCGAAGCGTTCCTACAGTATAACTGTGTGTACAAGGAGCGCCCCGGGGTTGCTCGACGGAGGGAAGAAGCAAGGCTGCAGAAAACTAAACTCACCGTTCTAGCTCCGTGACCTCCTCTTTCCAGCAGAAGATTCACGGATGCTCTAAGAGAAATGGCCCTTGAAAGAAACATTCTGCGTCACCCTCAGAGATCTGCTGTGACCATAAGGCAACGATAACTGAACAAGCAATTGACACTCCGAATCACAAGGAGATCTACCCAGATAGGCCTGTGTACTGTACAAAAACACAAGTCAGTTTTGTTGATTATGCAATGCGAAACATGCTCTTACAAAATTCAAGCTATGGATCACCAGTTGTGGAAAAGACTGTTAATTTGTTTGCAAAATATTTTTTTTTTACGAGTCTATCAATTGCTAAATTACAAGTCACATATGCTCTTGAATTTATAGATGTAGATAATTTAATCCAAATAATATGTATTTGTGATTCATAGTTTGATTTGTTTTTATTTATCAAATGATAAAAATAAATTAAGCATTTTGCAAAACACGGTAAGCGTTTTATAGGATCTGTTGATCGTATCCATCCGTAGCTGGCGCTAGTCAAGATGGCGAGACCCAGGGTAAGTCAACACGTGCGACTTGAGCAGGTGGAATTTTTATTTGTAGCTCTGCCAATCAGGATCGTATAATGTGATCACACTCTAAATACGAATACATGTCATAGGAACGTATATCAAATAGTTTGACATAAATCAAAGCAAGAAGACATTATTTTGGCCGTGGAAAATAACTGCTAAGGGCCTTTCAGTTCAGCGGTGCGATGGGTGGCGAGCTAGCCGGCCGGTCCCGGCCGCAGGAAGGGAGGCGAGATCGTACTAGTCTACTAGCTGGCGCGAGGTCAGGTGTTTATTTTTTATTTATTTATTTATTCTCCACTCATGGGATGGATTGGCGCGAGGTCAGGTGTGGTGCGAGAGAAGCGCTACTGATCTTTAACTGGTTAGCTGTTGAGTGTTAAAACAACTTTAAATTTGAGGTGGAATTCATTGCAAGACTGCTACAGAATATGTTGAGAATAGTTTGATTCTGCCTTGACATTCCATTTCTGGTCCTCCCTAGGCCCCGCCCAGGCAGTTACTGCAGTCGCCAAAAAGCAGACATAGAATTTATCATGAAACAGTAGGATTCTAATATTGTTAATTTACAATTCTTCACTATGTCTATTTATTTCTAGAGCTATAGGCCATGGCCATAGGCCCTTCATATCTACACTAGCCCGACTAACGAACTATACACAACCCAGTTGCTGTATAAATAGCGACGGGGCTGTACCATCACGACCCACAACACAAAGAGAGCTCAGCGATCGCATTGCAATCATTTTGAGTTTTGATACTTAAGATCATTTGTGACCCGCTACAACAAAAGGATCCTAAAGTCGCTGACGGGCGAGCCAATCATGGCCCAGAAAAATGCTGATTTCAGGCCTTTCCTTAGATCATTTAGCTTCGAAATTTCGGCAGATGATAGAAGATACATGTATTAGACTACAAAATTATGTTGAAAACAGAAATCCAAACGTTTTGACAGATTTTGGTGATCTGACTTCAAACTCGATTTTCTCGGCTCACCCGTCAGCGACTTAAGGATCCTTTTGTTGTAGCGGGTCACATTTTTTGTCACCTCAAACTCATCTAATGTAAATCTTCATTAATGAGACTTCATATTTATGCTATCAATATTGACAATGACATACACATTTTACATCTTACCGAAAATGATGATAATATAGCATGTGTGAACGGTACATCGTCTTTCACGCCAGGCCATTTTGAATACTGTAGTATCGGGAGTTCATGCAATCTGAATGCACTTTTAAAAGGTCATGCTGTCGACCGTGCTGCTAGTAGCTACCAAAGAGCGCAATCATGCAATAGATCGCTGCACTTCAGTTCCAGCCACGCACGGGCACGCATAATTTGCTGAGTGGTCAACGCACCATTTTGAATTCTGCAACGATGGACCCCGATGGTCAGGGATTGCGCTAGAAAGTGCCATTTTTTTGTTCAATGGATTATTGTTAGGGCTCTCTATGGACTTAGTACCTTCTGTAATACAAACATGCACTTTACGAGAGTAACGTACAAATGTCTATAAGTAATATATAAATTGATGTAAGTTTTGTAGTTGTGTTGTGGTTCCCCACTTTGATGACGAGGCTTTGACTGTCTGACGCTGTGCGGTCGGGCTATAGCCCGACCAGACACAGTGTATATGTATAGCGACAGGGCTGTGTATAGTTAAGTTAGTACAACACGTAACATAACAGTGAAACACCGCACTAGCTAGGCCCCTCTAATCCAGGCAGTAGGCCTACTACTATTGTAGGGCCTACTATAGTGAGTCGTATTAATTTTGAGATCTATTTTCCTTTGGGATGCAGGCATCGGTTGGAATGTAAACCTTTGTTGGAATGTTCGTGTCATTTCACCTGTATGCAGTTTGGAAGTTCTAGGCCTTGCACATTTATTGCAACTTACCCATGGCCGTGGCATTCACACAGCTCAAGTTTCAGTTTTACTCAGAAACTCTATTTAAAATAAGCTTTGTCTTTTTCTCTTTGTTTTTTCCTTGATGCATGGATATATGGTGTGTTGTTGTAGTTCTCATCATGATACAGTTGAACCTCTCTTATCCGGACAAATCGGGACCGGGGCTCATCCGGATAAGGGATTTGGCCGGATACGGGAGACTCAATGCTTTATACATGTACATTAATACATACACATGTACTGATGTAGCCCATTGTAGTACCACATGTAGTAATGTGTATACTGCAACCTTTTCATTGTTACATTTGGGGATGTTTGGGGATGTTGAAATATCTGAAGGTAAGCAATTTGGAAGGAAATTTGATGTGATGTATGTTAATCATGTTGGAAGTAATATGTAATTCATGTGTGTTTGTGTAGGAGTTCTCAAGGAGTTGGGGAATCCCCCTTTCCTCCCGTAATTATAAAAAAAAAAAATCACGGCGAGATTGCGTCCGTACAATAGAGAGATCCGGATAAAGGGAGGCCAGATAACAGAGGTTCAACTGTAATACTAGATATCTGGAGGACTTGTACTAGTGAATGTGAAGCTGAATGTAGACTGTCACTTAAATTTGGAATTCCACTCAAGTAGCTTTAAATGGTGCCAATCTTCCTGCCATGTCTATCTCATCTTTTGCCCATTCATCACAATCAAGGCAAAATTTGCTGCTGGGAAGGGGAAGCGACTCAGCAACATCAAGAGAGCCAACATCGGCACCAACAAGAGACTGAAGGAGAGAAAAAGTCAGATCAAGTCATCCATTGCAACAAAGGTGAAGGCTGGAGGATTTAGCAGGAATGAGAAGCAAAATAGCAAACCCAAAAAGGCAATGTTTGCCTTTGCTGCAGCTCAAAAAGCCGGCTACTTCCAAAACAAGAGGTAAGAATCTGAGCTTCAATTTTTGAGTACTGGTGTTGAAAAGTTAGTTATCACCTCACCATTTGTCGTTGTTATTGTTGTTGTTTTGTATCCCTGATTCCTGTGTCTTTGGCAGCATCTCACACCAATTATTTACAATGCTTTATACCTCACAAATGTTACTTTAAGTGGGCTTAAATCTTTCATTGTTATCACTCATTCTTTCATATGTCTATATTTGCACATGACATGCATTTCTATGATACTGTGCTCCTCTTTGAATCCTGACAATACAGAATTAATTATCAACAAAGGACCCCAGAGGAGGATGAGGAAGAGGACGAGGAGGTCAAAGGGCATGAGGAGGAAGAGGAGAGTGTGATTGATGAGGATATGGAAGAGGAGGATCTGGAGTATATTAAGTCCATGGCAGGCAGCTCGGGATTTCTTGCCAATTTGGAAGAGAGGTATTGAAATTGTTGTTAACACTTTGATCACTATTGGCATCATTTGAATTCACTATCAATTTGTAGTTTATACAATGATATCCTCCCTTTTTGAATACCATTACTCAACAATAACATGGTATGACATGTGAATTGTTGAAATAATTGATGGTCACAATCAGTTGAGAAGTAATTTTGAGGATGAATATTCATAAAGTTACTCCTGAAGATACAAATAGGTTGCACTGATTAATGATAAATAAATGCTTCGTAGGAAGGTATTCAGTGAAGATACATACTTTAATATGTGTGTAACCATGTTCTACATACAGTGGAGTTTGTTCTAACTTTAGACTTGTCCCAGATATAAGAAGGTTTATAAAATGTCATAACCACTACTGGTTGACAAAAGTCTGGATACCCTTGATTAATTAATACTTTTTACATGAGAAATGTAGAGTAGTGGCCAGAATGTTTCAGTTGAATATGTTATAGATTATTCAGTGCATGTGTACTAGAAGTCCAGGTTTTCAATCTTGCTTGTGCAAGCTATTTTATCCATAAAACCCTCTCTACCCAGGCATATACCAACAAACAGATATATACCGTACCCAACTAGGCAGAATGTGAATGTTACTGATGACTAGCAGTATGATATAATAGTGCCATGAGCTTCAGTTCTATGGAGTGAAAATGAAATTTTATGAAAGAAAGATTGTATGCAGTAACATCGTTTGTATCCAAACTGTAGCACGAATGACCCAACCAAATCTCGGAAGGCCAAGAAGCATGAGAAGGAGAACAAGCTGGCATCGTTTGAAGAGCGACCCCGCCTCACTCCATCTCACACTGGCCAGCAATCAGCATCAAACATGAAGGCTCTGCTCCCCATCAAACATGCCGGGGGCTTAGAGTACCGGTGGATCCAACAGGAGGAGGAGAAAGAGGAGGAGGCAGAGGATCCTGAGCAGAAGACGGAATTGGATGAGGACAAGATTGGTGAGAGTGGTTGAACTGGAAATCCCTGTCAACCTCTACACTCATTGTATGCTTCTCTCTCTTTTCTCTCTCCTTTCTATCTCTTTCTCTCTCTTTCTTTCCTTCTCTATTCTCTATCTATCTATCTATCTATCTATCTATCCATCTATCTATCTGTCTATTTACAGTGCACTCCCGTTATAACGAACACGGTTACAACGAAATTCCGGTTACAACGAAATAAAATTTAGGGCCGCAACATTATCAACTCTATGTATTTTTATTGTTTATTCATTCGGTTATAACGAAATTTCGTTATTACGAAAGAAAACTGCCGGTCCCGAGGACTTCGTTATAACGGGAGTCCACTGTATCTTTCTTTCCCTCTATCTATCTATCTATCTATCTATCTATCTGTCTATCTATCTATCTATCTATCTATTGATCTATCTCACATTCTCTGGTTATTTTCACGTTTGTGAAACAGAGAATGAATTCCTCTGCTGGGTATACAGTGGACTCCCATTATAACGAAGTCCTCGGGATTGGCAGTTTTCTTTCATTATATCAACATTTTGTTATAACAGAACAAATAAACAATAAAAATACATAGAGTGAATCATGTTGCGGCCTGAATTTTATACTTCGTTATGACTGTGTTCGCTATGACGGGAGTGCACTGTAATGTGTAAGTACAAGATATTGAGTTCAGAAGTCTAAATTTTGTTATTCTGTCAGATGGGTAACATCTTTGTTGTGTCATTTTTATTGAGTTTGGTGGAAGTGTTGTTTGAAATTCATTTCACTTATATTAACTTCCAAACAGATCAAGAACCTGCACTGCAAGCCATCAGCACCATACAACTCTTTGCTCAGCGGCAGGAGAAAATTGTGCAGAAGAAGCAGAGAATAGCGATGCTTGCCAGCTCGGTGGTGGAAGACCCTGAGAAAAATGTGAGTATACTCTTTAACTCCTTTCCTTTGTTTCACTTGTGCCTTGGAGTAGAACTGACCATCAAAAGAAGTTAATTTGTGATGAATAGTTATGTGTCCAGAGATACAACTTTGGAAAACTGGTAATATACCATGTGAAAGGGAATGATGATGTGATACAGTGCACTCCTGTTATAACAAACATGGTTATAATGAAATTGCGGTTGAAACAACAAAATGAAAATCCAGGTTGCAAAATCATCAGCTTTATGTTTTTTATTGTTTATTTGTTTGGTTATAATGAAATTTCGATAAAACGAAAGAAAACTGCCAGTCCAGAGGACTTCGTTATAACGGAAGTCCACTGTAATAGGTCATTTTTATGCCTCCGCCACGAAGTGGTGCCGGAGGCATTATGTTTTCGGGTTGTCCGTCCGTCCGTCCGTCCTTCCGTCCGTCCGTCCGTCCTTCCGTCCGTCCGTCCGTCTTTCCGTCCGTCCGTAATGAATTTTGTGGACAAGGTAACTATCAAAAGCTGTTGAGGTATCCTGATGAAACTTGGCATGTATGTGTATTAGGGGGTGAAGTTGTGCCTATCAACTTTTGGGTGCACGTGCTCAAGGTCAAAGGTCAAAAGGTCAAGGTCAAATACATAAAATTTCACTATTTCCACCATATCTATGCAATGCCTGAAGATATTTTCTTGAAACTTAGTGTATACATGTATTACCCAATTTAGATTCTCTGGTGAAAGTTTGGGTCATGAGGTCAAAGGTCAAAGGTCAAAAGGTCGAGTAAAAGTATTAAAACTTCTTTTTTTTCTCTGTAAATTGGAAAATTGTTCAAGGTATCTTCATGGAACATAGTATATATACATGTACTGACTGGCAGTGATTATCTAGAGAATGTAGGGTTCATGGGGTCAAAGGTCAGGGGTCAAAGGTCAAGTGCAACACTTCAAAATTTTACTATTTCCCTCATGTTCATGCAATGCCAGCAGGATTAGTATTTTTTTTTTACACTTGGTGTATGCATGTGTAACCTAATAGAAATTCTCTGGAGAGTTTTTTTTTCTTTTTCTTTTTTTATTGCCTCAAAGGTCAAAAGGTCAAAGATCAAGTGAAAGTGCTGAACTAACTTTTTCCTCCATATCTCGGAAGTGGCTCAATTTATCGTGAAACCTACTGCATATCTATGCATGTTCTACCTGAAAGTGATTATCTTATGAATTTTAGGGTCTAAGGCCAGATGAACATGGTAACAATTTACTATTCAGTACAGAAATTGCACTTTTTCTCCATACCGGTACCATGAAAATTACTCAATGCATAAATGTATGAATGGGTCAAAGTCAAGTTAAAGTCCTTAAATCCCCAAATACATGCTCTCCTATTCATCCAATTAAACCAAGTTCAAGGAAGGTGAACATTCAACACATTTCTGACAAACTTGTCATTTCAATATTTTGCCAGTTTTGTGAAAATGTAATCACACATTGTCCACATGGACTATCTAGACCTATTAGGAGAATCATGCATTATGGCGGAGGCATACCAGTCGCCATAGCGACATTTCTAGTTTTTTCTGTCATTGATCAAGTTTACACAGATTCTCACCAATTTGCATTAATAATTCCTTCAAAGGATAAATTCTTCTTAGATAATAAACCTTAGTGCAATGACAGGGAAGTGTCATAAAGTGCTGTATTCTAATTGGCTCATATTTTGCAGCCTTTGAATGCAACTTGACTTGGTGTTTCTAATGCAGGATTCATATAACTTGGTGTTGATATGACATTTTTAGTGTATATACTTTGTAGACAGAATTTGCACCTTTGTGTCAATTAATCATTGTGTATATACTGTGTAATTTGTAATAGTATCTTTTTTTGTCCCCGCCGAACGAGTTTGAGCAGGGGACTATGAAACGGGCTCCGTACGTGTGTGTGTCTGTCCGTCCGTCCGTCCGTCCGTCTGTGTGATCAAAATGTTCAATTTGCTACTTCTCTGTCATTTATGAGCCAATTTTGATTATGTTTGCTTTATATGATAGCACTACATGGAAGCTTTGAAACTGCTACACAGAATTTCAGTTGTGACCTTTGACCTTGACCTTTGACCTATATTGTACATTTGCTTCAAAATGCTACTCCTTCGCCATTTCTAACCCGATTTTGATTCTGTTTGCTTTATATGATAGCACTACATGGGAGCTTTGAAACTTGTATACAGAATTTCAGTTGTGACCTTAGACCTTGACCTTTGACCTATATTGTACATTTTGCTTCAAAATGCTACTCCTTCGCCATTTCTAACCCGATTTTGATTCCGTTTGCTTTATGTGATGGCACTAGGTGAGGGCTTGAAAACTTCTACACAGAATTTTGACCTTTGACTTCTTTGACCTTTGACCTTGATTTTTGACCTATATTGTACATTGGCTACAAAATGCTACTCCTTCGCCATTTCTAACCCGATTTCGATTCCGTTTGCTTTATGTGATGGCACTAGGTGAGGGCTTCAAAACTTCTACACAGAATTTTGACCTTTGACTTCTTTGACCTTTGACCTTGATTTTTGACCTATATTGTACATTTTGCTACAAAATGCTACTCCTTCGCCATTTGTAACCCGATTTCAATTCCGTTTGCTTTAAGTGATGGCACTAGGTGAGGGCTTCAAAACTTCTACACAGAATTTTGACCTTTGACTTCTTTGACCTTTGACCTTGATCTTTTTACCTATATTGTACATTTTGCTACAAAATGCTACTTCCGGCAGGGACATATATTACGCAGCGCGTAATTTCTACTTTTCCTTGTTCCTGTTTGTAAATCTAGTGATTGTTCATATACAAATACTTCAAGTAAGCAATATTCAGGACTGTAGATGACACTGAATACAACAGTGACATCATAACCAGGACCTGGAATTACACAACCTTCTTCAAAGATCCTTTGATATCCTGTTCCTTTCACTCTCTCAGGTGAACAGACTGAAGGACCTCCGAGCCATGCTGGATGTCCAAGAGCCGGACATTGTAGTGACCACACGGAAGCTGGTGATGCTGTCTCTGGTGGAGGTGTTCAAGGACGTCACACCGGGCTATAGGGTCAGGGAGTGGGGAGAGAAAGCCAAAACCACCCAGGTAAATCATGCATCAGTCGTATTGATGATAAGCTGCAAGCTTCTTTGTATGTCACCATATAAATGGAAGGGATATGCCACATACTGCTTGTTCAGTGGTGAATATTCTTGGAAGAGAAGATATATATAGATATCTCCCAGCATTCTTTCTTTTTAAGAGGATCGGGGGGGGGGGGGGACGGGGGGGATGCCCAACAACAGTAGAAAGAGAGGTGAAATCATTTTGTTACGGAAATCTTTTTGGAGATATTTTTATGTCTGGGTTAATCAAGTAGAGTGAAAGACCCAAGAAGATGGTAATATATTTATTACAGTTAGCAATAAGAGATGAGATAGTACCAAACAGATTTTCTTTTTCTTTTTTGGCAATTTGATTAGATTTTCTGCAAAAGATAATTTTCTAAAATTTATCAAATCAAATTTCCCCATAAAGGTAACCACCTGTATAGAGATAAAATTGCACATCATATAATTCCATTTTTACTCAACTAGTCAATCAGAAATTTTTTTCAGTCTAAATAAGTATAAAGTATCATATACAGTATCATCATGTTTTGTGCTATCATTTAAGATCCAAAGCATACCAGTGCATTTTATCTTGTATTATGTTGATTTTTATTCTTCCAGCTCAGCAAAGAAGCAAAACTCAGGAGAGATTTTGAGGAAGGTTTGCTAAAAAACTACAAGTTTTTCCTGGAATTCTTGGAAAGGACAATTACAGGTATGAAGTGATGTTTATGAAAATGTTGGTATGCCTTGCGGGAGACACTAGAATGTTTTACCTTTAGCTCTTTCTTCATTCAAAGACATGATGTGCCTGGCTGACACGAATCTCTGACGTTTTAGTGACCTCGGATTAACAGAAAGGAAATGTCATTTTTTATATCCCTAAAGAAGTTTAAAATAAATCACTTCAATTGGCCTTTTATGTTGATAGGCTTGTTGATATTGCTTAGATATTACTAGGCTTTTTCATTGCTCATAAGTAGTACTCATTTCTAGGAGAGCAAATTATTAACTATTAAATTAATTGAACAAAATTAGAAAGTATTTGGACAGTAAGAATGTGAGAGTAGTAATGCATAAAGCCATATGATGATACTTTTGAACGCTGTTTGCTGCATTAGTGTTGAAGGAGTAATCTAGAAGGTTAAGAAGGGAATCATAGGGGTTACCAGTAAGAGTCATGGTCTGTACATTTCATTTCAAATCAATTTATCATCCGCAGAGGTTCACAAGACCAAGAAGCAATTGAAGAAAGACAGTGAAAAGGAGGCGGCAAGGGCAAAGCCGAGACTGGTCCTCCCAGAGGCGGCTAAGCTGAGTCTGGCGGAGGTGGCTACGCGATGTCTCTGCACCTTACTCAACGCACTGCCTCACTTCAACTACAGGACCAACATCATCTCAGTGGTGGCCAGTAGGATGACCAGCAGACATGAGAAGGTGATGTATGGGGTTGTCATGGTAACAAGGCTTATAATGAGTTTGATTTGATTTGATTTGATTTGATTTGATTTGATTTATTCACAAAATACATGTACAGTGAACTCCCATGATAACAAAGTCCTCGCGACCGGCAGTTTTGTTTCGCTATATCGAAATTTTGTTATAACCAAACAAATAAACAATAAAAAACATAGAGCGGATTATGTTGTGACCTGAATTTTTACCTCATTTTTAACAGGAAATTCATTGTAACCATTTTAGTGATAACAGGAGTGCACTGTACATACAAATGGTTTCCACATGGAACAATCATTTATATATCATATACATTTATGAGTGAACCATCATAAGCTATTCAGTCAATCTGTCAACATGTTGCGTCACTTTTTTGACAGATCTCCACGGAGTGCTGCCAAACCATGAAGAAGCTGTTCAAGGGAGACTCCACTGGGGAGGCATCCCTGGATGCTGTCCGCTACATCAGCCGCATCGCCAGAAACCATGGTTACCAGATATCACCAGAGGTTAGCCCATATTTAGATGTTTAACAAAAAAAGCCACAGTTTGTTTCATTTACTGTACCCTTTAATGTAACTGATGGAGAGTGTGCAAAAAGGTGTCTGCAATTGCAGAAAACTTGAAAATTTATTGAAGTTTGAAAATATGTTTCCAACCCTGAAAAGTTTTGGGAAAACACAGAAATTACCAGAAAGTCATAGGGGGTCATAGAGATTATTTTATCAGAAAACTATTCAGGGTTAAGTGTGTAACAGGTGGTCTGACAGGCAAAGTACATTTTGCTGGAGGATGGCAGAGGATTCTACTGATGATTTCACCATGCAAATTACACCAACAACAACAGAAGTTGTCAGACCGACTATAATGAGTTTAGTGCTATTAGTTGAGTCTATTTTAGACACTTAGCTATAAACATTGTGAGTACATTTGATACCCTCAATGACATCTGCTTGGAGCTTCTATACTTTACCATCACTGGATGTTGGACAACAAAGACTTTATTTGAGAGTTTGCATGATGCTGTAAATGAAAAAGGGAGGGTTTTACCGCAAACTTATCTTCTTCAAAGACTTTATTTCCACATGTGTTTTATCTCTTTGTTGTGGCTTTGCAGGTCTTGAAGACTTTCCTGTCACTGAGAATCAAGGAGGTGAAGACGGGGAACACCGCCGAGGAGAACCGAAAGAAGATGTTGGAGGAGAGGAAGGAGAAATTCAAACGTCTCTCCCGCTCCCAAAAGAGGGTGAGTGGGCTGGCTAGTTCTGTGGCTTTGATTGTGTGCCCACAGGTTTAATATTCTTTACAGATATGCTTACATAAGCAGACAGTTACTTCATCTGTTGATTGTGGTCTGATGTTATTTCCTACATTGAGAGCCATCAGTAGTAATATTGTAAGGACAAGTTGATTTTGCTATAACACAATTCCCATAGACACCTGCCCGACAATACTCGGGACCAGTCTTTAGCAGGGTTATGACAGGCTTCTGGATTAAGCTCTTTACTCTTCAGTATTAATAGCAGGTTACTAGTTTGTGCTTTACACGGTGTCAGTGGTAATTTTGAAAGGGCAGTACAAGTGTATGATTAGACGCTCTGTATTGCTAACACAGATACAATTGTGAGTGTGTTGCATATGGGAAGATTCAGATGTCACAAATAGTCATTTTTGTTATTTCCTGAGGAATAGCAGCTATAATGAAAAAGTTGTATCTACTTTGAGTGCTGTTTAGGAGATTCATAGGTTGTTGCAGGCAGTGACATTCTGACAACATTAAAATCACCATTGCTATGTCATTTCGGTTTGACGTATCTGTAATGTTACTGGTCAGAGCACTATACAAGTAATTTTGCATTGAACTTTGCTTACACTTAGTCAAGGTATACAAGGTGAAATTGGCAGTGTGTAAAGTGTCTTGCTGTGTTTCTCCGACAGTATCACAAGAGACTGGAGAAGCTGAACAAGGAACTGCAGGCCACAGAAGCACAGGAAAACAAGAATAAGAAGCTGAAATTGGTGAGCATTTTAATAACGTTTGCTCTCTCTTTTTTTTGCGTGTCATATGTTTGGTCATGAAATTTCATGTCATGAAATAAGATAGTGATGACCAAAATAATAATTTTTCGAAGCTTTATGTTTTGCATTGTCTGCGCCTTGAAATGGTTGCAGATGTCTTCTAAACAATATCCTTAATTAGCCCCATTTAATATATCATATTCTATGTTATGTAGAGCTGCCATGAATTAGCAGCAAATGTACTTACCACAGTACACACTGAACTGCTCACAACTTTGCCCTGCAGTTATCGATGTGACAGGAATCAATGTGACTTGCAGTAACTATAATAAATGCTTTGTAAAACATGCCCCTGAGCACGCAAATTACACTATTGTCTTTTTGCTTTCTTTGCACGACCTCAGCACACAGAGATTGTCCAGATCGTCTTTGCCACGTACTTCCGCATCCTGAAGCGTGCCAGCCATTCTGTGATGCTGCCCTCAGTGCTGGAAGGACTGGCAAAGTTTGCGCACCTCATTAATGTGGAATTCTTTGATGACCTCATACACGTACTCCACAACCTTGTGGAGAAAGGGGTGAGGACATTTCTAAGATGTCTTTGTTGAAAGAAACGTTGAATATACAATAGAAATGAAAAGGTCTGATGTATTAGTAAACCAGAAACATATTTCAGTGCAATAAGAAATACTTGAGTCTGTAGGCTAGGTGATCATGCTATTACTACTTCGTCTACAACTGCTGCTGCTAAAAATTTATGTTATAGCTCCAAAGGTTAGTTCTCCTTTGGTTCTTAAAGAATGTTCAACTCGAATCATATGCGGTTGTTGGAAACATCACTTCTAGCTCACCACTAACTTTTGCAAAGTATGATGATACCATACAAGGATTCTGTGGACTTCTTTATACATGGAGCTGATATTCGTGGAAGCAGTTTAGTACTCTTGTGTGATAACATTGATAAATAAAGTGTATAAAAAGAAATAAAATTATGAAGTCAGACCTTTTTTCCATGAACACATTGTCACAAGCCTTAAAAATTCTCTGAATAATTTGGTGCTTCTATTAAAAAAGAAATGATGCCTTAGATGTTGCATTATTGCAAAATTGAAGACAATGTTTTCCTTACCCCTCATTTCCTGCTCCACCATAGGATCTGAAGTACAGGGAATCTCTACACTGCACCCTGACGGCTTTCCACATTCTGTCGGGGCAAGGGGAAGTCCTGAACATTGACCCCAGCAAATTCTATGCTCACCTGTACATCACGCTACCTCTGGTTCATGCAGGTAGGCTGCCGGATAACTGGGCTGAAACTTAACTCTCACAACACCTCATGTTTCTGTGTTCAGTATGGCTGATGGGTTAATATCTGAGAATATTGTAACTTGTGTAAAGGGACTAATTTTTCATTCATACATGGACCCCATGGAAGACCAGCTTAGGGTAGCTGAATATGGCCTATCCAGCCATATTCTTAGATGGAAAATGAACAAACAAACATATGTACTTGAATATGGTACACATTATACAGAGTACAAACTCAGGATTTGACTGTATAAACCAATGAATGAAGCATTCTCAAGTCCTTGTCTATTTTCATAGCAGCTGTATGTAGAGGTGTCCTGTAAGTGCATGAGAAAAGATTTAAATTTATTGATACTTAAAGGCAGATGGATACATTCATTGCTGAGGAGAGTGTTCAATTCATTTTATGGTATTAGGATTTATTCTTAAAAGATAAAACTTTTTTCTATTTATCATGCACCGTGCATGAAACAAGAAGGTGAAGTTATCTCTATATACCACATAGAAACTGAAGTCAACATTTACTAAATGTAATTATATAAGCATATGATCGATTAAACGATGGCAAAAGAATGGCTTTTGGCAATTAGGAACCTCCACCTGCCTGGGTCATTATCCCAAAAGATCCATTATGTATGCCAGGTATCTGCATTCTCATGTTTGATTTATGTCCATTGCCAGGAGTGAGCAGCGAGGATGCAGGGTTGGTGTGTGAGTGTCTAGAGGTCATGATCAGCAAACGTCGTAAGCAGGTCACCGTACAGCGTGTGCTAGGTTTCCTCAAGAGGCTGGCCACACTAGCCCTCCTGGGTCTTCCCAACGCTGCCATCGCTTACCTGGCTACTCTTAGGAACTTGATGAAGGTGAGTGGGATGAAGCATCTTATAGGGAGACTGTAGAGGATATTAGGGGGTTGGGATCATCTATGGATAGAGAGATGATGTTTATAGTGGAAGTGTGAAATGAACATTTAACCCTAATCAGGCTGGGCTTTTTTGGCTATGCTATATCTGGGGGGGGATTCCGCCCGCCCCCCTTCAGATCTCGCCTATGGAACGCGTGATCGCGCCGAAAATCGGCACACGCGACGCCCGCGACGTATACTATCAAAATGTATGGTTGCTGCCTCCGAAAAATTTTTCTTATATTTTATATTAATTAATTATTGTAATTTATGCATAAAATCAGTATTGGGCTCTAAATCACTTATTAATGTTCTAATTAAGCTAATTTCTTTTTAAGAATGTTTCTTGTATCATTCTCCTGAGACATAGGAAAAAAAAAAAATCTGTATCGAAATTAATTTCTTATGTATTTGATTGTTTTTTGAATTTCTTATGTATTTCTTTGTTTTTCGACCTTTTGTTTTTGTTTGTTTTTTGGCCAAAATTTGTCACAGACATTTTTCGAAGCTTTATTATGCTAAAATAAATTAATTTCATCCATTCTAAGTCAAGATATGAATTTTTATGTGAATTAATTGAAAAAACACAATTTGCATTGGATTTGTACACAAAATCACGTTTTGGAGCAATTTTGGTGTTGACCAATTTTTTCGAACGGGCGTCGCTTCAAAACGATACGCGCGGGTGCAACAATTTTGGTCTCAAAAGTTGCGCGATACTTGAAAGAAAAAAGTCATGAAACATGGCGGCGGGAGCTTATCGCACTGCCAAGATATTGCGTGAAACGTCGAGGGGGGGGGGGCGGATTCCGCCCCCCCCCCCCCCCCCCCCCCCCCCAGCCTGATTAGGGTTAAGGTATTGCACAGGCTTTAGTAAACACAAACAGGAAGTTGGAATGTCATGAAATATCTTAAAGTTTCAAATATTTTCATGATGTAGGTTGCACTGACACAGGCAAATAGGATGATGTTAAGGCCCAGCGATGCCAACTGAAACTTATGTGCAGTATTTTGTACCGTGTTTTGCCAAAAATACTTCAGGTTTCATGGAAAATAGTGTTTTTACCAAATTGTATTGCCACACTTGTGTATGATAAATTTACTATTTTTCCTCCAACAATATGCGCTTTCAGCCATCAATATTCTGCAGTGCTGCTTACAAATTAGGCATCCCTGAAAGCCTCAAAACTGTGGCCGAATTTTTTTTTTTCATAAAAAAGAAATGTCACATTGATTTTTTTTTTTTTTAATTAGCATCTAAAGGTCACCTTTGCTAAATCTTTACAACACAATGATATTGTAGTGTGGATATTATGTACCAGAAATGTTAGAATGAAGGGCACAGGTTAACATTTTCCAGTATCGTTTTAGACAAGTTAATCCTCTGTTTTAGAGCCAAAATTATATTTCAAAAATTCCTCTTTTTGCAGTGGTACCCCAAGACGGATGTTCTCCTTGACAACGAGAGTATGGGGAGTGGGATGTTCTCCCCAGAGCTGGGAGACCCTGAACACTGCCACGCCCAAAACACTGCTCTGTGGGAGCTTCCCGTCCTTCAGGTATGCCAATATTGGAGAAAATTTTTAGTACAATATTGTAAGAAAATGTTGTTGATGCATAAAGGGTACCTGCTGCTTGCTCTTTTCTTGTTCTTTGAAAAACAAACTCTTCATTGCTATGAATTCTTCTCAAGAAACAGGGTGTGTGCTAATTACACATTATGTCTCCGATATGAATGGTACTTTGCCATTCATTTATCACCTTGAGTTGCAAAAAGCTATTCTCAGCCTCTTTCACTGTAAGTACTTGTGTACTTGTCAATTTATTGATTAAACTGGTAATACTCAGTGTAAGTAGGATTTTATTTCATGTTTAAAATTAGTTGGTGTTATCTGAAACAATTCTGTGAAACATTGCAATTCTTTAATCTACTGAAGTCACACCAATTAAAACGTCTTTATAAAAGATATCTTAAAGCGAGTTTTTTCTTTGGTTTGACAACAGACCCACTATCATCCGATGGTGAGACAGTATGCCTCCTACCTCGCTAAAGGTTGTCCATCAAGCGGCACAGCTGTTCCAAGGACAGAGCTAGTGAGGATGTGAGTAAACACTGTGATTGTGTCATGTAGCTTTTGTGCACTTTGGTATTTCTTGATGACGGCATTTAGCCAACCCGAAGTTGTCTCCTTTGCCGAGTTCTGAGGTGAAGTCACTTCAGGAAATGAAATGCTGCCATGATAGTGGATGTCCTCTGGGCATTTCTTTGTTCAGGTACAGCTTTGAAGGACGTCACCTTGGTGGCTGATTAATGTTGTTAGTCTGTACATAATATGAGGTACATTGGGATGCTTCTATCTCAGCAATCACCCTGGGGCTTATCAGTCTCTAGAAAGTTGCTCCAGAGAGAGCGTTGTTTGCGGGTGTACCTAATGGATAGGCTTAATATTCTAGGGGGAAGTTGCGCCAAGAGTAAGACCTACAGGGCTGCAGATGGGTATTGACACATCTGGATTGTTATTTTTGTCTTATTTCAGGACCTTCAAACTTTTGTTTTATTTAGTTTGAGTAGTATTGAGTGGCATTGTTAAAAGATTAAATCATGTGTCATCCAGTTTAAATTGTCTTTGTAAGTACAGTCAGCTCTGTATGAGTCGAAGTTGCAATAGATAAATATCATTTGACTTGAACATACTTTCTCCAGTCCTGAGGACTTCGACTCATAAAAAGTTGACTGCATGTCACCAATACTAGGGTCTGAAATGTCAGTATTCAACATAGCTCATTCTGTGTCGAAACTTTGAACAGGGCACCCATGGAGATTGTCAAGTCTTACAACCCTTCCGGCATGAAGTTCAACCCTCCACTGCCTCCAAAACAACCAACCATCAGCAAAAAGGCCATGAAAGCAAGGGTAAGGGTGTAATCTATATCATGGTTAACTGCATAAAACTCAGTTCTCCTACTCAACTCTCAAAACCAGCATGGTTAACAGTCACATGTGTAACTGCTAGTTTGATGTCATGTTTTCACTTTTTGTGTGTTTAGTGGATTCCTTCTAGGATTATAATATCAAGAGCAATTACACAGCACTTTATGCACGCAGCTATTGCTCAACTCTGGATTGGTACTTGGTATAAGAGAAACATATTGACCAGGAGATAAAAGTAGAACCATAGTTGTCCATTTTCCATAGTATCACTCAATTTGCAATTGATAAAAATAACCATTAGAACAATAAGCAATACTTTTACTCATATGTTTAAATCTTTGTGTCTCGAAAAGTTCCTCTCAAAGCAAGTCTTTCTTCAGGGAATTTTTCCCTTCAAGTGTACATCAACTCAAAATTGAATACTGTTATGTAATATTCAGAGGATGTTCAGAACATGTACTATACTACTACTCCCATGACTGAGAGATTTCATCAATCAACCTGTCCAAACACAAACTCAAAGTGAAGGCCTGCAAGTAGTGGCAAATTTGATTAGGAATTACTTCCACTGTTAAAAGTAAGAAGAATCCCTCTCTTGATCTGGTTTCATTTCATTCTACAGGCAAGACAAGGGAGAATATCTGAAGAACTCTTTCTACAGGAAGAAATGACCACATTGGTCAGTCAGTGTGAGGGACAGGTTCCAGAGAACGTTGACTTCAGCTCAGCTTGGTGCAACAGTTTGCAAGATGCGGAAGAGAGGAAGGGGTTGTGCTTGGTGGAAAGCAGGGGAAAGAAACGAAAGATGGAAGTGAAAGGAAACAGAGCAAGTTTTCGGAGAAGAAAAGGGAGATCAGAGCAGCTCTCTTCTGGAAGCTGAGGACAGTCAGTGGTGTTACGAGACTTTCATTTGATGAGACCAGTGGTAGAATCATCCCTAGGCCCATAAGAACTAATGTTTGTATGAGCAAGCTAAATATTCAGTGATCAGTAATTACTTCACCATGATTATTTCATGGGGCTTGTCACTGCATAGAAGTGCCTCAACAACCCGGATTACTTCACCTCAGACCTTTGAGTGAACACTTGATAACTTATGTGGTTATCAAAGAAGTGTAAGAAACTTGTTGGAAAAATTGCAAATGATGTGATAAAACAAAGCCATTGATGTGGTGTAATAAATTGGGGATTTACAGGCATAATGGTGTTTGAGCAACACCTCCCTCACCTGTACACTACACATAAACACACAAGTACACTAATAAATATCTGAATGGAGTAGGGAAAATCCTTTCATATATATTTTTCTTTCTTATCCTATGTCTCTGGCAAAGAATGAAATGATCATCTCCAGTACTGCACCTCCTTTGCACACATGGTAAATTTAGCCTCAATTTACACTCCATATTTCGAGGACAGTCTGCTAATATTCCATGGACAGCAACAGATTGACTCTTTCACACCTGTGAAATCATCTTGTTATATCAAAGTTCTGTTATATCAGGGTTATAAGAACAATGAAGTAGAAAATTTTGAATTTTGTGGCAAAACAAAAACAACTTGGTTGTAATGAAATGACAATTTGTTACATTCATTTTCTAAATATTGAGTTTACTCCACTTTCAAAACATGTACAGTTGAACTTCGTTTAAATGAGGTCAGATATAACAAGGTAATTTTGCAGGTCCCATCCTGTCATATTCTTTTGTCTTTGGCCCTGATATCACAAGATACCCAATATGCCAAGGACATTTCATTGGTCCCAAACAGCTTGTAATAACAAGGTTTCCTTGTACTGTACTTATATGTTAAAGGAGATTTTCACACAGATGTATATTTTGATGGATTGTTGGTGACACATTGATATTTTGAGCAGATTTATGATGCATACTTTTGAAATAAAGATACCAACAAGAACACAATGTGCCTGATTGAGTGTATTCAGGGGTGTATCCAGGATTTTTTCTGGGGGGGTCGTAATCACAATATTTGGACCTTTATCTTTGCGAGGGAGCGATGCGACCTAGGCCGAGGGAGCGGAGCGACTGAGCGGGGGGAGGGTGTGGGAGGGGGGTGTCCCCCCGTGCCACGGTAGGGAGTTTTTGAATTTTATATCTTAAAATGGGGCCATTTGGTGCATACAAAAGTGACTTTTTAGGCATACTTAAAAACCCCATTTATGTTAAAATTGGTGATAAAACCTGTGTTGGTCACTTACAAGTTTGTGAATCGGTAACTTGAAAACTGCATTTAGGCCTAAAAAAAGTTGCTGACTAGCTACACCTTCTTGAGTACATAGTAAAAAGTTTTGCGGACCATTCAATACTAGTATTCCAGAGTTGACGATACTTTCAGAGATAGTCAATCCTGCCTAACTTTGCCTCCGAATGTAGTAAGAAAAGATTCTAGAACCTCTTTGAATTGCAGTGTCCTATAACTAGAAGCAAGTAAGGAGCAGGCGAGCGCAAGCAACCGCGCGTTGCTGTGCTGCCCGGCTGGCAGGCCGCGGCGGTTGTCATAGGGTAAGGCGCGTGTAATAGTAGGCCAGCTGTAAGTGTGTAGTCTAGTCAACCAGTTCGATGAGTTGCTGATGGGAGACAGAAAAATCGGTAAACATGGCAGTGCGGCTTAGGCCTAAGCCTTAGAAATAAGGTATGGCAGATTAAAACTAAGTTACGAAATTTATGAGGTTTTTGACAATTTGCTGGAACACCACCGGGTCACTTTTTTTTCCTGTTGTATATAGATAGGGTAAAAAGCCCTTGAAAAACAAAAATGTCTTTTACAAAAAGTGGACCTTTTGAAAAAAAATTTGGGGGGGGGGGGGGGGTCGTACGACCCTCCCGACCCCCCCTTGCATACACCCATGGTATTTCTGTAGTAGTAGTTCATTCCAATGTCTTTTGTTAAACATATCAATACTTCAGCAATGATTGACAGATGAGGTCACAACCAGAATCTTGGTTTGGAAGGGTTTTTGTTTGTTTTTTTTGTGGGCGTATCCAAGTGATCTGAAGAAAAGTAGAAGAAAAATTATTTAAAAATATATGGATTGTTTCTAGATATTCGTTTCACTGCAAAAGTGATGTTGAGGGTATCATGAATCAACACAAATCAACAATCATTTGTATGTCATGAATTAACAAGAATGGGCAGATTATCACTGAAACGGTGAGCTGAAAGATAAGTTATCCTTCAAGTCAATAATGAACTACACTCTGTACGTCTTTCCTTAATGAACCCCAACAATCTGATGACCACAGACTGGTACTTAAGGCATAAGGTTTCTGCCAAGTGACAGCAGAGCCTGAGGGAAAGTCTGGTAAATTGGAAATGGAAAACCAGGGACTCTGTGTGAGAGAGAGAGAGAGAGAAAGTTGTGGCAGAGATGCCAACAAGTACCAGAAAGCAAATACACTTTGTACAAGAGAGATACCCGACAAGACAGATGGAAATGAGTGAGAAGTTGCATATGGGTGAGGGATGATAGATGGAAGAAGAGATGGCAAATGAAAGAGAAATTGCAGATGCTGGAAGAATAGGCGCGGTCAGACTGGCAAAAGATCGAGAAGTTTTAAGATCGCAAAGTTTGGGCCATTGGTACGCACGCAAGAAAGAGTGCGCCGTCCGATGGCTACTGATTGTGACGTAACAGCGCCGTCCGATGGCTACTGATTGTGACGTAACAATGCACATCTGTACAATACAATGGCCTCGCGCGTCAGAGGCACCCCCCGCAAACATATTGGGAAGTTTCGCGGGAAGATTGCGGCCACACTGGCAAAACTTCAAGATCTTAAAGACCTTGATTTTAAACCTCTGACCACAGTCTGACCGCACCTAATGTGTAGGAGAGGGAGGGAGAGGAAGAGCCAGATAATTAACAACTTTGCAGATTGTCATAAGCGACACTGGGGTAACAAAGAAAGTCTCCTTGTGATAATTGTTTGTGGCCATGAAGTTCATAAGTTTCTTTGTACTGTATTTCATCATTTATTAAATTGTGACTCAATGAAATGGCAAACAAAATGAAATATAACATACATGTACATGTGTATATATGAGAAGATTGCTGGTGAGGAAATGATGACCAACTAATAAGAAATAGGGAAAATATTGCAACGGAGGAATATTGTCAGTGAGAGTAATGGTGAATTGGTGCATCAATCAATGAACACCTTGATGAAGAAAAAAAACCACATACATCGTATATTGTACAAGTACCAGTTACACAATTACAGTACATATTATGCACACACACACACACACACACACACACACACACACACAGACACATATACATGTATATCACATCACAGACAAAAATGAGCATGTACACAAGCTCACACTGACGACATCGGCCCCCCTATGTTCAGTACACATACAGTGGACTCCCGTTGTAACAAAGTCCTCGGGACCAGCAGTTTTCTTTCATTATATCGAAATTTTGTTATAACTGAACAAATAAACAATAAAAAAGCACAGAGCAGATAATGATGCGGCCCGAATTTGTACTTCATTGTAACCGGAATTTCATCCGACTGATGTCGCTATGCCATTTCTGGCAACTTGGGAAAAATACGCGCCGTAGACATAAAGCCTATAATCGGCTGGTTTTGATACCTTGCCTTTAATCACAATTTTCAGTGTGATGACGTCATCAAAGTACAAAACAATGACATGGTCTTGAAAGACAAATGTTCAAAGTACAACACCTCAGTCGTCGTCATTACATACTATGATCGGTTTGACAAAGTCAACCTGCAAAATGTTGCTGCAGTCGAAGCAATGTGGTCTCCAACACACAAAAAAGAGGGATATGGCGTGTGTCTGTGTGTCTGTGTGTGTGTATAGGTGCGTTTATATACGAACGTGATTTCTACATGGACGAATATGTAATACAAAATTGAAGAAAAAAAGTAAAATAGCTAAGTATTTTGTTTCGTGATCTTGTGGGGTTCGAACCCGCAACCTCAAGTCTCTGAGACGTCGCCTTTAACCACTCGGCCATACGTCTCGGCGAGAAAATATGAGGAACGTAAACTTATGTATGTGAAAGCTGAATCGGGAATCGTTTTGTCCACATTCCATTCTCATTTTCAGTTTTAAACTGCAAAATTGTCAACCTGATGATGAGATTTCAAAAAATAAAATGCATGATTACTGAAGCTTATTGTCTCAGCTACAACATACTTAAGTTTCAGAGGAAATGAAGCAAAATCAGCTGAGATAAAGGTGCTTAAACGTTGTCAAGTCAATGCATGGTTTTAAAAAAAATCACCTCCCATAGACAATACACGTAAACTTGTCCGATTTTGCATCTTTACCTTTAATCACAATTTAAGGTATGATGACGTCATCAAATTTCAAAACCATGACTTGGACTTAAAAGGCAAATGTTCAAAGTACAACATATCTGAATTTGGGATAATATTGAGCTTAAACAACAGAGATACGAGCAAATGAATGTCAGAAACAGTACCTCAAAAAAATTAATTCCACTTTTTTGATTTCAGATGATGATATGATGACGTCATAATGTATTTAGGGAAATATTGATACTTGAGACGTTATTTTCAATTCATATGCTTTTGTAATATGCAATAAAAACATAGGGTCACCTGACGTTTTAAAGAGCTATGGCGAAATAAACAAAGACATGTTTTTCGCTATATTTCCACATAGACGCGAACACGAAATTTCAACTTTGACGCCAGCGCATTCCTTTGTTATAGGTCGAAATTGATCGGAAATCAATGGATATTGTTACTTAATGTATCAGGAATCCAAATCTGTCAAAAAATGTGCATTTTCAGTTTGCTTACGCGCACTACGCGCGAAAATGTGCGGACGGACGCGAACGCGCGAAACGCTTAAAATTGTCTGAAACTTCGAGATTTCCCATTGGTAAGTTGTTTTGAGCCTTTTAAAAGTTTGACGCGCGCGTACGCGCGCGTAATAATGTCTTAGGTAATTAGCATTAAAATGTATGATAGAGCGTGACCTGAACTTAATGTCCGCCGAAAATGATACAGACATGACCTTTAGATATGAAGTTATGATCGATCATGTAACATGGTCCGAAAATCACAAAATGGCGCCTAGATGACGTCATAGATATGTTACTGTCATGAAAACCTTATTGTGGCTAGATTTTGTCATGAGACATGTTCCCTGAAAATGTCATGTTATTCCGTAATGTCATTCTTGAGATATTGATGACACAAAATTGTCCAGAAAGAAAGAAGAATAAAAAGAAATAAAGAGAGATTTTGACAATCACAATAGGTGATACGCTGATAGCGTATCACCTAATAATACATGTAGTAGTAAAGCACTCAATCACATCATCCTTGCATAGCTGGTAGTCCTATAGCCCACACTTTATGTAGTGTATTCTATGCACTTACTGTGCAGACATGTAAGCACTCATTGTAGCACAACATCTGGATAGAGATATTTGTGTCGTGGAATTTTACAAACACAATCTGTCATGCGTGATGAACGCAAAATTTACTTTGACAGAGAAAACCAATGGTGTTTGGTCCATCACTATTGTTCTTTTAATTTCCAAGTAAATACAGTAAGTAAGTCTTAAACATTATACCATCACAGAGTCCATATGATTCGATGTGAGTCAGTATTCATGACTCATTTATTCAGAGGCAAGTGACAGTACGTGGTAAACAGAGATTTTAACATGGCAGCTTGCCTGTGTGTGCGTCCGTCTTAGGGCCAGCATAGTGACTGGCATTTTGATCGCGCTTGAATGGAATTCTGGGGTGTTCATAGGTGATGAATCATCAGGTCTTGGGTAGTGTGTGAAAATGGGAATCACAAATGGCAGCGACTGAAAAACTGTCATAACCTCTGAGTCGCTGTTGTCATGGTAACTGTATTATTACTATTGGTGCTGCAATTTATGCAAGGTGCTTCATACAGCAGAGGCATGGCAAAACATGAGAGAGTTATATGTCTGTGGAGTAGATTGTGCGTCATATGAAGTTATGTTTAATCGTCTGTGGTGTGTAACAGGTAATTGTATACATAGATTTGATTAAGTCACCCGCTGCTTGATAAATGTCAATTACATTAGTGGAATAGGCTGCTTTAGTCGCCATTTTACTGAGAAGCTTTTTACATGCTGTATGAATGAGAAATGAGTGAGAAACACACGAAATTCGTCTGACCCACTCGAGCCCGAAAAATTCCACTTTTGCAGTATGCCCCACAGAAATAATTATTCATAGCTTAACTGCAGAGCTTGCTTAAATTCACCAAGCCGTGTTTGACTCAGTAAGGACTTACGTGTTCCAAAGGAGTGATGACTGTAGATAGAAAGTCTCTGACGCAGATAAATCAAATAAAACACTCAAAGCATTAGAGCATGGAATGCACACAAATTGGATTGCTTTGTGGAAACCATCTTAAGATTCATTCAAGAGCAGCATCTGTCAGAATGACTTAGAATGACTAACTGCAGTCACACTGCAACAAACATGAAAACTCCTCCTCCTTAAGACCATTTATATTTTTCCTTTAAAGTTGAACCGTGTGATCAATCGTTAAATCATGCCATCAACATTGTGTAAAATCTATGTGGACAGCATGATATAGTCATAAAAACTAGAATATTAGGGGGAAGCATCGCTCTTTTCCTCACAATACGCTACCAAAGTAAGAAAAAAATTAACAGAATTAAGGCAAATAAATGTCTAGTAGACTACTGTTGTAAGGAGTATATGTGATTTGAGTGTGTGCTAGTGCACATCATGTCGTAGTGTGGTGTGAGTGTGTCATGCAAGAAACGAGGTAAAGCCATTTCCTTGACAATGACTCTCATCCAAGATGGCCACCCCAGCGCTGGGTCTGACTGCAGCCGTTGTGTGTGCAAACGCCCCCTGCTGTGCACTTGGCTGCCCAGAGGTAGCCTTGAGCCCCTTTTGTGCAGCTGGAAGTCTGGGAGTGCACTCCCGCCCTTCAGAGGGGCACAAAGCCACGACTCATGGCTAAACATACAGTACAATCACATTGTGTGTACTGGAAATGGCATTCACATCCGCCCATGCGCTGGTAGCGCAAATATAGAGGAGGGAGGAATATTCTCCATATTTCTCCAACCATCATCCTTCTCTCTCTGCTCTTTTTTTTTGTTGTTGTTGTTGAAGTCTTTATTGCAACGAGTTTCGATCACTAGCCACAAGCATATATTCCTCTCTGAAAAATCGTGGATTATTTTCTGATTTATATCATAAGGTACTATTACAGAAGTCATTTCAGCTGCATCCACACTATTAATTGTTCAATTAAAAAAAAAGAAAAGAATGAGAGAAGAATAGATTATATGCACTCGGTAAAATGAGAAGCAAAAAGATGTGACAAACGTGAAATGTCAGTATTATTCTTTTCCTATGCCTGGGTCAGTTGCATGTCCAGCAACTTCTAGGCCTATATAGGTAACATTTGCATCATTGATATGTAACGGTGATATATTTTCCATTTGTTTCACTGCTAGAATACATAGCACTGCGAAACCTTGAAAGTCCATCCCGTCATTCACCTCTTGATTGTATTAGTGTAATCCTGATCAGTCTGGATTTGAAAGATTTTTTCATGAATGACTGAATTTGCAATGTAGAACGCAACAATGTTTGAATGTGAAATGAATGCTACTGTGAAGCAAGATATTTTGTGGCATGAAATTTTTGCATATTGGAGCAGATGGTCTTTTTCACAGCAAGAAATGTTCGCAAGTTGCCACTGTTATTCAATGCAAACAGTGTAGACAAGAGTTTTTGTGTACGTTTTAATTTTGCAAATCTTGGCTCGCAAAATTGACAAACTTAAAGGACAAGTTCACCTTCATAAACATAAGGATTGAGAGAATGTAGCAATATTAGTAGAACACATCATTGAAAGTTTGAGGAAAATCGGACAATCCGTTCAAAAGTTATGAATTTTTGAAGTTTTTGTGCAGTAACCGCTGGATGAGAAGACTACTGCAGTGTGTGAATAACTTAGATGTCACATGCGTACAACAATATAATGAAAATATAAAGAGAATTTCACAAAATTTCATCTTTTGAAAAAAGTACACATTCCCCCGACTCGTTACCGACAAATGTTATGGGTGATATTATTCCCCCTGCCTGTAGAAAGAGGCAAGTCAAGTGCTCTTTTATTATGAGAAAAAAGTGAAAATATGTTGAATTTTCTTTACATTTTCTTGATACTGTTGTACGCATATGACTCACAAGCTGTAGTAGTCTCCTCATCCAGCGGTTCCAACACAAAAATTTTAAAAATTCATAACTTTTGCATCGATTGTCCAATTTTCCTCAAACTTTCACTGATGTGTTCTACTAATATTGTTGCATTTTCTCAATCCTTATGTTTATGAAGGTGAACTTGTCCTTTAAAATGCATGCAACATTTCTGGTCATACAGTATTCCTTTTCAGGTTCAGGAGATCTTTTGTGATTTCCTACTTTGGATTAGATATAAAGAACATTTGTGTTATGGGAGGTAGTATTTTTACAATTTTTTCATTTTGCGTGGGTAAAAAATACTGGAAAATATGTACCGCATAGGCCCTATATACAATACTTTCCTTAATATACAGAGATCCTGACGATTGTTGAGTCATCAGAGATGGGTGTAAATCATTCTTATCAAAAACATGTCTAAGAACATTACTGTAAAACCAGAAACGGTCATAGCATAAAATTTGTGCGAAGTGCCACTGGTATTGATCAGTGCATTATGAAGAAAGACACTTTCACATGCAATTTACTTTTGTGAATCCTTGCTCTTGAAATTCGTGAAAGTTTCGTGCTAGCAAAAATGTCTGGTTTTACATTAGACATGAAAAAATGAAGCTTTTCTTCATGAAAATGTACTTTTAGCTTGGGCTACATCTCAGTTTTAGTACACAGTACATGAAGATTGTAGTCACTTGGAATGCCATTCATTCTCTCTCTCTCTCTCACACACACACACACACACTCATAGGGCATGAGGGCCGCACAAATAAGAACTTGGCCTGCTGTGTTGATTTTCCTGCCCACTCCCCACGCACTCCTACACACATGCCAGGCCCCATGTGTGTATGTAGCCAGGGGATTACTGCAGTCTATGACTCATGCCGTACAAATGTTAGCAATACTCGAGTGTGTGTGTGTATTGAGTGTGCGCTAGAGAGGCTGTGCATTTCTAATCTTTCTGTTTCTTTTCACTGCCCAGTTGTGGACCTCCAGTTTTGAGGAACAACGTGAAAAGGATGATAGGGTTTGCTTTCTAGGGAGAAGCAGTATTAGCCAATAATATAATGAGAAAGAGTCAAACCTACATGAATATTGCTTGACATGATTTATGAAACAAGGAAACGAAGCAACATTATTGCATGTTAAAACATATTCTTGTGACAGAAAGATAACGAAATTTGTAACATAGTTGGTATTTTGAGCTAAAGTGATTGTGGGCACTGTATGTGCGGCCAGTAATGTTGACTTTCTGATCACTGCCTACGTTGTCTTGTTTCTTCTTTGATAAGTGAGCATTGGTGCATACTATTAGTGAATGATACATCTCTAAACTCATTTCATACCGTAATTCCTTCACATTTTCCATTACCACTGTAGCAACTGGCAAGTTTTAATTGACCATGCTATGTATTTCTAGTACCAGGTGACAAATAGTTTCCTGGATATTCCTCCCCATGGCCATTCTGTAAATCACATTCTCCTACATTTTGAATTTCTTCATAAAAATATGACAATTTGACAATTTTGACATGCATGGGGCTGATACTTTACTTTTATGCATACAGTGGACCCAATGATGTAGAAGCACTAAAAGCATTGAGTGTACGTGTATCACTTAAATACACAAACAGATGAAAGTTATGCACTGAATTTATGTGCTTGATAAAGTTCGTAAATATCATTAATTCTTTCTTGGGGTTCTCCTCACAGAAATATACCATGTCGTTGATATTTCGTGGGTACGTGTTTTTAAAGCAGAAATAGATTTAAGTCTTTCTTAGCCTACCAGTACCTTTGATATAAATTCTGACATGACTCGATGATTTGCTATTTATATGACATGCCCAGTAAAACAGGTTCCCCTCCCCCAACAGAACTCCTTTTGTGTTGTGAATAATATGCTATGCAGCTATTACTTAAATGTATCACAAAGTTAGTTGTTCCACCTTACTTGGCATTTGTGTAAACAATGATTGCTTGGCATGCCAGCAATGTGGAGATTTACACTGTCAAATTACATTGAACTGTAGAGAGCGCAGGAACTTACACACATAGAGGCATTTGATTGCCAGTAGGGTGGGGTCAAAAGTCAAGTGCCCCACTATATAAGCAGGTGTTTAATTGACTGGCCACTGTAATTAATGCCCTTTTTGGTGTTCCAGGAAAGTAGGGTAATATATTAACCAAACTAATGGCATTGTGCATACAGTCGACTCTGCGTAAGTTGCTCTTGACAGGACTGAGGAAAAATGCATCAATCTATGTGATATTTGACTACTGCGTGTATGGAAGAATAATATGTGTGAGGCTATGAAAGTAAATCGGGACTCTTGTTATCATCGACTTAGCCAGTTGTTCGGCATATAATGCGCAGTTGACTTTTGTGGAATTGACTATATAGGCCTACACTGTATGCCTTTCTCTTTTATCTGCTTGATAAGCAATAAGGCATGAGAATTAAGTCATGTAAACTCTGTGAGACATTTTACTCGGTACGACTGAAGGGGCATGCCAGCATAAAAGATATGTAGGGCATCCATTGCATTTTCTCCAGAGGTGATGTTTATGAATATGCAGTTATCGCCGTAGTAGATTTTCATTATCTTTCATATCATTTTCACTAAATTGTCGAATGGTAAACACTCGACAAATTACAGGCATGTTTGGAAGGTTGTATGTTTTCTGTGCTTGGTTTTGTTTATGTTACCTTTCTTGGGGGAACGGTTTTGTGATTCTTTCTTAAATTTACGATCTCTGAAATATTTTCTTTCTTGAATTTTAGGCAATGTTCCCACTTTGATTGTGAATTCGGTGCATGTTTTTACCTTAACTGCAGTTATAATAGATTTCCAAACTTTCACCTTGCTTCCCAACCAAACATGGCCACTTGTCCACTAAACACTTGTCTTTTGCATTCGTTCAGACTAAGTGAAGACATTATGCAAATGTCCGTACAAGTACCTGAGTGCAGTTTAATGAACAGGAGCTCAGTCACCCTAATAAGAAGTGTAAGCCATGGACAGCCATGCATACAACCAGGTCTCACCTCCCTGATACAACGTAGAGCAGCATTGCTGTGTGTGTGGCCCAGAAACTGTCCATTTCACCACCTAAGTCTGTGCCCAAGGCTAACTGAAGGACTGATAGACAGGCAGATTGAGGACTTTATGTGATTCAATTAATCTAAGTACCAAGGGTTGCTGTTACATGCCAGTTTAAAACATTGTCCAGCCTTTACCTCGTCCAGATTTCCCACGCAAAACATGCTGAAAACTATAAGATACCTGTGAAGGCAGTTCTCCTTTGGCAACCTTGAGGTAGAAATGTATAATAGGTCTGATGCCTAAACTATGATGACCCTCGTCTCCCTACCACCCCGCCCCCTTACCTCCCCCCCCCCCCCCACACACACACACAGAGAAGTATCAGAATTATTCTGTGACCTTCCCTTGACCTGCATTTCCAGGAGCAATGAGTGACCATGTACATTGCATTTCCTTGCAGAAAGAGAGAGAGTGAGAGCTCAGAGAGAGAGAAATAAGTCCTAATTGCATAGCAAATGCCTTGTGGAGATTTGTAGTGGTCTGGTAGTGTCAGTCCCTATACCAATGATGAAAGGCAAGGAAATGTTCCCCTCCGTGGGTGATTTTGCCACCCCCCCCCCCCCCCATCCCATACAGGGTCAATGTGCTAGATTCAGCCCTGAGTGGTGCTGCTGTCATCCGTTAATTCAAGCCTAGCCTCTTTGTGCATAAAGTGTTCACTGATGACATTGATAAAAGAGATTACTGTCCCTCAAAAAGTGCCTTGAAACCAGGTAGGCCTATATAGATGGATTTGCTGCCAGTTGGATTGCTCTCCTTAGTTTGGTCAGAGACGGTATAACTAGATTTTCTCTGTGGAACTCCAACTTAGTGTCGTTGGACAATATGGAGATCATGAATGTATTTTTTCTTGTCGGGGTTTTGATTCAAAACTGGCAGCCAGTCAGTGGTAGTATAATGCTCAGTATGAGCTATTAATATCTCTGAATTTTAATACAATAAACAAAAGATGAAACAATAATTATCTGTAATGATACACTATGCGAAGATAAGACAATATTAGTCTCTGCAATTAATTGTCATACAATCATTAGATTCATTTGTAAAATCGTTTGTCCATCCTCTTATATTTCCTCCAGGGACCACTAACAAGATGAGGCCGAGTTACAAAGGAAGGAGCAAGCCTGGCTTGGTGGAGCATCCCATTCTGCTGCTGGGAGGAAAAAAAAATCATCCTGTTACAGACAAAGGAGGTCTACACCCCGCCCTGCCCCACCCCACATACCCAGTCTGGCTGTGGCAAGCCCTACCTTACACCCCATCACCGGTGGAGTCTGGAGGCCATGGGGGCAAGTGGCAGGTGGAATGCAGGGAATGTCAGGAATGCCAAGTGATCACAAGTGGCTGAGAAGGGGATTTGGGAGCCATAAGACCTGGCAATAGGTTTTTATTATGCCCAGTCCACCCCCCCCCTCCCCCATACCCCACCCCTTCCCAAAGAAAAGATACAGACTTATTGTGTTGTATGTAGTTGTATTTTATGTTAGACAATACCCTGTGTTGAATAGGCCTATCAAAACCCTGCTTCATGCCTAGAGTAAAGTTTCAAATTTGTCTGTGTTTGTTTTTCTTTCTGAATGATTAAGTTTCACAAGGTTTCACCAAGTCTGAATTGTGCAGACAGGCAAAAACTCTTGCAAAAACACAAATGATAGGAAAAGAAAAACAGTGACCCAGGAGGCATATTGATAGGTGTGAAGTTAATTATTATTAATGCATATTTTCTGGTTATGCAACATTATGGCAGTTGAAGAGAAGCAGAGGTTTTACTTTCAATAGAGATTTTGTGTCAACAGCTTTTCTCACGAACTCTTTGTCAAAGATGTTAACTTTGTCTTCGTTGACATTAAAGGATGTTAGTATTTTGGGGTACTTCACCAACAGGCTCGGAGAAATTAGCACATGATCTGATTATGTTTTGATACTGGACTTCTCTCATACTGCCAATTATGTAGGGAAGCAGAATGTGTGAGAAGGTCACACCTCTTCCCCTGTGGGTCAACAATTTGCACATTATCAAAACCAGTCATCCTGTTCCACCTTAATCTGTAATAGAAGGAGGAAGGAAAGGAAGGGAAAAAACAATGACTTGTGTCTCCCCTAAGAAAGTGTATTGTGATTAGCAATTCAAATACCCCATTTGCACTACAGCCAAAATTTGGAGCCTCCTTCAACCATTTTGAAAACCCTTTCAAAAAGCGGATTACTTGTCTGTTTATACCGTTCTGGTTGCCCACTCAGATTTTGCCCAAGCAGGCCCTGACTGGCTCCATTCTCATGGTAAACCAAGTTCCCCTCTGATAAACGGCATGCACTTTCGAATACCACTTTTGTGTGAAATTGCAAATGTGATGAGTGTAAAAATGTGCACATTGCGCAATTGAACACATAGTTCTCATATGCCGGCAGAAACTGTTGAATTTTACTCTAAAATGGAGACATATGCCCTAGAAATGTGTGACAAAACTACTATGATAACACAGTCTCAGTTGAGTATTGATGGAAGTGCGAAATATTATCCAAATAGGTACACCAAAAATTTTGCAATTTCAGAGCATACCTGATCATGGTTGCTGCTTGATGTTTTACATTCAGTGACATTGATTACAATAAATCAGCCCATAGCAGTATCCATCGCGTGAGAGCAAATCACATGCGGCAACTGGTTAGCTACATGCAATTCAATACTATTGTTAGGGCACGATTTAATCATTGTGTGCTATTAACGTTCTACCAACCCACTGCTGAATTGGAAGGGTGCATCAGGGATAAAAGTAATGTACAATGATCAACATTATTTCACAAATTTGATTTCAAAGTAGTGTACTCCAAAACAGCTCATTTTCCTTGCAGATCATGTCAGCCAGACTAGTCTCTTAGAAGATCCTTTTAATATATTGCAAGCAAAGTGGAAATGGTTGAAAGATGAATTTTGAGCCCTTCTGAGAACTCAGTTTAAGCTTCAATTGGCAGCATTTGTCACATCAGCTGGTGTGTGTGTGCACCCTAGTAAATGACGATGACCTGCAGTGATTTACTTCCGGGTCGGCAAAAAACGAAAATGCTTCTTGCAACCCTGAGTGTTTATACTGCAGATGAGCCTCTTTGAGGCTGCTATAGGGAGCTCTGAAACTACTCCTTGTAGGTCGTTTCAGAACCTGATCAGATTGGATTACCTCTGCCATATTCTGTGTGTTAACACTGGGCTAAAAGATTGTTCAAGGCCGCTTCAGAACCCAACTTCTGCATTAGCATGAATGGGGTATAAATCTGAACATGCTCCATTTTTGTAGGGTCATGCCAACCTTTCATACAGGCTGTTATTTGACACCACCATCCAAAATCATAAACAAAACAATTGTACTGGCATGAGTCAACATCAGTGTATAGCATCATATCAAATCAGGTGTGATTCTTTGGAGACCAAGTTATACAGTGTGTTTGTATGTCAGCCCGAGTCAAATTGCACTTTCACCTCCATCAGTCTCCATAATCTTTGGACATGGGCAGGGGAAAAGAATTGAGGCTAAAGTTGAAATAGAATTCCTTTCTCTTGAACACACTGACACCAATTTGGACTAAAAGTCACTGTCATGCACATAATCTCTTGAAAGGGCTTTCAGCTTCATTTGCTGTCATGTGAGTAAAATGCATGTGAATTTTTTACCGTTGCTTCTCCACAAATATTAACACATATTTGTGTATTTGATTGAAAAGACTGGCATTGGAAGTCTAATCCCATAATCTGTCAGAAGTCACTAGCTGCACCAAAATTTGAAACACTTTTGAAGTATTTTTCGGAAAATGGAGTTCCTCTTTTCCTTCAGATTCGATGCTGCAAAACAGCAAGCATGTAAAAAAAACAAGGCACTACAACATTTTATTCATGACTGCCATTGTTGCTTTCACGTACAGTGTTGGTTCAGTCTTGAAGCACTCCCTGCATTCTGCTCTTCTCTTGGACCCATGCCAAGATGGCTTGAGGATATGCAAGTCTCCTTGCCGTAAGACACGAATGGATCATTGCAACAACAACAAAATCTTGTAACTCGGGTACACCATCCTTATAGTGAGAGCTGGCTTGCAGGCAACATACACATTACAGCTAGACAATGTTTCATAGACAGGACACTCTGCCTACTGCAGCTAGTGGAATGCAGTAGACCACAATGCATCGAAATGATATTTGCATGTCCGCTGATGTTATCCTTGCCACTCGGTGAGGTGTTTAAACATGGGACTTGCATAAAGAAACTGACCTCGGCTTATTTTAAGTAGTGGTATTTCCCTCAAAATGTGGCAACCCTTTATGATCATAATATTGTGGAAATTCTCAAAGTTAGTCAAGAGGTTATAAACCTAGTAAGCGCTAATAGATGTGAACCTTGTGGTCTAAACAGTTATGCCGAAATCAAAGGGGGGGGGGGGGGGGGGGGGGGCAGGGGGATATAATGAAGCTATGGCCATTCATGCTGACTGTCAGTTGGTTTAAAGTCAATTTTGATTGATTGCTGTGATTAAAAAGGACTTTTTATTCTCTGGCAGCTAACTTTACCAATTGGTTTGAATACAGGTATGTGACTGTGTCTGATGTGAATTCAGGAAATTTTCATGGTCCTGAAAAATCAGTGTTGAGTGCTTCTTCTTATTTCATTCTTTTCTTTCCATCTTGATACCAGGATCTCATGTTGCCAACATTAGGCTATGGTTTGCTTGGTAGAGATTTAAAACTCCACAAGTCACTCGCGATAAACATGGTTGAGGAAGAATCCATATGATTTGCGTTGCAGAGCATCTCTGTAGAAAGGGGAAACTATGTGTTTTGAGTTAAAAGTGATTACAGTACATTGTAGAAGGCCTTGGGTAGTTTGAAATATCAGTATCTCAGATAATGTGCTAAGTTACTGCATTTTGTAATTCAATCTCCAACACTATTCTCAGTCAACAGTGGGATGGATGCAGAAACAAAAAATACAAATCCAAAAGGTTATAGTGCTCATACATTGTACATGCATTCTATGTGTGTGCATATGTGTGTGTGAATGCAAGCACACAAAAAGAAGCAAAAGGATGAACATATAAAGTGATATTAACAGGAAGTTGTTGTGGGTATACATTTACTGGGTACACGCGCAAGACGTCGGTGTAATTAGATAAGGGAATAGTTCCGTCTTGACTGCTAGGAAAGAACAGTCAGGGAAATATTGCACCGTCTTCCTGTGACTAACCTAGTGACAGGGGCAGAGTGACCGACGGTCAGTCTGGACACTTTCTAAACAGGAAACGAGAAAAATGAAGACATTCGAAATCTCTCCCACTTGCACATCATTACAGTTTACACATCTGTCAGAGGAAGGTTCACAAGGCACAACATTAAATTTTGTCCACACACATAATTCTCTTCGTGATAGGACATGTAATGCATTTAATCAGGGAAATCAGATTGAAAGTACAAAGCAGCTTCCACACTTCAGATAATGATCATCTCATTAGTTTTGAGTTTCTCTTCTACTTTGTTTCAATAGAGTTGATGACCTTTCTCTCTGTGTGTTAGATGCAGGACATAGAGAGATGTTTCATTTTGTATACGCCGATGTTCATCTGTCATGTCATTTGATACTACATAGATGTTCTTGATGCATGCCGAGTTTAAATTTTTACGTAATCATGCACTGTGCAAAGTCGTTATCATTCAAGTAGTGCAGTACAGTCGGGATGATCCTCAAACTTGATTTGAAATGGTTTATTTATACCGTGAGGACGATACACAAAACAGCTGTTTTATGGGTAGCTGTTCCAGGGGTTGTCATTTTTAAAACATCCTGCACAAGCATGGGACATATACAAGTAGTATCCTTGCTTAGAATACACGCTTGATTGGGGAATGATTCAAATAGCCATTGTCAAGAACGGTTCAGGGGAATGTAAACTTTTCTGTCTTTTTTTTTAATTTTAACAGAAGAAAAGGTAACACTATCTGTCTGACTAAAGTCAATAAAGAAAAGTGAACATCAAGACATCAAGACATCAAATAGTTGATATTATCCTCTGTGAGGGACTGGTGAAAAAGTAAGCTGTAAATCATTTCCCTATATCTCAGCTGTCTACAGTGTTAATCTCTCCATGGTGGCCATACAGAGTTTGCACCTGAGTGCGGCATATATCCCTACTCTTGAGAGGGGCAAAGGCAAAAGTATGAAGAAAATCATGCTAGTATGTTTCATTGGAAAGGAGTCCTAATGACCTTCTGAATTCATCTAGCAATATGTTGTACAGTTACTTTCGGTAAGGGTGATGAAAGGTCTAATTGCTTGGATTTATGCCAAGATGTGATACATTGTATAATCATATCCCATTAGTTATTGAGTCTGATTTTGCTCATTGGTGCAGAAGAAATAGCAGTAGCAATTTTTTTTTCTTCCAGGTACCATGGGGAGAAAAGTCATTTTCATAAAGAAACATTATACAATCATCTTTCAGAAGATGCTTCCCCCCCCCCCCCTCCATTTTCGTTTTTACTTTCGGGGGGGGGGGGGGGTATTCATACAATTTCAATAATTTCAATGATCATTAAATGAAAGATTTAGTCACATACTAATGGTACCAATTTCTTTTGCATACTTTATGCATACATCTTCTGCATAAGTGTTTTCTGTTAGGCCTCATATGGATGACATGTCTTCGCCAGTGTTTTATGATTCTTGAGTAATGATATATGTGTGATTTTACCTTTTGTTTGTCCTTTTTCCCCTTCATGCGATACAATACCTCTTCTTCTGCCTCATAACAAAGTCACAACATTGATGTTCAATGGAAAAAAAAACTTTTTCAGGGACTGTATTATGAAACCACAAGAGTAAGATCATAAGACCAATGTACAGATGTAGAAATGTATCATATTTCCTGTTTAATACTTGTCTGTCCAACTCTGGCTTTTGATTTTTACAAAAGTGTCAATATCTTTGTAGATAAAACGTGTGCGACGGACAAGCGCACTTCCGCCTCAAGGTTATGATGGCTTCCTGTATAAAGTGTAAATTTATTTTGTAGTTCACCAAATAACCACTGTTGGTTTAGTGGATGTGTAAGTTATGATGCCAAAGTGTTTTGAATCAACTGAGATATGTAAGGTCTGCCTCAGAAATATCTTTGTATTTATTAGTATTTTATCTCTTTTATGATGTTTAAACCATTGGTTCAGTCACTCCCTCAAAATATATATTTCATGCATTTCTCTCTGACTGTGTTTCACCTATTTTTTTTTTTTCCTGCTCCCAGGGTTGTGAAATATTCTTTTTTATCGAAACAACGGAATGTTGTTGAAGGGCAACCAGCATGGATTGCTGAACACAGCTAGGCGTGGCTCAGTGTTACGTCATGTAATTGGTGTGTTCCTGTCTCATGCAGTGGAGACTAGAATGGAAAGACTAGTTCTCTTCTCTCTGTTTAATTAATAAAAGAGAGAGAGAAAAAAATTGTGACACAGTAGCTAGTCTGCTCTTACTAGTCAAGGATCTATTAATTTTGGTACTGGGATGTCCTCAAATAACTCAGTAACATGGTACCAGGTTTTATGCAAATCACATGTGACTAGTCAACCCTTGACTCAAATCTGCTCAGAGTTTGCCAGAGTCGTTCAGGGTATTGATAAATGTGTTAATCGAGTGTTTCCTGCATTTGTTATGTTGTCGGTGATGTGTAGTAGTCCTCACAACAACAAAAAAGAAAAAAAAAGTGAGAATGATGCACAGACGATCAAGGCAGTAATGAAAAATTGTCTTGCTGAGTCTGCCCATATGTTTTGGCAGGTGCAAATTGTTTCTGGTTAATGACCAGTGCAGAAGACATGCTACCTAGCAGATCCTTCTAGGAATTTTGATTCGCTTTCTTATTTTGCCACTTATTCTGTTCCATTGTCTGACTCATCATTTTCTGATTGTCAAATGTATTCATGTGTAGATATAAAGTTGGTCAGTCAACCTTCCTGACTGTGTTAACCAATGGTTGAGCCTACTGAAAGAAGTGTAACATTAGCCTTGTGTGCTAGAAGGCCTCAAGTGACTTTATCACATGTGCTGGTATTCTTGCCCCGAATTCCAAAAGCAGAAGTTAGGGAGATACCGCACCTAAAAAATCTCAGGGGTCATAATGGTCAGTGTATGGGGGTCCAGCAGAGATTGAATGTGGGTTTGTTCAGAAGAAGGCTGATTCAACCCATGTTGTCCATTGCTGTGTGGAATACTGTAATACAAGATGCTATGAAGAGCAAATGGATCTCTGAGTACCCCTGTAGTGCAGCAAACTAGTCCTATCCCGTACTTTCTCTCTAGTGTACTCTCACTTCCTTTAGAACAGACATGCTTGATTGCAGTGTTTCATTGGGATTGCAACACTCATTCATGGTGTTAAGTAGCTATGCAGCCTACTGGCTGACAGTACATGAAATACCCACAGTGTTTGTCGCTTCCTGTTGCTTCAGAGTGTAGTCAGCCAGTGCCAGTAATTGTAAACCACGAGCAGGTGGGCGTCGCTGTGTTTCAGCAAGTGATGCAAGTCAATTTGTTCCTTTTGCAACCGTACAGAGACTGGGGTTGTAGGCGGGGGCTGATTGTCATAGTAGAAATGTTGTTTCCTCCTCGTCAAATCGGGATATTTCTTGCAGTAGTTATCGTCAAAGATTATGTTTGCATTATTTTGGCAAAGTTTGACCAAGCCTTATTCATTTATTCTTTGAATCTACCCAACATTGGCATAATTTGTTGTACATTAGCTTAGGGTTGCAGTAATGTGAACAGATTACCTTTTCCACTCACTGCAAACTGTTTAGTTGTACTGATCAGGAAGGAACAGTGGTTTTTGGATCTGGTATTTGTTTATGGGTTAATCACCTTTATCAATACGAGGTTTCACAGGTTGTTAATTGGATACTTATGGTTTTCCCTAAGGAAGGATATACTTGTTGAAAGTTAGTACAAAGGCTGTCTTTAATTTTGCTTCCACAGAGAATTTGAATGTGATGAGAAATATGCATCATCACTGTTGATGTGTTTGATCGATATAAAGAGTATTTGGGGCATACTGAGTAAATTACGATGCTTTCTACCCTCTCATTACAAGGTGGACTTGAAGATTTCATGTGAACTTATAATTTATAAAGCCTTTGATTTCCATAGCCCTTTGGACAATGAACAGATCCCCAGCCAGTGATTATGATAAGGTTAAATTTTTTTTCTACTCATGGAAGCTTATAATTGTACATGACTAAACATAGCAATAAATGATGTTTGTGTTGTATATTTCAAGTAAAGGAATTACACCAGAGTTGTTGGGTGTTACGTAATGCCCCATGTACAGGCAGGTTTCATTGCAGAATGATCCTTATCTTGTGTTGATATAATTTGGGTTGTTGTTTGTTTTGTTTTGTTTTTTGTTTTTTCTACTTTAGAGAGCCAAAATTAACTAACTGCAATAAGGGTCAAGGAACTTTCACTCTCACTCTTGTATTAGGCAACACTAGTTTTGTTTTATGTTTTCTTTTGACTAAAGTAGGCAAATGCAGATACTGAAGTGAAATCTGGATAATTAGATGTGGAGCATTAATATTGTATACTTGTTTGTCTAATGTGTATTTTTCTTGAGGTCTCAAAAAGTTACTGCCTGCAAGGGTTCTTGCAATGTATGAATTCATAAGCATGGAAGCAGAGTAACTGATATTTCTGTATCTTTAGCATGGTGGGGGCGGGGAGGGTGAAGTAACAAGGAGGGGTATTTATTTGTAATTTATAGGGCATACTTATAATGCATGGAGACCTATGCATGAGAACTGTGTGAAAAAATGCTGTGATAACACAATTCCGGTTGAAAAGATGAAAATGCAAAATATTACCCCCCAAAAAGGTACACCAGAAGTATTGAAGTCTCAGAGCATCCCCGATTGTGGTTGTTGTGTGATGTATTACATCGATTACATACATTGGGCCATAGCAGTAGCCATCTCATGAGACTGATTCGCATGCAGCTAGTACAAGCTGCATGCGATTTAACACCGCTGTAGGACATGATTTGATCATCTTGTACTGATTGTGTCATGCATTGCGATGTTGTGGGAATCATGATTACTTATTGCTAGACGTAATTCATTACACTTGCCAGTAGTTGTTTAAAGGAACCGTTTTGCTTATATAGTATAATTGGGGACTTGACAAACTGGGACAGTAGTAAACATTTTATGGACAGTTTCAACCTTCATCACGGGATTGCTGTAATGAACAACTATGACCTGTCTGTTTGGAGGTGTATATTACATTATCACATTACTGCACCTGTGCTGTTACTGCTGAATATCTTGAGGATAGAATGGACATTTTGAGTACTTTCTAAGTGTGTCCATTTTGCAGAATTGCTCATTTGGAGTGTACATCTGTGTCAACTGAAATGAGGAGTACCGGTAAGATCTTTCATCTTAAGCAATAAGTTTACACACGGGCACAGCTGAGGTTTGCTCTCGTGTACATGTCATTGTTGTGCACTTTCCACATACGATTTCCCCCTTTGTTGGCACTGGCTGTATTGTGTTGTCCATTGGTCCATTACTCTTCCTGCCCACCCAAAGCCACCCGACCCCAAAATGCACTGACCATTATCAGGCCAGGGTGGCAACTTCTGAGGTGATCCCTGACACTCCACGCGCCCTCCTTTGCATACTCACAGCAAGCAAGCAAGCAGGGCCATGCAGCCACTGTACTGCTGGGTGGGAATGAATACAGGCACAACCTTTTCAGGGAGTATACTGTGTCTGTGGAAACTCAATGCATGCATGCTGCAGCCTGTGTGTACATGCACATACACAAGGTTAATGTTACCACTCTGTGTTCTTGTATTCCTACCCCATGTTGTCTATCTCTCCCATTGACAGAAACCCTCTTGCAGTACTGTGTATAGTAACAACACATGATGTACATATTGTAAATACATTTCTCCTAGTATGTGTACAGTGAAGGACCGCCCCCCTCTACTGCAACTGTTAGCGTAAGAGAATTTATATGTATCGTTATTATTCATTGAACATAAAGAGAGCCAGAAATGGATTCATGCAAACCAAGTAGGAGTATTATTTCTAGACTGTTTTGTAACAAAAACTGTACAGAGAAAACGAAGAGAAAAAAAGAAAGAAGGTAAATACAGTTCATTCCACTTGTCTTAGCAGCAGTGAACAGGAAAACGTTTTGTATGTTTTCATTCTGTTTAGTAGTTGTATTATGTATGAAAGTGTAGTCCTCATTTTTGTGGGCGGGAGAGAGAGAAACGAATAAAGTGATCTGCAGGTAAGCTTGCAGTTGATTCAAGTCAAAGTTTCATGCGAGTGTATCGTGTGTAAGTGACAAGTCTTTTTTGTGGGTCTTTGGAATCTTTTGTCAGTATTAAGATTGTGGTGTATGGAGGGAAAGTGAAATGGTGCGTGTGTGCCTGCTGTTTCTGAGTGACGTCTTGCTCGTTCGTTCATAAGAAAGAAAGTGTCAGATTGTCGTGCGTGTTGGTATGGTGGTTACATGTAGATGCTGTGGTATCCATCCGCCCTTGTATAACTCATACTCTTTACTATGTAAATGAGTCATGAGTACGAGGCATATGGTGGATGGTGTCTAACACATCAACACTGCACATTGAAACGGACGCCCCTCTATTTATAGCAATATGCGTAAAGAACAAAAATGCATGCATGGGACTATGCACAGTGGTATTTTATTCTTCACTGGGGATTTAAATATGTTCAAGTATTACTGAAAAAACAAACAAACATAGCAACAGCAAAACAATGAAATCATAAATTATGAATACATTTTGGAAATGCATTACGTGCACGTCACAGGTATTGGCAATAGAGGGCAGGAGTGTCGGTTTCAAAGTATTCAGAGTATTTTCTCTACATGTGAGTAAAATTTCAGGCTAATTGTGAGATGTTATGATTATAATGCCGGTATTGAGGGAAAAATGTTAGGATGTTGATGTGTAAGACACTCTACCATACACACTCATGTTGCAATGAAAGCTCCATTTTCACTTTGACTCTGATAAATTGAGTGGAAATCGTAAGAGAGATTGGTACAAATTTCACTTAAAAATATACATAAGGTTAGAGCATTATTGGATTGAAACTGTTCACATTTTTTCACAGAACACTGGCTATGATGGTATAAATGTGGACAAGATTAGGTGGTGACATCATTGCCTTGAAAGTCTGTTTTTTGGTCTGCATACAAATCTTCACAATATTCCCATTTAGCAGAGAATAAAGCATTGATACTTCACATGTAGTTACTGTACAGTTATAACAAAGCTATGACCTTTTTGTGTGTGTGTTTAAATATACTGTAAAAACGAGGAACATTTGCATGCATTTTAATTTCGCGAATTTCGCGAGCGCCAAGATTCGCAAAATTAAAATGCACGCGAAAGTTCTTGTCTACACTATATGCAATGAATGCCTGTGGCAGTTCGCGAAAATTTCATGCCGCAAAAAAGGCCGTCGGCTCCAATTCGCGAAAAATTCATGCCGCGAATATATTGTGTTTTACAGTAATATGTGGAAGGAGCTTAATTGTCATTGCTAGATTGTCGACCACAAAATTGTGGGATATTTTTGGTGCTAACCAATGGGAGAATTATAAGGAGGTATCATTGCCTTATTCACACACAATGACTTTGACAATATCAACCATTTGAGACAACAATGTGACACACTTGAATTTCTATGACTTCACTATTTTGTATGTCATTTTGATGCTGTAACTTGCACATGAAGTGGTATTTTACTTCGAAAGAGAAATCACACAACCTTACATCATTCCTCTCACGGCGCACACAATTAGATTACAAGCTTGAAATGGTGGAACTAAATAGATTCGAGCACACACAGGGATATATACAGCACTTCATAGATTTTAATGAGCACGTGTACAAATGATAGACATTATGCCTATCACAATTTTATGGGACAAAATATGTAAAATGAAACATGCATAATACAGACATGAAACTGATACAGGTCTTGATGACCAAAGTGAATAATAAGTGAAAAATCATGAGTGATGATAAGTGAATATTTACAGCAGTATAATTAAATGCAACAGGAATGGATGAGTATATGTTTGTATGCAGAGACTCCAACTCTCCCGCTTTCGACGGGAGATCTCCCGCCGAAAGCCCATTTTTGCAGAATCTCCCGTTCTCCCGCTTGAGATTTAATTTCTCCCGCTTGAAATGATTTTTGACTAAATTTCATTGTATGTTGAATAATTAGCCTTAGATAGCGCGAGAGAGCATCTAGAACCCTAGACAGCAAGGGATTCAGACAACTTCAAGTTGGAGTCTCCCGTTTGCTAGAGGTTTCAGGTGGGAGAATCTCCAGATCAGAAGGTGCTTGGGGTTGGAATCTCTGTGTATGTGGGAGAGGTTTGGACAGTGGATATTATGATCTAATGCACCAACTTCTGCAACAATGACAAAGAATGATCACTAATCAAACCTTGTCCATAGTTGCTGCCAATGTCCAGTCAAGGTGGACTGGACATTTATGACATCACTCACATTTCCTCATGACAAGGCTCGGGTTTGGCCCATGCAAATGCTTTCCAGGTCACGTGCATAGAGGCATGGGCATGTGATGAACAGTGACCCAATCAGGGAGTCAGGTGCTCTACAGTGTACGTCAATCAAACCTCTCCTCAAGCAACATTTGGTTACAGATGGCTATTTAAAGCTGTCTGGTCCTACATATTGCATACCATGTTAGGACTTTCTAAAGAAGGGTACCATATATCAGAAAACTCTCTGTGACTTGATCAGTTACACAGGCAGTTGCAGTACCAGTAGACTACCTCATGTACTGAACTGTATACTTTGATAAAGTGGCAGCCATACTAATCTACACACAATCTTAAATTACTATGAACACAAAAAGGCAAGTGTGGTATTCTGTTTCGTCACGACACATTTACACAAATTTTGATATTGACTAGGTGATATTGCCTCGTACGCATCTACAAACATCTCCTGTACAGTATATATGTCAGCAAGACACACACAAAATTTCACACCAACACTACTGCTGGTGCATTCAAATAGAGTCCTCAGAACATAAATGCGGCCTAATTATCTTCAAATCAATGGGAGATGACTTGCTCATTTCATTCTGCATTTTTTTTTATTTCACTTTTTTCTTCATAAAATATATGGCTGATTTTGACAACTGAACACAAATAAGAAAGACCTTTTTTTCAGAAGTAACAGGTGTATAGCCTATATCTACACCATTATGTGTTTGGAAACAATGACAAAATAGAGACCAATTGCTAAAAAAATATGATAATCACAATTTTTCACAATTGTACATATTATACCCTTGATGTAGGCTAAAAACCAAGGGACAAAAAAAAACAAAAGGAGCAAAACTTATGTTACTTTGAATACATACAGTTTGTGGATGCTGGTGGTTGTCAACTAATAAGCTTGACTAGAAACAAAACTCATATATTACAGTAATGTATCTGTACGCTTCAGGACTGGTCAACAATGATGCCCTATGTACAATATATTATTTATATATGATTTGATTTGCTTTGGAAGAACTGTGACATGGAATAGAAATCAAGACTTTACAATTACTTCTAACCTACCAGCATATTAGCACAGACAAAAACGACTCTGTATTTACACTGAATTTGTTGTCAAACATACACACTAGATATAACGGTCATGTAAATTTTACGAGACTGTGTTTCACGGATAGGGGAGCCAAGGTATACGTCCTAAGAAATTGATGCGCATTCACTTGTGCGAAATGCATAGTATTGACACTAAGTATCATTCATTTTCCTCAGTCTGTAACATTCTGCACAAATGCCAGTATAATACTGTCATCTTTTATATGTCATTAGACAGTAAATTCTCTTCTAAATTTCCATTTACCCATTATCATCGAACACACAACTGCCTTCATCTCAAATGGTGCTATACAATTCCTCCTCAGATAATATGCATATATTGAGAGACTCGTGTGAGTGCTATGAGCTAGTATATTTTAACAGATGATCTACCGGTACCAAGAAATGCCCAAACCTGCAGTGTATCATTAGGGTAGCATGGAACATGCATAGCTTTCAGAATCACACACAGTACGGTTAGGTAGGTAGAACCAGTAGTGGAGCTGTGGACGAGAGAGAGAGAGCCATTGGATGTCCTTCCTACCCACACCCTCTAGCTCATACTGGCTGCCTGCATTGGGCAGCAGGGGGTTTACTGTTGCAGGGTGAGTGCAAGGAAGGCATTCAAGCCTCAAGGCATTTCCTATACACAGAGAGTAAATAGGATCTCCTCCACCATGTACTAGCAGACAAAGACAGCTGGGGGAAACCCAAGACCCCAACCTACATCACAGCTTTAAACACGGATTTTAGACTATAGAGGCCTTTTTGCAGTCCAATCTACCAGACAGATTAAATCCTTGTAAAAAATCCTTTAGTCTACATAGAACTTTTCACATGTAGGAATGGGAACATTTCAAATTGTCTTTACATTATGCATGAGTAGAAAATACTTTCACGATACAGTCATATCATATCCACACAACAGTGTAGTGGGAGATTGCATAGCACTTTTTGTCACTGCTGACTGCTGAATAATGGTCTTGTACATCTACAAGTGAATACCATGAACATCACAATGTAAACGCAATTCAAGGATATACACATGGCATGTAAATTCCAACATTCCTGCATATATTAGTCGTTTGAACATGAACAAAAGACCTTCCAGTAGAGGTACTTCACATCTAACTGATAATCAAACACTGTAGCTTATTTTGTACCTCTTTTGAGCAGCTGTATATGATAATGTATTTGTGTTACATGTGTGGAATACAGGTACACTGTAGTACCGGTATTACATTTTTGATGGAATCTGAGGCATACCAAGGAGGTACTTTAGTAAGCCTATATGTAGTAGTGGTATCTCTTTGGTCATACAGACACCAAAAACATTTGTGCAGTGTAATTCTTGCCTCACTCTTTATACAATTTCCTCCATGTTCTCTTGTTGAGAAAGACTGAATTCTATTGAATGAAATGCCAGGTGTCAGGCAGGGTCAAACAGAAGTGTTCAGTTTGCTGACAGGTGGCTTGGTTCCACTACAGGGGCACTGTACATACATCGTACCATTGGTACTCCCAGCTGACACACATGATAAACATATGTGTGTGCGTGTATGTGTGTGTGTGTATAACATGTACATGTATGAATAGCCCTATTTTCCTGTGCACACATTGCTCAAAACCACATGCTATATCGACTGGTGGTTACTTACAAGTCTGCCTAATGTGAAAGGATGTACAAGCTTTTATTACAGTGTTAATTCAAACTACTAGTACTATAAATGCCGTGACTCCACTTCATTGTACATTCCTACTTGTTTTTATGACTCCATCCCCCATTTTTGTTCACCACAGGGTAGTGACTTCGGGTTTATTTGAACCATTTGATGACTTTGACTAAGGAGGTTCAAGAGATGGAGTTCCAACTGGCTGTAATTATTCAAACTGCTGTCAATTTTCTATTGATGAACAAAAGAATTCCATAGGTGAATTTGGGCCTTTGATGATTGGGGTTCGATGCTGCCATCTTTGAGAGCAATGTGATGATTCATTTTGATCGTTGACATAATGTCAGCTACATTTTCACCTAAACATAAACCATATAAAACAAAAGTCAATCTTATCCAGAAATATGTGCAAAAGTTTAAGTTTGAGGTGTATGTTGTCAAAATATTTGAAACTATACCCTCAATGCAGAAAGCCCATTTTACAATATTTCCCATCTTTTCCGACAAATGAAATTGATATGGTATAATCTCCAAGTACAGATCTTTATTCATACATATGTCATATTAGAGTAAAGTCATGTAAATTTGAGTAATTCTGATTTTTAGTCATCAACTTTTGCATACTTTTTATTCTTACATCCCTGTGTCTGTACTAGTATGCACCTTCATCTTTTATAAGAAGGGACAGCGATAAAGTAACTACTGTATACGCTATATATTTCGCGGGGGTTTTATTTTCGCGAATTTCGCGAGTCGGGAGCTATTCGCGAAATTAACAACACGCGAAAATATTACCTTCCAAAATGAATCCCTTGCCTTGATGATACGAACATTTCAGTACTAGTACTGTATACCATGTCACGGCTTACCGAACAGACCATACTGGCTAAGCTTGTTTACGCACGTCCACGTCTACTTACAAATACTGTAGAGAGCCAATCCATTATCGCAAGGGGACCACTCGTCAGAAATCTAGCGCGATGGACTTAACCACTTCAAAAATGTTGAATTCTAACTTACTAGTTCGCAGAGTTTGGTAAGTTTTTTTTTTCATGCAGTGTATAACTAGTATCATTCTTATTTGCTAGTAAGTTGAAAATTCACACTTTCTTTGCCACCTCATATTTTCTCTGGTTCCCCAATCACGAATTTAACCACTCGTGAAAATGTGTGACAGTGGCAATTCGCGAAAATTTATGTACGCGAAAATTATAGCGTATACAGTACCATTATAAAGACATATCTTCCTTAGAGAGTGGTTGGTAATTATGCAATAACACTTGAATAGATTGTCTTCCAATCTGTGAGGCAACTCCAGTCTCTCTGAGGCAGCTCCATGCTTCAAATATTTTTGCATAGCGGCATCGGGCATGAATCAAAGGGAATAAGACTGTCATGATTTCATCTCCTGAACCTCCTTGGTTTGACTCAACAGTTGATCCTTTTACCCTTCCTATAAATGCACAAATGATATACCAGTGCAATGATTCTTCCTATGCCATTAAAAATGTCAACTATCAATTCAAGAGATTGCTTACGAGGAGATGATGCAATACTGAACAACACAGAAAGAGCTACCTGTAATTTATCTTTACCTGAAATGTGACAAGTTCTCCCATGCTGATGGAATATATATTGTGCAATCACACTCATGTTGCATACATCATATTCATTTTGACACCATGACTCAATCTGCACATATTACTGTTAGATAAAACAGAATTTTCAATGCAGTAAAAAAAATAAATAAAAAATATGGATGGTCCTCATGACCATAAAACATATCCCCAGCTTTTCTGAGATGAACTTATAAAAAGGTAGGAGAAAATATGTGAGAGATACCGCATTCAGGTATGTGGGACCATGAAAAAACACTTTCACAAACAGTGCAAAAACAAGATACTGAATGCAAAGAAAACACTGCTCTGCTAAGATTTTACTTTATTAATGACAGTTTACACAGTTGCACTGTGTAGCTACACTGCGACCAAAATAATCTCAACTGTGAAACCAGCCAAGTTTATTTTAGTCACTTAACAAAAGGCCTGCCATTCACTCATTCATACAGAACAAAGGGCCAGGTTGATATAATCTAGTCATACCATGGAACTGCTTACTACTAGACCTGTACAAAAGGGACTTAACATGGATGCCACCCAGCTATCCCTTACCGAAGAGTTTGACGTGGGATGGTTGAAATTCTGGCTAATAGACTCTTGTATCTCTTCCAGTAAAAACAAACACAAACAAACAAACAGACAAACAAACAACAAACAAGCAGTCTAGGAATAGGAGCAGTATAATAGTTGACTCACATTTACAGTACTGTGATTGGCAAACTGGCAACTAATGGCAAACAGAAAATCGGTGACTCACATCAATCTACCAGTCTGTGGAAGAAGCCTGAATTTCAGACATCAAAAGTGTCAAAACATAAACCTCTGTTCTGGTTGAGATACATAAGAACGTTTAATATGGTGTGTCATCTTTTGGTCTGTTGTCATGAGTCTAAGTTTCTGAGATCACATCTCTGTCCCTTCCACTTCCCAACATTAGTGTTTTTGTCCCAAAATGCATTCCTGGTACTTTCTGCCAAACAATATGTAGTAAAAATTCCTCACAACAACTGACGGATCTAACTGGCTGCTTTCTTAGAATTTGGCAGTCTAATTTAAACACTGACAGTCTACTTGCATGACTAGGTCATACACTGATGTGTCCAACTAGCCCTCTGCCATGCACGGCTAGTTTAGGTTATGGAGGAAATGAAATGATATACTGAGGCTCAAATCTCTCTGAAGATAAAGTACAGTGTAAACATGGCACAATTTTGTTGAAGTCACCAGCACATCAGGTAGACTATGGCCTTGCACAGACCCTAAAAATAAACATGATGTCATGCAGGCGTTAACATCAGAGTCCACACACTCTCTTACAAGATAACTACGACATGGCTAATGAAATGTGTATGCATTGCACTGTGCAGGGAAAAGCAAGGAGAATACATAAATTGTAATGCTGTGGTTGCATGACCCGACTCTGTGTGTGTGTGTGTACCGATGCTTCAGTGCACACTGTCTATTGTGTACTTGACACACCATTACATGATACCAACATACCAAAACTACAGCTATGTGTTCATCACAAGCATAACATTCATGTACACAATCAAAGTACCAGTTATATACCACAGCTCCTCCACACTGCACTATTGAGAAAACTTGGTAAAACTCATTAGCATTTTGTCCTATGCAAAAGGGACTACCAGCAGCCGGAATTATTCATCAAGCATAAGAATAGTCACATACTTGGGGTGAGAGAAAAAAAAAGACTAGTCAAGTTGGCCATGTCGAAAAGTCTCTCAAACTAGTTTATGAACTGTGCCAAAGTGTCCAAGTGTCTTTGTAATCTTTCAAGGCACTGCTAACACTAGCACATCGATAGGTATACTGAATACATCCAAAGAATGAGCACCTGTTCTTAGGCTTTTGTTCACCAACATGCTTGCCTGTGCAGAGTTTGGAGGTTGTGTCCTTGGTACTTTTCCAACTGGACAAATTTTGAAGTAAAAAGGACCCTCTCCGCAGGAATGTGAAAATACTTTCTTTACAATTGTTGCTCGATGTATCACACAGTTCAGCATGTCCTCAATAAACACAAAGCTATGAGGCAATTGAAGGTGTTGTGTGTTTACCGTGAAAAAGCAATCTTACTGAAACATTGCCACCAGACTACTGAAGAACAGTGAACGGATTTCATACGTATCTGTAACACAGATCGGGTATAAATGACGACATAATTCAACTTGTGATCTGTTCAGGGTGTCAGGACTAAAATGAGGGCACGTCCCCCCAAAAAAGACAAAAACAAAAACAAAAACAAAACCTAAAGCATGACAAACTGAGCAATTTTGTGTCTGAATGACAGACAAAGCGAGATTGCAATTATATTTCCTGAGTGTTAAAGACAGAATTGATAGACAAACTATGATCTCGTATCTACAATGATTCAAGGTGCTTGGAATTATACTGATTGATACTGAGCTCTGACATCTCATACATGCAGCTCTGACATCTCATACATGCCACAAGCCTGGTGTTGGGAGAGGTTTTGACCCCTAACTTAGACACAAATGCCATGATAATGGGGGGAATATTGTATCAATCTCTTCACAACTTGTTTTTAAGACTTCTGTGATATCACAATACATTTTGAATCTAGTGTTGCAATGTCTCCATTCTGGGTTTAACATGGTGCTAATTACTCAGGGTAGTCCCTTAAGAGTTACCGCTGCTCTCCCAAACGGTCCTTCCATTTAATGAAACCTGAAGTATCTTTGACAAAAATACAAACAAACAAAAACAAAAATAGTGAAAAAAAAAAAGTAACCATTCGCACCTCTGCTGGTATTCATTCATTTGGTCACAGGAGGTTTTGTGGACAAAACGACATGTATACAGACGAACACACCACATGGGACCTGAACCTTAGACCCTACGCTTGTTTCACCTACTACACCCTGGCATTCAAACAATGCGGCACCTAGAAGTCTAAACTCCAAACATTTCCTAAATTAGGTTTAGTATTCCTCTTCTTCTTCTGACTACTTGAAACAAGACTCCACAGCTGGGATATTCGGTTGCAGGCGCAAGGTGACTAACATTGCATTAAAAATGCCCCCCCCCCCCCCCCCCCCCAATGAGAGTTGAAATGTCCACATCACCTAATCCTGCCTTAAATACATCAACAGTTGGGGCGTCTCTAACATTCATTGGTAGAAGTTTCCATTCTGCCAATGTTCTTGGGAGGAAGGAATATTTGTAACAGTCCTTCCTGGTTGCCGGGTGAAGGAAGGAGATCGAAGAACATTTCCTAGTTTGGATTCCATCAGAAGACATTTTCGATTGATACCTGTCAATGTCTACAGCAGCACTATGATTCCTATGGATGAATATGGAAATATGGAGGTTTCACTCTGTCATGTTTTTATCACAAGTATACACCCATTAACTACTTATCATGTGCTCAAAATATGCTGACAGCCCAATATCCAAACTGAATTTCTAGTTGAGGAGATCACTAATGGAAATATAACTTATTATAAGAAAGAACAGAAACACATTTATACAAGAATTCGATCATTATGAAATCACACAGTCATCAATCGGTTTAACACACACTCTCACACACATACAAACATGAACCAAATTGCACACATATATAGACCTGGCACATAGCAACCATTTAAGCTGACAATCTGTATTATGAATCTCATCATTAAATAGTGTGACAATCATCCACACGCAATTCAGTAGGTTAAAGCCAGTAGTCCTTTTGAATTGTTAAAGGTAGTAGGTCAGTTAAGCTGTAGGTATTAGCCCCTTTGGCCTGCTTATCACCTCCTGGTTGTACGAAAGTGAGAAGAAAATCGGTCAAAAAGCAAAAACATGGTCACTATCGGCAGAATAGAATGTAATATTTGGCACAAGATATTGAGGGGTCCAGTCCAGGTTGGGTATAACATGTCAAAACTGTGATGGAATTCAAAATGCTAAACTGAGAAGACACCTCACACAATGATAATTGCACTTGCCTGAGCTATGAATGTACAGCAAGATATGAATTTTTTGTTGTTCTGCTCTGTACATATTTACAAAGTCATATGCTTATTGAATCCTCCCTTCAGGTTCTAAATGAGATTTTACTTAGATCTTCTAAATAGATATGTGACTTTAGTATTTACACTTAAGATGAAGCAAAAACAAAATTAACAAACAAACAACAACTTTGTGTGTGTACATTCCATGGCATTCTGCAGAAATAGAGAACTATTATAAAGGGAAAATTGATTGAATGCACAACTAGACATACACTACCAGGAAAATAGTGCGTATCTAGGCAAAACTGAGCAATCAGGACAGTCACCGCCATCAATATTATCAACAACTCTTGCAAAGTCTTGAGCAGAGAGTCAGAGTTCATATGTTTCTTGCAAGAAAACAAATTATCAAAACTTACGGCAAACAACTAAGTGCAAGGCAAGCAACATTGTAAGCCCCCTGTGGCTCCAGCAACTTTGAGATGTTAGTTACGAGTATTAGTTGATAGCTGAAACTCACATATTAGCTCTTAATTTGCTTATATTTTCACTGAGTTGTTTGTTTTCTTCATCTTACACAACATGAGCTACCTCCCATCATATCGTCATATTGGGGAAAATGCGGGACAGATGATGCACAATACAGACTATGGTGTAGTCCATTGTCAGCTGACACAACTGCATGCATATAGTGTTCTGGATGTGAATTGAGTTAGTTTGTTTCTTGTATAGCTGCTATGGAAGCATGGAGTGCTTGTGAGCCAGCTACTTTAGGACTGACAACTTCAAGTCCCCTCCAACAGACTAAGCAACTGAGGACAAAAGGCCTTGCACAGGGTCGAAACTGCAGCACCCGCGGGACTCAAACTAGGAACATTGTCCTTGGCAGTCTGTGGTCTTATCCACAGAGACATGGCAGCTCCTCAAATTTGGACATAAAAGAAGAGCTTTCAATCCAAGCAATGTGTTTACTACTGAATAACTACAGAGCTTTTTGTTCATTTATCTGGTTGACTGATCCTGTTTGCATGGGTAGCATCCAAATCCTGAAGGACACACATTGAAACCATACAAGAGGCACTCCAATGTTAACTCTCGATCATGCCATAAGAAGTGATTCCAATACCTGATATATAAATAGAAAACTTGACCGCTTTCCGATTAGGAATCCCTGAATGGGGGTGTCACTCTTTGCAAGGGTTTGTGTACATCTCCATCAACAGCTCGTCTTTTTTTTTTTCTGGAAGTCAAGTGACGTGTGGCGGTTTGAGATGCTACTACGGAGACTCGGAGCTGGCTCAATCGTCGTCCATCCCATCAGCCTCACCCTCCTCCTCCTCCCCAGAGCTGCCCGATGCTGCCTCCTCCTGTGAGTTGGTGGGAAAGTGCTCCTCGATGTCCTCCTCCGGTTGAGACACCGCCCGGTGAAAGAGGTCCACCTATTGCAGGATGAAAAGATGACTTTTAAGAGGGTATCTCACTGAGGGGAGAATGTTTGAGAACGCGGCAAATTTTCACAAAGTTTAGGTTTCGACAAGAGTTGTGAACAGTTCCGATCAAGTTCGTTATAATTAGTTGTAAAAAAAAAAAGAAATTAATTTCCTTATTGTGATCTTTTGCCAAATATCAATTGGCTTCTTTGGGCGAATGAAGCTCCTGTTAATGGAACAGCCCTTTCATGGTTCAAGATTGCGCAGAGCTAGCACGCACTTGACCTTGACCAGCGCATGAAAGATGGCTGGGAATCCTGCGAATGGCCTGATCCCATGTGTGTGACATATTGAAGTGCTATATTGGGGTCATTCCATCGACAGGAGCTTCATTTGCCTGAAGAAGCTAATTAATAACTGGCAAAATTTTGCAACGAGTGAGATCATTTCCATTTCTTTTTTATTCAAATAATTATGACAATCTTGTACTTGAGGAGAATTTACATCAGACCAGTTTCAATCAAATCTGCAAACAGTTTTCATGGTGGCAAATCATTTTTCTTGCCTATTTGATTTCAGTTTTTAAAATCATTTTTGTAGGTATTTGAAAGCATGCTGCTAGTAAAGCCATGAAGAGCATTTTCTTAAAATTGCCACAAGATGTGGGATGCACTGACGGACAGAGTGACACACAACCAGAACACATGTCTCCAGCACCTTTCTGCGGAGAGGCATTCCAACAACAACAAAAAAATAAATAAATAAATTCAAAAAGGTTTGCTGGGATTGGGAGAGAAAACTGACCTTATCAGTCTTGATGACTCGATTCATGAATTCCAGCTTTGTGATGAACCTAATGATGTAATCCTTGACCTCGTAGCCAACTTTGGTCTGCCAGTTGGGTCGGATGGTCCCTTCCATATTTCTCAGCTTGGTTATTAGATTCTGTATAGAGTCCTGTGGGCAGAAAGTTTGAAATTGTAATCGTGATCTCAGCTGCAAACTTGGCAAGGATTCTTCTTTAGGACCATTACTGTGAAAGTAGAAATTTTCCCGTGAGTAATTTTTTGCGTATCGCCAGGTTAAGATGGATTTTGCACATTTTAAATTCTGAGAGAGCAAAATAAAGTAGTGCATAGTGTATTAAATATAAAAAGCAGAAATATTCACTTGCTTTTAATTTTGCACTAGTTTGATGTCACATTAAATGTGCGAAAATTCCCTTTTAAACAGTTATCTTAGAAAGAGGTCTTTTTGTCCTGGATATGTCAATACATTGCTATTAAAAAAAGGTGATAAGCTCTTCAGTCTGCAGAACATTGCCATAAATTGTTTCAATCCAACTTTACTTAATGGCCTATATCTAAGCATTCTAGATAAGTATGAACAACATCGTTTTCTGTTTTGATAATGAAAACACAAACACTACTATGTGAAACTACCCTTGAAAATTTTTTTGTTGTTTTTTAAATATGTTTCATAATTTCTTTTTTCTGGAATTTTAGTTTTGAATAACAACAAATTAATTATAAGAAGTCTCTGCAATCAGAGCAGCAGATAATTTTTTGTCAAATAAAGTGGCTCGCTCACTACAACCAGCACTGACAGGGATTATGCTGGTTTGTTGTAATTAGGATTTGTGTTAATATGAAGCCCTCAACAGTAAGCCTCCCCCACCACCCCCCCCCCCCCCCCCACCCTCCAGCATAATCTAGGCTTTCATGCCTGTGGCTCCAAGATCAATTGCTTAAACCTGAAAATAACTCCTCAAGACCTTACTCCCAATAACCAACAGAACATTCTTTGGGGCAAGTGAATACAAGACATAACATGACCTTAGAAGAATAATAATTTTTCTCTTTGCAAATTTATCAGTTGGAAGGGCATTATAAGACATTTTGTTCTGCATGCCATAATAGGCATTTTGACTAGTGCCCCATACTTTTGATACACAAGAACCCACTTACCATACTTGAAATAGAAAAAAAAGAGGAAAAAACAAGCTTCAATAGTACTGGGCAAGCAGAAAAGTGGGTTTGTGTCACTCGGAACTGATACGGTGTTAAAACTCTGTTTTAGATAATGGAGATATCACTCTGTTGTTTTCAATCCTTGGAATTCACAGTTCATATTCCACGAATGTATCATCAAAATGTTTTCTCCCAGAAAAAGCAACATGACCAAAGAATAAGTGGAACACACATACAACAACAAACAAAAAGGGTCTTTATCTAAAGGAAGCTAAAAGATCATAACCCTTCCAGCTTAAAATTGATGACTGATCATTTGGGTTGGGGGCAGGTAAAGAAAGAGAGAACTTGGGTATTCAGAGGAGAATTATATTCACACCTTCTCAGTGCTGTCTAGCGTTTCGTTGCCAATGCTCAGATGAATGAGCATGACCAGGCTGTTGAGCTTGTAGAGGTCAGTGCCATGGACAGGCTTGCAGGCTTGCAACAGGGGCAAGAGTTGCTCCACCTAAACATCAGACAAAAACAACATAAACATGACAACCGTAATGACAATTGACAGCTACAAGTTTTCAAGCTGACAAACCATGCGCGCATAAATTCTGCTAAACAATGTTGTTTAGACCAAGAAAAATCTTTCTTTCTGTATTTCACCATCATCATTATGCACAAAAGCATTGTATCCCCTGTGATAACATTACTTTGTATTTTGTTTTATATTTGTTTTATATATTTGTTTTATATCCCTTATAACAAACTCCTTGGGACCGGCAGTTTGCTTTCATTATTTCAACATTTCATCATAGCCATACAGTAGAGTACATAAAGATTTGTAGATGATAATTTTGGAGCCTTCATTGTTACTTCAATATATCTAGAATTTTGTTATAACCGTGTTTATATAATAGAAGTACACTGTCTGTGTGGACAACAGCCAACGTGCAGACACTGATAATGAACAGATATATTTGGCATGGCATTGTGTGCTCAGTGTCAGATGCGTCCGTCCAGTAGTTGTAGTATGACATATGAGGATGACACAGAAAGTAATCCAAGTCAAGTCAAGTCAAGTCAAGTCAAGTCAAGTCAAGTCAAGTCAAGTCAAGTCAAGTCAAGTCAAGTCAAGTCAAGTCAAGTCAAGTCAAGTCAAGTCAAGTCAAGTCAAGTCAAGTCAAGTCAAGTCAAGTCAAGTCAAGTCAAGTCAAGTCAAGTCAAGTCAAGTCAAGTCAAGTCAAGTCAAGTCAAGTCAAGTCAAGTCAAGTCAAGTCAAGTCAAGTCAAGTCAAGTCAAGTCAAGTCAAGTCAAGTCAAGTCAAGTCAAGTCAAGTCAAGTCAAGTCAAGTCAAGTCAAGTCCAGTCCAGTCCAGTCCAGTCCAGTCCAGTCCAGTCCAGAAAAATATGTTTTACATGCAGAAAGGTAGTAGAAACACTTAACTAGTCCAAACATTTACAGACCTTTAGTGTGTCCTCTTCAGACTCCGTAGTATCAATGACTGGAGTACACAAATTCTTCAAACAAAAGTACCTGAAGAAAAAAAAAACATACGACAAAGTCATATTCTTGTCTTCCTATTACTTTTTTTTCCCCACAAAATTTCAATCACCATAATTCTTACCTTAGAAATTAGTTTGTAACCTACCCATCAAATAGTTGAAAACTTGACCTTCCTGTTAACATTACACAGCAGGAGCCAACATATTATATTCGTGAGAGTAATGCAGGGATATTTGGCTGCGAAAAGAGAATGGCAAATTTTGTCACTGTAAAATGTACTGAGTGCAGTTGTACGTAAATACACCTTTGTAGCATGCCATCATTTTTTATTCTATTCTTACAGATGTACATCTCTGTGCACTACTAATAACTAAGAATTCATGGGGTAAATTTTGATGTAGACCTCCAAACCTTTCTGACTGAAAAATAGGGATGATTTGGCTGAAAAGTAGGAAAAAAGGAACAGTTCATAAAGGAGTGTGTAATAGTAAAATGATGAGGCCATAGTAAAACTGTCTACAATAATAACCCTAGTCACTTTATCCATTGCATAGCTTTAATAAAGTGCAATCTAGCTCCACACACATACACGATCAGGCTGTGTTTGAACTACTGTAAAACACGATATATTCGCGGCATGAAAATTTCGCGAATTGCAGCCGACGGCCTTTCTCGCAGCATGAAATTTTCGCCTATTGCCACTGGCACCCAATGCATATTGTGTAGGAAAGAAATTCGCATGAATTTTAATTTTGCAAATGTTGGCCCTCGCAAAATTTGCAAAATTAAAATGCATGCCAACATTCCTCGTTTTACAGTATTACTCACTGAAATCTCAGTATACACGTGTTCACACTAAACACCTAGCACTGTTTGGTATGTAAATTTAGATACTGACTGCTTTATCATTTTGGTCACAGCAGATAACATGCTGCAACCTTTAGCTCTGCCTAGAGTAATACAGCTTGTCTGGTAGAACCAACTTGGGGGAAGGATTTGCGCTCCCTGACCCTCACAGCGGTCAATATACATTTATATAACGCCTACGTAAATAGATCCTTGTCATTTGATTGGTTGTTTGACATTGACCATTTAGCCTATTTCACTATGACGTCATCATCCGTGCAATTGTGGCTCCAATTAAATCGTGCAATCTTGGATCCATACGATTTGCTCCATTGCACACACGCCAAGACCCCAGCACACTACGCATGTAAAACGCTTGCGTTTGCACAGTGTGTAAGGTTATGCGACAGCGCTCAGAGAGCACTCTCTCGACCTCAGATTCTCTCTTGTTTCTACATTCATAAAACATAAAATGACAAGGATCTATTTGAAGTGTTATATAAAACAAGTAATAGATGTTTTTCATTTGTGCAATGGACAGAATATTTCATTTGGTGAAAGATGAAATCTTTGATCCATTCAACTCGGCTGTGCCTCTTTGAATGGATCATTTCATCTTTCACCTCATGAAATATTCTGTCCATTGCACTCATAAACATTCATTATTTGTATAATATACTACTTTCTTGAAGTGATAAAAATGTTGGTTGGCCCACTTACGCCAGCTGCCTTGAAAAGTAACGACCCCTCTCCGTGTGGCAAGGCACAAGCTGTACAAGAAAGGCTATGTTGTGATGGTGCTCGGTAACTTTGGGTAGATTTTCGAACAAGTTCTGAGCCTGCAAGGGGGTGGGGAATGGAACAGCAGTATCCTTGACACATCAACTTATGTTTGAATCTGACAAAAAATCTGATTTATCAAAATTTGACTTCACTCTCTGCAAATCATGTCAGTGTTAAATAAACATTCATACCACATTCCTTGGCTTCATTTTTTTATCAATAAGATACAAACTATTTCTCATAACTTGAAACTGCAATAAAACATCTATTTGATAGACAATACGTTTCCCAATTAATGCAAATTTCGAAAACTTAATGCAACTACATTACAGGAATTGTACTGAATATTCATCTATCAATGACTAACCCACAAGTTCACATCAAATCAAGTATCAAGTATACTCAAATTCTATAATTTCATAATGACCACATTCAAGTTTGGACTTTTTTTCCTTAAAAAAAGAGGTATTTTGCCGGTTTAAGATTAATGGACTGAACTTATAAAGGGATTAAATGCAGTGTGATTCCCCATGAATTATATAAGGTAACCTCTTCTCACCATTGAGTTCCACAATTCATCTGGTATGCAGTCAAACAATGCTGCCAGGCACAAGCTAAAATCTGTCTGCAAATGTGACCTGAAATAAATATGACAACATGCATAAATTGATATTCCTTTTCTCAGCGGACGAAACAACCCTATTTTTAAACGTTAAAATACCTTCGGAACTCTTGGACTGGGGGGTGCCTCTGGAGTGAAGCGGGTCAGGCATTAAAAGTGAAAATGCTGTTCACCTCTTTTTATACACAAACTGCCAGCTGCTATATTTAAATGTGAAAGTGAGATGGCAAAATACTGAAAGAAGGCAATAGAATTTTTGTTGCTGTTTTTTTCTTTCTCATCACGACCAGACCCAGGTATAAAGGCAAGATTTGGCACTAACAAGTTTGATACTTAACACCATCAGCAGCTAGCATGCAAGAAGCAGTTAAGTCTCAACAAAACTACTCTCTCAAGTTGCAGTTATGTCATGGCTAGGGCTAATTTCTGAAATGTGTGAACTAACCTTGACCACTGATTTAGAATTGGTCCGACAGGCAACTAACTGAATAGACATTTTTTACACCAACATCCTTCTTCATCTAAGCTACGACTTTCGTGACTTCTCCTAGCGAAACTCACCCGACAAAACCTTTGTCCAGGGCAGTCTTACAGACGAGTGCTGCTATACAACATAGCTCTCCCTCATGGTACATGCACCTGTTAAAAGATCAAGAGACCCAACACATAACGGGCAGTACGTTAATCCGAATGATCTCACCTAGCACTTACAATGCATGTTTTACATGGCTCATGAAAGACGAAAGCATTGGGCAATGAAATTCAGCAAACTCAACAGTAATACAGGCAGCTGATACAGCTTACAAGAAACCTCGTTACTTGATTTGCCGGCCAAGCTCCATCACTGTTCTCTTTAATAATTCTTGTCTTTATTTGACATAGGGGACCAATGTCACAAGAGACTGGACATCTTCACTAATGTGCAGAGCCTGTTTCCTTTTTAACTTTTTGTACTTACATTCACATATCACCGATTCAATTTCAAATAATGCTTCACAAAGAATATCATGTTTGCCTTCAATGTTCTGAATTCGGTGACTAGGCAAGGCTATTAATACAAACAGGGCTGCTTCACAAAAAAATTCGAGAGAAAACTGCATATCAGGAAGTGTGCAGGTTAACAAACATGCTGGAGAAGACAGCGAAAAATCTCTTTGCTGTCTGGTTTTCACCTCATATTGTCACTCTCAAATGGTTTCCGATTTAAATGTTAGCGGTTACCATGGACTGACACTGTTTCCCATAGTTTGTTGCTATTCTCTAAATTCCTTTATCCTGCATACAGTAAATGCTATATATTTCATGAGGTTTTTATTTCAGCAAACTTCATGAGTAAGGTGCTATTTGTGAATTCAACAAGTGAAAATATCAACTCTGATGCTGTCAAGACTTTGACATGCACACATACATTTCTCCATCCATCGCTGTACTCCATGACTGCATATTAACCGCTCAAAAAACTGTTTGGAAATCCTAATAGAATTAGACATGCTTTGTGTATATATAGCACACACAAAATATGACAGGCTTACTTGTCAAGTATCTTCATGGTGATAAGACACTGGGTTAATATCTTCACGACCCTAATGAGGTTGTTGCCATAGTAGCGATTGATCTCTGCGTCCGAGAGCTCATCCTCGTGCATGACGCTCCCTGGAATGTCATTGGCGTTAGTGGTAGAAGGGGTTGGTGTCTTGTTCTCTAAGGACCTATTATGGGAGAAAGTGACATGAAGACAAACTAAAAGGTTTGATCATTACCAGCAGTAATTACACAGGTAAAACATTAATCACGCTGCAACAGAATTTTGTGTGACTTGTATGTGAACCACTTGTACTAAAATCCTTCACTATCAAAGTACTCTACTATATGGACTCCTCAATTTTGACAGAAATGATGATTTAATCTGCGACATGTCCTCACTACAGATAGTCAATGCTCATCTGAATCTTAATTTTTGTTTTCCTCTGCTATATACATATCAGAATGTTTGCAATTATCTCCTGAATCTTAATTGAACTTTTCAGTTTTGAACTAATGTGCTTAGAAAAGTCTGCACTAAGCGCCATGTATATGTAATTTATATTGATTTATCATTACTAATATTTTCATAATCTATACCAATGGACTCTTAAATGCACCTGATAGAATACTTCACAATATACAAAGGTCAAATGCCAACATATTAAAGGTACTGTTTACCACTGGGAGCAGTGATTAAAAAAAAATGTTTGAGTTACCACATTTGGTGCATATGTGTAGGTCAGTTGTATCACAAAACATTCTACCATATAAAAATTTTGCAGCAAAGCCAAAAACATATGGAAATATTACTAGTTTTCTCAATAAACCATAACTGTAGATGGTTTATTCTAGAATACCTATTGTTTACATTTTGTACATTTAATAATACTTAATGTTAATTATACTGATTAACATTTTTATTTTGGTTGTTTCTATCCCTAAATCACATTTTAGAACTATTCTGAAGCACTAAAGCTGGGTTTTTGTTTCATCTGCAAATGGTAAATAATTCCTTTAAGTTGATCTTGAATTATCATGATACCAAGTAATAATCATTCAAACACAGGTGAATCATGTGAATGGACAGACATTAAAAGATATAAAAGAACTTTGCACCCAATCACATCAGTGACATATATACTCCTCCCTGTCTTAAAGGTGTGAATATACCTTTGAGGAAATGAACTAACACATGACTACAAAGCTACTTTGATGAATGGATAAATAGATAAATAAATTAATGAATAAATGCACACAGAAACCCAAAATACTTATCAAAACAATCAAATGAATACTACATGTATATGAATTTATAGACACACACATACATACGGCCATACATAATTACATTAACAAACAAAGATGAAGTACAAGTAACAATTTTTCCTCTCTCTGGGGATTTTCAATCTTCAGAAGTGTACTCAACTATTGGTACAAGATAAGTGTACACAGCTCCATGACAACTAATAGAGACAGAAAGAGGAAAGAATGAAAAAAGAAAGAAAAAGAAAGAAACAAAGAAAGAAACCAAAAGTTCTGAAGAGTACATTGTCCTAATTTGATGAGAAGAAGCATCTATAATTCAGAAAGAGGTCAAATTTACCTGATGTCTTCCTCTGTGAATAAGACAGGCACAAGATCAGCTGGGAGAAGGTTCCAAACCGAGGTACCTTGGTGATGACAAACAGTGATGATAAAAAATATTCATTTAGCATAAACTTGTGAATAAGACAGGTACAAGATCAGCTGGTTCCAAACCGAGGTACCTTCATGATGACAAACATTGATGATAGAAAAGATTCATTAAGCATAAACTTGTGAATTTAAATTGAGGGCAAGCATGTAGAACAAGCCAATAAGAAGTATCAATTTCCCATGTCAGTTGAAGAGGCCATATGAATGCTGAGCTGACCAATGTTGGCTGACAATAAATGCTGAATGATACAATAAGATTCCAAGTGATTTCTGTAAAGCCTGCCGCACACTATACGACTCACAACTATACGACTGACAGACTTTGGATCTGAAATAAACAAGCGTGTTTATTCTGAGGCTTTTGTGATTTATTTCGGATCAAAAGTCTGTCAGTTGTATAGTCATGAGTTGTATAGTGTGCGGCAGGCTTTAGAGGCCGTTGTGAGGTAAACCACTGGACAAAGACATATATCAGGAACTCTTGTCAATTCCTTTGTAAAGATAAAAATTGGAAAATCTCTGAACGGTAGTGCAAGGTGGTTTCAGGGCAGGGGTGGGGTCTTTCCACCTCCCTAGTTTAGTGGCAGCATGTGGGTGGCTATGACATCTTCCATTGTCTTACAGGGAGAACATTTCATCTTCTGTAAAGTGCTTGTGTGTTAGGGAATGTATATCTTTGCTGGGTAGTTCAGCTTATTTCCAACTGTGTAGTCATGTTTTGTGTTCAAGCTTTATTTTTCCATGGATTTCTTTACATATTACCTAAATTGGTGTCTGCCACAAAGGTAATGACATGTGCTGATGTGTGAAACACATGCTTGCATTTCCAGCATGTGGTTTGTTGGAGTTGTACACAGTATCAATGCACACAATGTATTTATACATTTTAGGTTTTGACAGGAAATGACAATGGACTGTACTTCACCTATATTCCCTGAGTGTTGTCAATGCATTTCCTAAAAGTACAGTGTCATCTCAGACACTTTTGAACATTGTGAATAGTCTTTAGATGATGCTACATAATTTGCCAGTATAAATTAGCCTGTGTATGACACCACTGCTTTGTTAAAAGTGACAGCAAGTTCTCCTTTCATATCTAGCTGTCGTCCTGTGCAACAACGGCTCTTCTTCCAACTTGCACTCACCGTAGTTGACAAAGATCTGGACGAGATCTTTGACAGGGGGTGCAAATGGTTCACAGTCGGGGTTCTTCTCGGGCCAGGAGTTCAGGATGGACCACAGATTGTCGTACATCGCCTTTACCACCTGACAGTCTCGGTGCACCGACACTGAGAGAAGGACAGGTCATAGAGACAGGTCACTTGCAGTGGTAGAAACGTTAAAAACACTGCCTAGAATGCTCTTTTGTAATAGTGAAAAACACAATCCATTTCAAGAAAGACATATCGTAAACTCTTGTCAATTCCTTTGTAAAAATAAAGCGTAACATTGTGCATGGATGTGAGAGCAAGTCTGTAGAAAAATCAGAAAATCTCTGAACGGTGGCGCAAAGTGGTTTCAGGGCAGGGGTGGGGTCTTTCCACCTCCCTAGTTTAGGGCCAGCATGTGGGTGGCTATGACATCTTCCATTGTGTTACAGGGAGAACATTTCATCTTGATTGGGACTGGCATCATTCAATCTCTGGTGAGATAGCAACATTCTGAAGAAGCAAATCGGCTTGGGCAAGTAACCAATACAAGGTGAGGCAGAAAATTAAGGGATCAAAACAATGACATTTTCAAAATGGTCATAACAGAACAGTCTAAAATGTGAAGATTTTACCAGTTCAATGGCTGATTATGACAGAATGGCCACAAGTGAATACAGAACATCATACAAAAAAGATGTTATGCATAAATTAGCATAATTAGCATAATTTGGAAAACACTACCATGTTTTGGAAAAAAATAATGATCTATTCTTGGAGATTATATAATGGGTAATATGTGTGCCAATTTTGCCAGGATAGCGTGATCGACGGCTAAGATCGGGGGGTGCAAATAAGCCCCCACCCCCTCCATTTCAAAAATGGACATAGCCCGGGCTATATAGAATTAATGGTGTCAGAGTTTTTAGTGTTCCTCATAGGGGTAGAATCTCAGACATACTCAGCTTCAGCATCCAGAGCATCAAGGAAGGAGGGCAGGGCTTGGAGTGGTAGGCAATCTCTACCTGCCATGTCCGGACCAGCTCCACAAGCTCATCTGCACAAAAAAACAGAAGAGTGCAAAACAAAATACAGTCATTAACCTGCTCTAGTGGCTACCTGTCTATAATGACTACCTGCCCAAAGCAAACCACATGGGAATCCCTCCCCCCCCCCCCCCCACCCCACCCACAAAGAAAACATGTGGCTAAAAATCTGTGGTAAAGCGCCCATCTGCCTAACTCAACCAGCGATCATAGATTTGGTTTCCACCGGATGACTTACAACTGTGCACAATGACCACCAAGCGGTGCACTGCAGCAGAGCGACTAACATGCTACTATAGCTTTGTTGGCCATTTCATCAAACTGATGCTGCTAAAACTTGTCTATGGCTACAGCAACCATTGATCATTAACACAAATGACTTTATATAATCATATTAAAGGACAAGTCCACCTTCACATACATAAGGATTGAGAGAATGCAGCAATATCAGTAGAACACATCAGTGAAAGTTTGAGGAAAATTGGACAATCCGTTCAAAAGTTACGAATATTTTAAGTATCTGCGCAGTCACTGCTGGACAAGAAGACTACTACAGTGTATGATGTCACATGCGTACAACTATATAAGGAAAATAAAAAGAGAATTTCACAAAACTTTACTTTTTGAATAAAGTGCACAGTTCTTCGACTTGCTACTGACGTATGTTAAGGGTAATATTATTCCCCCTGCCTTCTGAAAGAGAGAAGTCGAGTGTTCTTTTGTTATGCAAGAAAAATGGATATATGTTGAATTTTCTTTATTCTTTCTTTATATCGTTGTACTCATGTGACATCACAAGCTATAGTAGTCTTTCCATCCAGCCGTGACTGAGCAGAAACTTCAAAAATTCATAACTTTTTAACGGATTGTCCGATTTTGCTCAAACTCTCACTGATGTGTTCTACTAATATTGCTGCATTCACTCAACCCACATGTCTATGAAGGTGAACTTGTCCTTTAATATGCATTATACACAATCCAAATGGCTATACCTCTTTGGTCTCACAGATTGTGACTGAAGGAAAAAAAAAAACATGCCACTGTGCTACCACGGCAGCAGAGTAGGGTCCCAGATTCAACTGCCTTCTTTATTTCCATCTTTGTTGCCAAAATACTTCTCCTTTGAATTAATCGTGCAATCATTCTTCTAAAAACTCTCAGGCAAGATTTTTTTAATGCTAAAAATGGAAGACAGTCATCAAATTTGCTGAAATCATTCAGATACATACTTTTTTTGTTCAAGAACATATGAATGTCTCCGTTAGCATGAAATGCACGGAATAGAAAGGAAGCCGACCTATTGAACCAAAGTCCCACAATTAATTACTGACATTACATTAATATTTTCATACCAATCCAAAAGTTTGTGCTCATAATGCAGAGTCCAACATATCAGTATCTGTTTTAAAAATTTACTGTTCTGAGCTTCGCTGGTCATCCAACAAAGCTTTTAAGTTTTGAGTTTTGGCATGACAATAGTTTACTTTAGTTTAGCTGGCCCAAGCAAACAATGGTGCACAGGACTTCACACTGTTAATCATTCCATATCTATCACTCAATGATGTTCTGAAAATAAAGCCTATCTAAAAATGAACTTTTTAGACATTTTCTCCTGAAACACAACACAATTTCCATCATCATCCTCTAGCTTTAAGACAGATAGAGATAAAAATAATCATCTCACGCAAATTTTTCCTCCACCTACGGACCAAAAATTCATCAGACCCACATCTAGCATTGTGAATGGAAATCGTGAGTAGGCAAAGCTTACCAGGTGTTGCTTTCAGCATAAGACTCTCGAGGGCACTAGGACTCTCTGGTTTGAACCCACAACCTGTCAGTGAAGCGATGTCATCACAGTATGTGAACACCTAAGTAGGAGAGACACAAAGGCATTGAGAAAGGCCATCTTTCTTATCAGGAATCATCACCATGCTAGAATTCAAACTTTTCAAAGATTTGGTACTGTTACCACTGGATAAGAAGACTACAACAATGTGTGATGTCACAGCAGGACAATAAGGAAAAGAAAACATACAGGATATTTGACAAAGTAAAGCACAAAATTGTTGCAAGTGGTTAGTCCTTTTCCTTCAGAAAATGTCAAACAAAAATCAATTCACTATCAAATATCTCTAGTGAAAATTTCGGCTTGTAGAGTTTAGTTTGAGAGTGATGGAAATCTCTACAGTGATGCGTGTAAATTGTTTATACGCCCACAATGGGTGACAATTCTAACAGAAGAACTCCATCATCCAACATGGAAATTTCATGGTCGTGTCAATTTCAGGAATGTGCTTACCTGTCTTAGCTTGTGTCGGTCAAACACGTCTTCCCCGGGGATGAAGGGGTGGTATTCGTTCCTCTTCCTCATTCTACAACATTTACAAAGAGTTACAGTTGTATAAAAAAAAATCAGCAAACAGCAAGTCCTTGATTTGGAAAGGCTTGCAACAATTTGTTTGGTTACTCATACATGTAGCTACAAGTTGGAATTCACTGTCATGGCAGAAGTCCTAGTTTTGGTCGCTCATTGAAGCTCCACATCATGTTTATGCTACATTTATCAAATTGCACAAAATCACACAAATTAGAATGTTATGACTTTCATCAATGATGGGACACAAAATACATGTTAAAAAAATTGAATTTTCAAGTTTTACTTGTTTTCAATAAGTAGTGAAATTGGTCACAACCACATGCCTATATGAGTCAGCTAATGTGATGATGTCTAAACTTACAACTCTCCAATTGGTTAATGTACTAATTGTCACAGAACTCATGTTACAGGTTGAATATTCAGTAACCACAGATCTTTACCCCTGCAAATCATCGGAGCAAAAGTTATCACAAGCCATCAATATCTAATGTGATGGATAGAAGTTTATTCATTTTGATATCCCATTAATGTGCCCTGAAAACAGGTGAAACAGAATTCAATGACTGTCATATTTGAGGTTCTTTCTGATTAGACCTCTCTCAACTCTGTTTGGTGGATTTGACTGCATCTATTTATCCAACCCAACTGAACATGGTATAAAATTGCACTATCAAAGGAGAATGAAACCCAAATATACATGTGCATTGAGTGAATGCAGTTATATTAGTAGTACATATCAGCAAAGTTTGAGGAAAATAGGACACAATCCTTGAAAAGTTAGGAATTTGAAAGTTTCGGCGCAGGAGAAGATTAGTGTACTACCGTGCATAGACGCCACATACGGAAAATGGTATAAAGAAAATAACATAAAGAGAATTCCCCAAAATTTCACTTTAAAAAAATAAAGTACACATTCTTTTGTTCTTTTATCAGGCTGAAAAAGTGAATATATGTTGATTTTTTGTATGTTCTTTTATCAGGCTGAAAAAGTGAATATATGTTGATTTTTTGTATGTTCTTTATATCACTATCCATACATGACAATACAAAGTTTTGTAGTCCTTTTCAATTCTTAAAGTTTTGGCGCAGCCATCGCTGGATGAGAAGATTAGTGTACTACTGTGCATGACGCCACATATGGAGAATGATATTAAGAAATAACAAAAGAGAATTCCCAAAATTTCACTTAAAAAAAAAAAGTACACACATTCTTCTGTTATTTTATCAGGCTGAAAATGTGAACATATGTTAATCTTTTGTATGTTCTTTATAACACTGTCCATACATGACAATACAAAGTTTTGTAGTCCTTTCATCCAGCAATGGCTGCACCAAAACTTCATAGCTTTTGAACAGATTGTCCAATTTCCTAAAGCTTTGCTGATGTGTTCTATTATTTATTGCAGCAATACTGCGATTCATGCATTATATTTTTGGTTTTCATTCTCCTTGGGCAGTAGCATGCATTGCATAACAAGCTACAGTTTACAATGCAATCATACAGATTAGCTGCATCTATTGCACTTAATTTGGCAAACTACCAATCACTGTCCTCTACTAGAGAAAAATCAGATGCAACACTGTAAAATTAGAATATTCGGAGCATGAAATTTGTGAGAAGTAAAGCCGACGGCTTTTTTGGTGGCATGACATTTTCGTGAATTGCCGACTGGCATTCAGGCATTATAGTGAAAACAATAACTTTTGCATGCATTTTTATTTAATGCTACACACTATGGAGACACATCTCATAGTTTAAAAACTTCACACTCACCAGCCCATCCCCCACTTTCCGGACCTCTCTCATCGTCATTCTCCTCCGAGTCTCTGGTCCCGCCTCCTGCAGTAGTCCTGGCAAGTGACTCTTTCTCCTGTATGTGTCTAATGAAACCACCTTGGCTGACGTCTGCCTTCAGCTGGGAATACAAGCTGGCTTGTCTTTCCTGATGAAGCAGATCAAGATAAATATACAAAAGTGGAAATAGAAGGGGACACTACAGTTGAGAGATGTAAAGTTTGGGTAAATCAGTTTAATAGCCCTACACTAGTATATATTCCTTTCTTTATATCGTCACTGACAGTCTGTTGCTTGATTAGCATACATATATTAAAAAGGCTTCTACATAATTATAGAAAACTCTGCTAATTGGTTGAAACACAGTCGTAAATAGTACAGGCCTCTGAAAGCCCTTTTACTGGGATTGACCTTTTGTTGGTTTCATGGCTTTGTCTCAGGTGACAACCTGCTCGGTATTGCTTGCATTAGCAAAAAGCATTTGACAAGGACTATTCTCATACCTACTTCTAACAGTGTCTAAATATGAGACACCTTGGCTGTACTACTTATAATCTGGAAAATAGAGGTTTTGAAATTCACAGTTTTGACCTTGGTAAGCTGGCCACTGCACCCCATTGAATGGCCTTTAAGTAAAGGCCCTGTGGTTTAAGTTTATTTTCTACACAGTGCCTCTAATTCATGGTGGCTAGAAGCAAGGCAAAGGGTGAAAGTGGGAGAGATAATGGGCCTGCCACAGGGCCGTCACAGATTTGGGTTTTTTACATTTCAAGCTATGTTTCCTCTTGATTTCTCAGCAAAATTATAGTGGCCTATCAGCAAGCTCATAGCTCAACCAGCCTACATTTGGTATTAAGATCTTTTGCAGCTGAAAGCGATACATTCTGTGCTCAACAGAAACAACACACACATACAAGTTCTCTCACTGGATGTGGGGAGAGTGTGACACAAAGGCCATTGTCTTGTATGCATTGTACATTTGATTTAGGGGTATATTTACAATGGTATGCATAATCAATGACACTTAATAATTTGTTAACATGAAACTATCATTTCATCTAATGGTGTATTAGCTGTCATCATCTAAGTTCACAATTCAAAAATTACCTTTCATGAGAAAAACATATACTACTGTACGGTACCTCTAAAGTACCTTGTGAAATAAATGGATGATTTGGAGACCATCAGTTCATTTCAGACTGGCTAATTGCTGCATAGCTATTAGATTACAATACTCTCATCAATGACACACGGTGCCTTGTAAATTATTCATCAATACGTCATGATATGGTGAGGTGATACAGATCCCCGTCAGAAAAGGCCGAGTGGCTGATGCCACTGGGTGCACATTCATCCCTTATCTCACTGTTCTCCACTTAAAGGACAAGTACAACTGTATACATATGTACCTAAATAGTCTGTGTGTATTGAGTGAATGCAGCAAATATATGTATTTATAGTAGAACGCATCAGTAAAATTTGAGGAAAATTGGGCAATCAATTCTAAAGATTTTTTTTAATGCAAATTTCACTAAGTTTCTGTGTCACCATTGCTGGATGAATAGACTACAACAGTTGTGACATTACTGCAGGAAAATAATATAAAGAAAATCTAAAGAGAAATCCACAAAATTTCATTTTTTATGAAAAGTACATTTTCCCTAAACATGTTACTCGACATATCTTTAGGGTAATATCAATATTACCCCTGCTTTCTGCAAGAGGACATAGAAAATCCAGTGCTCTTTCATTTTGCTAAAAAATATGAAAATATGTTGAATTCTATTTATATTTTCTTTTATTCATATCTTTGTCCTGCACTGACCTTACAAACTGTTGTAGTCTTCTCATCCAGAGATGGTGGCACTAAATTCTAAAGATTCATATCTTTTGAACAGATTGCCTAATTTTCCTCAAACTTTTAATACTGACATGCTCTACTCATATTGCTGCAACAGACTCAAGTGAGCTGATAAAGAAAAGTGAAAATCAACAAGAAGGAATAGAGAGGTCCTTACCCTCTTCTTATATTGCTTCAGCAGCTTGTCCATCCTTGACTTCTTATGCCTTTTCTTGTCTGCTTCATCTTGTAGTTTATCAGTCATCTCTTGAGAGAGAATACAGGGGCTAAGTGAATCCTGTAGAGACAAAATACAAACACACAGACTGATAACACTGGTAGAACATCCTGAAAGAAGCAACGAACAAAACTGACGAAGAAATGTATAAACAATACAGAACATTGAAATAATAATAATAATAATAATAATAATAATAATAATAACAATAATAATAATAATAATAATAATAATAATAATAATAATAATAATAATAATAATGATAATGATAATAATAATAATGATAATACACATTTATAATGCGCAGCTACTATAATAGTATACCCTACTGCGCATTACAAAATAACATACATAATTCAAACCTACAATATATTACTTCAAGAGATGACTTTTTAACCTGACCTTAAACTCATTAATTGTAGCAGCTTGTCTTGCAACCAAAGGGAGATTAAAAGCAGTAAAACAACGACAAATAATAGAATCCTCAGGTTCACACTCTAGCAAGCTTAACAGTGTGTACATTTATCTGTGTATACTTAATTGAACAAAGAACTACAGAATGAGTGCAATTTGGTACCTTTGTGGAAAAGAATGCTAAAAGCATGATGGTTATCTATGAAATGCTCATGCAGGAAGATCTGCTCACTATACAATTCAATTCAATTTAATTTAATTCAATTTTATTCAACCATTCAGTAAAAACATATGTTATACACATGCATGCAAAAATATGCATGTACAATTGTAATTACATGTGTATATCGGAAAGTTTACAATATAATAAAAGACATTGAAAGGTCATGGACCCCTGTGAAGCAGGACTTGTGTCAATGGGGCCCAGTAGCAAAATCTTATTCTGACACAAATCAAGCTTCATATTCTACACAACATTTTAAAAGTTTTACACAAACATACCCACCAACTCACACACAAACACTTTTCGACAGTTTACAACTACACAAAAATCATCCATAAACAGATCAGCAACATGATTACAAAACAATCAAAATTTCACTTCACAAATTCACATTTTGTTAAATATTTCCCTTTTACACAATACTTTAAAACTTGACAAAGTTGAGCATGTTTTTATTTTCTCATTTAAATCATTCCACATGTTTATTCCTGCGTAGCGTAATGATTTCAATGCTTGAGTCGTTACTATTGGTTTATGTAACAAAATTTTCTGCCTTGTATTTTAATTACAGTATGAAGAGATGAGTTGCACTTAAACATGCTCTCAAATACTAAAAGAGTATTTTCAGGTTTTCCTTGCTTTGAGAACTGAACTTTGTTTGCATACATTGTAATGATATAGATGAAATCTTGTTGTAGATAACCTCATCATAAGAAAGAGATACACAGTGTAGTTACGCCACCACAGAATTACACAGAAATCAATTTTGGGACCAAAACTAATAGCTCACTAGATCTATGCAAAATATTCCTTATTACACATATACCTGGATTTGCTATAGTAAGTTTTAATTTCTTTACTTACATTCATCACAGACTGACCAGACTTGGTTGGTGTACATGGAACATTCTTTTTGCTGCACGAAAAAAGAAAAACAAAATGAAATAAAACTGTGACCACAGATCATGAATTTAGTATTACAGGACTCATATTTGCAGCATGCTGTTCATGGGGTAATAAAGATCAATCTTTAAATCAGTAACACTTACAAATTAATACATACAACAATATTTCAACGCAAGGAAATTGATAAAGGTGACTAAGTTGCTTATTGGTGATATCAGGGAGCAAAAGATGTAATTTTTCTATCAGCAACACTGCAAGTTGCATCCAAATTTTGTCAGGCAAGCACACAAGGAAACAAAGCATGCAGCTTAGGTATTGACTAGATGGGAATTTTCCCATTATGAAGATTTTTTTTTTCACACCATCAGATCATACTTCATGTCATGAAACAATAATGTTAATGCAACCAAGATATGCAAAAACAACCACATTACGCACTGCTTTCACTAGGTAGCCTACATTTTTAATGCAGAAGGATTTCAAGTGAAAAACCAAACCATACTGAAACAAAACAAAACCTGTGTGATGGGAATAGCACAACTTACAAAATTGAGAGTCCCACCACATAGAAATGTGAATTTTACTGTGTATACAAAGAATTCAACAGAAAGCAGAGCTGAATGAAACTTACCTAAGGTCTGTCACTTCTTGTAAGAGCATCCCTACTGAGGCAGCATGTGCTTGACTTTCTTGGGATGAATCAAAAGTATTGCAAAGATCTTCTTCTCCTGCCTGGGTAGGACTAGGGACGGAGTCCTCACTACTATCAGAGGTTGGACTGTTCATTGGTTTGTCTAGATCACCGTCATCGGCGTCACAGGTATTCATGGCAATTTCTGGCAGACTGTCGTCATCGTCGTCCCCGCTGTCTGAACCAGCAGTCATCATCCCAGAGACTTCTTCATGTACAGGTACATCTATGTCGCTTTCCTTATCCATTATCCTATCCATTTGTTGCACTGCCGTTGGCTCAGATGTTGATGTTGGCTGGGTAGAACGAGAGAGTGGTGGTCCCTTTACGTTCTGCGACAACACAAAATTTGCCTCTTTCAAAAGATGTGAATTACACTTTTCAGCGTCCAATCCAACGTTTGGTTTGGCACTCTTTCCAGACTGTGTGCAAGTTGAGTCTGTGTGTGCGTGAATGCAGTCCAATGAAGATTGAGTGTTTTCATGTAGCATGGTGTCAGTTGGCACATCTTTGTTTATGTGCAAACAAGATTGTGCTAACTGGGCACCCTCTGAGCACTGTATACACTGTTCCAAGGCTGCCCTTGCTTTTACATCTGAGTCTGCTGTGTCGTCATCAGAATGCAAGCTGGGTCTGTTCACAAAGATGATCTTCCCTGCCCGACAACCTTCATCAAGATCACTTAATTCATCTAGAACAGGTGTGCTGGCATCGCTATCCTCATTTGCAGTCTCGTAATCCTCACTTTGACTCTGCTCCTTGTCACTGTTTCCACCACCTTCGTAATCCTGCACAGGGCTGCCCAAAACGCTGCAAGCATCAAGGTAGACAGATATCTCTCCAGGACTTCGGACTGAACCTGCACTGTCTATATCTGCCGCTGTTGGCAACAGGCCACTAGTGTCGGTGGTACTTGGCGCATTTTGTTCCTTGTTTTGTGCACTGTCTGTGGCTTTACCACCTGTTGTGTTCACCGGCATTGTATGGGGAATCCCCAAAGCAGGTTTTGTTGTATTGCATGCTGCATGATCTCTCTCCTTGTCCTCTGGAATGTGCACATGTACTCTTTCACTTTGGCTACTTCTGGCTAAGTCTGTGGCAACACTGCTACATGTAGATTGTGCTTTGTGTGCAGCACTAACGGGAGCATTTGAGATTGAGGAACCGTCGGGCAGTTTACCGACTCCAGACTTCTCATCACAACAGCTACCGGCAGCCTCTGTCACAGCGTGTGAGACACCAGCGTTTGATTCCACCCCTACATGACAGCCAACTGGAGGAGACTGCTCAATCATCACACCATCGTCACACTCACACACTTTCTCTGTGGCTACAACTGTTTCTTCAAAGAGCACCTCCTCTGGAATCTCTGTCACTGGAATGATATCGGAGACGCCAAATCCCAAACTGTCAGATGTCACTAGCGTGCTACAGCCTACACTGTTCTCATTTTCAACAATAGGACTATCGGTGGACTTGTCCGGAAAATCTCTTTGAACGGCTGCCTGCAGCCTCCTACTGAACCGTTTCTTTAGCCTGTCCAGGTCGAAAGCACCCAATTTCTTTGGCTTAGAGTCTGATGCATCCACAGCTGTGACTAACTTGTGTTCATGAGCATCTCTGCTATGGTCATGACTGCCAGCTGGGAGAACTACTTTTGGATCATCTTTTCCCGAGTCTGAATTCAGCCGCTGAAAGAGATTGACCACATCACCAGATGACCCATTGGAATTAGGGTCATGATGGCCAATACTGTCACTCCCAGCAGTAGTCACTGATGTCACACGGTTGCAAGGGTCATTCTGGGAAATGGAGATCTGACTTCTCCCTGCTGAAGGCGTTGCTGTATGCAATGAAGAAACCACAAATTACACATTTTTACTTTCAAAAATTCATAAATGTCAAATGAAACTAGAAATGTCGCTATGGTGACTGGCACGCCTCCGCCATAATGCATGGTTCTTCCAATAGGTCTATAGTACAATGTCTTGACGATGTGTGATGACAGTTTCACATAATTGGCAAAGTACTAAAATGACAGGTTTGTCACAAATGTGAATGTTCACTTTCCTTGAGCTAGGTTTAAGTGGATGAATGGCTATATTGTCAAAGAGTGCAGGTATTTGGGGATTTGAGGATTTTTACTTGACTTTTGTCCCTTTTATAAGTTCATGCATTGAGTAATTTTCAAGGTATGGAAAAAAAAGTAATTTCAGTATCAAATAGTAAATCTTTAATATCTTAACCTAGCCTTTGACCCTTAGCTTGACCTTTGACCCTACACAGTATGACCCTAAAATTCCCAAGAGAATCACAGTCAGGTAGAACATGCATAAATATGTACTAAGTTTCATGATGACACCTTGAATCACTTTTGAGATATGGAGGAAGAAGTAAAATTTAGCACTTTCTCTTGACCTTTGACCTTTTGACCAGAAATTTCCCAGAGAATCTGTATTGGGTAATACATGAATATATTCAGTTTAAAAAAAAAATCCTGCACAGCCATTCCATGTAACTAGACACTAGGACCTTAACATTTCAAGTTCAACCAATTAAGAAAAAGGATTCATATTTGGCTAGGTATGTACACATGTTCAAAGGGTATTACTGTATTTAAGCTGAATACTTCGCGAGGTTTTTATTTTCGCCAATTTCGGGAGTCAGCTGCTTTTCGGGAAATTAAAAACATGCGCAAATATTGACTCTAATCCTGATATGAATGTGACGTATGCGTACGCATTTCTTCGTTCAGTACAGGACTCCACGAACGCGAATTCAACCACTCGCGTAATCGTTGAGAAGTCTCAATTTGCGAAAATCTAGACCCGCGATATATATGGTGTACACAGTAATCTGATCTTTCACTGCTTTTCACTTTCTGACAGCCAAGTTACAACTCCCGGAACAAAGATCACTTTTGCTACAAAAATGATGCCTCTTTAGTACTTCTTTTAACTTCACTATTTAAGTCATGTTCTATTATCTGTAGATTTATATCTTTTTCACATAAGGTCTTATTTTATACCTAATTTACCATATCAAGTTCGTTTCTGTTTTGTTTTTCATTTGTATGTAATGAACTTGACAATATTTTAGCTTGAAAACACCCCGAAAATGTGTCACCTGAGTCACAAAAATATGTCACGAAAATATAGATCTTCCACTGGCTGGATAAAAGAGTCATGGCAGCCTGCATCAGACATCTTTTACAGCATCCATATCTTGTCAACAATAAGAGGCTTAGTTAAAGGTCATGAATGAAGAGATTGAATCTTTAAAACATAATAAAACTAGAAATGTCGCTATGGCGACTGGTATGCCTCCGCCATAAAGCATGATTCTCCGAATAGGTCTAGATAGTACATGTGGACAATGTGTGATTACATTTTCACAAAATTGGCAAAATATTACAATGACAAGTTTGTCACAAAGGTGTTGAATGTTCACCTTCCTTGACCTAGGTTTAATTGGATGAAAAGGAGAGCATGTATAATTTGGGATTTAAGGATTCTATAACTTGACTTTGACCCATTCATACGTTTATGCATTGAATAACTTTCTAGGTATGGAGAAAAAGTGCAATTTCTGTATTGAATAGTAAATTGTTACCATTTTCATCTGGCCTTTGACCCTAAAATTCATAAGATAATCACTGCCAGGCAGAAGATGTATAAATATGCAGTACACTTCAAGACAACTTGAGCCACTTCTAAGATATGGAGGAAAAAATTAGTTCAGCACTTTCACTTGATCTTTGACCTTTTGACCTTTGAGGCAAAAACAAAAGAAAAAAAAAACTTTCCAGAGAATCTCTTTTAGGTTATACATGCACACACCAAGTGTAAAAAAAAAATAATAATCCTGCTGGCATTACATAAACATGAGGGAAATAGTAAAATTTTGCGTGTTGCCCTTGACCTTTGACCCCTGACCTTTGACCCCATAAACCCTGAATTCTCTAGATAATCACTGCCAGTCAGTTCCATGAAGATACCTTGAACAATTTCCACAGTAGAGAGAAAAAAGATGAAGTTTTCATATTTTTACTTGACCTTTTGACCTTTGACCTTTGACCTCATGACCCGAACTTTCGCCAGAGAATCTTAATTGGGTAATACATGTATACACTAAGTTTCAAGAAAATATCTTCAGGCATTGCATAGATACGGTGGAAATAGTGAAATTTTATGTATTTGACCTTGACCTTTTGACCTTTGACCTTGAGCATGTGCACCCAAAAGTTAATAGGCACAACTTCACCCCTAATACACATAAGTTTCATTAGGATACCTCAAAAGGTTTTGATAGTTACCCTGTCCACAAAATTCATTATGGACGGACGGACGGACGGATGGACAACCCGAAAACATAATGCCTCCGGCACCACTTCGTGGCGGAGGCATAAAAATAAAATGAATAAAACGGCCCCAACAAACTAGGCATCTAAACCGTCACTCTAAACCGTCACTACGAAGCAGTGACCAGCTTTCTCAAACTATAGAATAGACACTCTGGCAAAGAAAAACTGAATTCTATCATGTAGTTTACTATAAAAAGAAACAAAAACGTGGTGATCATTCTTCAGCTCTATCTACAATGTATATCAGACTCAATAATGGTAGAAGAAGGAAAAAGATTATTTATTAAAAGAAGGACTGAGGACTCTTTGTGCATCAAAGTAACTTTCAAGTTTCTAAAAGAGCTAAATGGATCCATATAAATCCAAATGCAAAGTATGCAACTTAAAACTAAGGAAAGTTTGAATTTGATTCATTTTGAATAGAAGACTTGTCAAATACAATTACAGTAAATAAGAAAGAAAAAGAAAACTACTATAAAAGTGGATATTTTCGCGTGGCTGATTTCTTCATTCAGTACAGGACTCCAAGATCGTGAATTTAACCACTCGCGAAATCGTCGGGAATTCCAGATTCGCGAAAATTTACACTCGCGAAATATATTGCGTATACAGTACTTTCTTACGAAAATCCAGTCAAGTACAGCAAGGTCAGAACTCTTCAATAGTGTGGCGTCACGCAAGTCACAACAAAAGAGTGAAGTATCTCTCACAAGAATGACTTCACATCAAAGATTTCAGTGAACCAATGTGAAGGGTTGATACCTTGATTGAAATATGTAAAAATGAATTATAAAATTAAAAAAAATTGAAAAAAAGATACATTTTTCAAGTGATTTCAACCATAACAAGTCAAAATGTTGTACTTTTAAATATCACGCAAGTCACAATGGGATGGCTGTGCAGGCATAGCATGAATATGAGGGAAAAGTTAAATTTTGAGGAGTTGATCCTGACCTTTGACCTATGACCTTTGACCAATGACCCCAATCACTACTAGATAATCACTACCTGTCAGAACTTATGTACCATGTTTCATGAAGACAACTTGAACCATTTGCGAGATATGAAGAAAAAAGTGACATTTTTACATTTTCACTTGACTCTTGAACTTTGACCTCATGACCCAAAACTCTCTCTGGAGAATCTTAATTTGGTAGTACAAATAATATGTATACACTAAGTTTCAAGAAAATACCTTCACACATTGCACAGATATGGGGGATATAGTGAAATTTTGAGCATTCTACCTTGTCCTTTTGACCTTTGACCTTGAGCATGTGCACCTAAAAGTTGATAGGCACAACTTCGCCCACTCATACATAAACATGCCAAGTTTCATATAGGATACCTCAAGTGGTTTTTTAGTTATGCTGTCCACAAAATTGATTACGATGGACAGACAATCCGAAAACATAATGCCTCTGGCGACACTTCGTGGCGGAGGCATAAAAAAACAAGAGACCCGCGGGTCTAGCGCTCACCTGAGTATCGCAAGTTCACCTTTCACGCAGTCACTAATCTAAATTATTCACAGCTCTACCAAAATTTGACCAGGCATTCTGAAGTAGAAGATGAAAATGTACAATAAGGGCCCAAATTTTTAAAGATTCCTTAATTTGGGGAATTGGGGGCCCCCTGGGGCCCTCTGGGTGGGGCATGGTGCCCATTTTGATAAATTGAGATCCTGACCCCCTAAGGATGCTACCTGCCAAGTTTGACGAAAATCTATCATGAGGTTTTCAGGAAGAAGATGACAATGTACGATTCAGGCCCCCATTTGGACCTTCCTAACCAACCCCCCCCCCCCCCCCCCCCATCCCTGCCCCCAAGAGGGGCACCCCTGGATCTCCTATGAACAAACTCGAAACTACAGTCATTAATGTACTCACTCATAGTATTATCTTAGCTGTATAACTTCTGATTCTAGAGAAAATTTTTAACGATTCCTTCATTTGGGGGGTTTGGGCCCCCCTGGGGGCCCCCTGGGTGGGACATGGTGCCCATTTTAACAAATTGAGATCCTAACCCCTTAGGGATGCTACCTGCCAAGTTTGGTGAAAATGGGTCATGGGGTTCTAAAAAAGAAGATAAAAATGTACAATTTAGGCCCCATTAGGACCCCTCCTCACCTCCCTCCCCTGGGTCCCAAGGGGGGCACCCCTGATTCTGCCATGAACAAACTTGAAACTGCAGTCATCAATGTACTAACTCATAGTATTAACTTAGCTCCATCACTTCTGGTTCTAGAGAAGAAGATTTTTAAAGATTCCTTAATTTTGGGGGATGTGGGCCCCCTGGGGGTCCCCTGGGGGCCCCCTGGGTGGGTCATGGTGCCCATTTTAACAAATTGAGTTCCTAACCCCCTAGGGATGCTACCTGCCAAGTTTGGTGAAAATGGGTCATGGGGTTCTCAAGAAGAAGATGAAAATGTACAATTTAGGCCCCATTAGAACCCCTCCCCACCCCCCTCCCCTGGGTCCCAAGAGGGGCATCCCTGATTCTGCCATGAACAAACTTGAAACTACAGTCATCAATGAACTAACTCATAGTATTAACTTAGCTCTATCACTTCTGGTTCTAGAGAAGAAGATTTTTAAAAATTCCTTAATTTTGGGGGGTTTGGGCCCCCCTGGGGGCCCCCTGGGTGGGTCATGGTGCCCATTTTAACAAATTGAGTTCCTAACCCCCTAGGGATGCTACCTGCCAAGTTTGATGAAAATCGGTCTTGGGGTTTTCAAGAAGAAGATGAAAATGTAAAAAGTTTACGCACGACGCACGACGGACGACGCACGACGGACGACGCACGACGCACGACGCACGACGCACGACGCACGCCGGACGAAGGGCGATCGCAATAGCTCACTTGAGCCTTTGGCTCAGGTGAGCTAAAAAAACATAGTATATGAGCCGTGACGCAATAAAAGAGCTCTTAGTGCTCTCACATACAAATGCCATAAAATGGTGTAAAAGTCTGATAAAACAATATGTGTAAAAATGATCAACAAGCTTTGCACACATGCATACACGTATCAAAATGTGGCAGGATTTGGACAAAACATGCTTTTTTAAATGTCATAATTTAGACATTTAGGAGGTTAATTTCAGAAAACAGTTTGCATATATGTCGGAGTTCATTCTACAATTTGGAGAGGTGAAAACTCATTTTCTGTATTTTATGCTCTGAGGGCCCTTTTCTCGTGTCACAGCCCATACATATATGTTAGTCTGGATCCAGCTTTAGGGAGACATAGTGTAAAAAAGCAATTTCAGCAGTAAAACATGCGACTGAATGGGATTTTATATACAGGTAGTTGAAAATGTTAAGACACAAATTGTCCTTAATATAGCAATTATGGGAGTATGTCTCCCTAAAGCTGGATAGTATAAATACAACATGCATATTTTAAACGAATTCTACAATGTATGCAATGTACATCCATTCATCCATTCATTCATTCATTCATTCATTCATTCATTCATTCATTCATTTTTTCCATCTCCAACAGAACTTGTAAATATATACAATTTTTTCACATGTATTTTTTCATAAAAAATGAGTTAAGTTTGACTGTGAGTGTATCCATATTTCTACATATGTGTAGGATGCTATTGTGACAATCAAACATGATTGCAATTTAATAACAACAAAGTGAAAGCTATTGTAAGGTCATTGTAATTGTCATTGAAGTCTATTGGTAGTAAATCTGCTGAACATAGGTTCTGCAAAATTCCAGTGATGAGTAGTAATTTCTGAACTTGATGGATATCATACAGACACAAAGGTACAGGCATGCATTCTACGATAGAAATGGAAATTGCTTCATAACTGAATATCACAAAACCAAATTTCGTGAGCTTCACCACAGGTGTCCTTTTGTAGAGCCAGTAGGAATTTCTAGATGAAAGCAGCTGTGATATAATACAAACAATGTTCTTGCTTAGTGGGACCCTTTTAGCAAACCTTTGATAACCTGATCATCTGGCAGGGCGTGACATTAGTGGTGGCCGGTGGTCCAGGGCCACCACAACTAAGGACTAATATCAGGCCACCAAATTTCCAAAAAGGATATGTTTTGGTGGATTGCTGATGTTTCTGTTTACTACTACCACTACATTTCTCTTTTGGGCCACCAAAATTTAAGATTTAAGGATTTTAGTGGCCCAAATGCCAGGGATAAAAGTTGGTGCTGAGCCCTGTCTGATATTGTTATCAATCAGTTGTGTGTCTAATTTCCTCCATTTGAAATGCAAGACTTCCCCTCCCAAGCTACAGTATTATAGTTTATGTCCACAAAATTGATTTAAATGGACAAATGGATGGATGGACAAGAGGAAAACAAACTGCTTCCAGCAACACTTCATGGCAGAAGCATAATGATACAATTGTAGGGATGTTAGCATACTGTGCAAGCATCTAACCTACAATAACACTTAGTCAAGACCTTAAAAGGATGGTATAGTTTTTGTTGAGATGGGGATTCAGCTGCAACATTTTGAGGGATAGTTACAAAACCACTAAATGACATAAAGAGCATACAATTTAAGAGGAATTCAAAGTTTATTTGATGAAAATCAGTTTTAAAATGGCCAGGAATCCCAAAACAAAGAAAAATAAAATGATCCCACATAAAGGTATGTCCCATCTTTTATTAGGATTGCTTTGTTTTGGATATCTCAGCCAATTCAGAACCAATTTTCATCAAATAAACTTGGAATTCCTCTGAGAATTGTATGCATTTTCATATTTCATAAGAGGATTCTCATTATTTCACGAAAAAAAGTTGGAAACCTGAAGCCGGTCATCTCAACCAAAACTATACCACCCTTTAATGATGGCTATACCACCCTTTCATGATGGCTATACCTGCGGAATGCCCCCTTCTTGGATGTCTGTGGTGCTTCCTGCCTAGCACACCTGTCTTTCCAGCCCCTTTCCTCAGCAACTCCTCCGTGATGACAACACGCTCCGATGGCAGGCTCAGCTTGGTGACGGGAATTCTCAACCCTCTGGTGTCAAAGGCGGCTTCCCGAAGAAGTCGTCTTTCAGATTTGTGTGTCCTCATTTTGTCTTTCATGTGCGAGGGTTTCTTCTGGGTATTCTCACAGGGCACCTGGCACTTTGATCCTTTACATACTGCAGGGCTTTTCATACTTTTTGCTTTATGTTTCAAGGAAGTATTAAACAGGCGTTCAACTTTGGCAAGAGATACAGAATCTACGTCAGCGCTTTTTTGAGTTGAGTCTGCAGTAGAATGTGTGACATCTTGGCTTTCCACTGAACCCTGATTGACTTCATCACTAGAAAATGAAACTCTCCGTGTGGCCTTCTGAAACAGCCTGTCCACTTTTGCGATGGAAACCTCTGCAAAGCTGTCACTTGAGTTTGATGGCTTGGAATTAGGCAAATGTCCTTCACCACTTTGTGAGCACTTACTGTCATTCACTGCTTCTGCAGCTGAATACTCTCTGTTTTTTTCTGGACTTAATGAGCATCTTGTCCTGTTCACATTTTTACTAGCCAGAGACAGGACATCCTCATAGCTAGGTCTTTGCTGCCTCACGGCTGCCGGACAGACTTTCCTTGTTTGAGATTTTGATTTCTTTGCAGCTGGTACTACACTCTCACTAGGTTTTGCAGATCGCTTGAAGCCGAGATTCACATCTGCTTTGTTGTGACATCCTGGATCTGTCCCAACTTTGATTAGAGTTGTACCATAGGAACCGTCGCTATAGATACGCTTCATCCATCCTGCCTTGTCTTGCACCTTGATATAACTGCCTTTAGCACGCCCAGAATTGGGTGATGAGCACTGGCTGGCACTCGCCTGCTGAGGTTTCTGTGGAGGCAATGAGGCGTCCTCCTCTGCAGAATTTAGATGCATCACCCATAGCAATGTCTCCTTCTTACACTTGGCATGCCACTTCTCCTTTCCACCTTCCTGTGATCCACTGGGAACATCAGTGGGCTGAACACTTGTTTGAGTTTCATCTGTCCGCGGGACAAGCCGTTCCTGTGAGCCTTCTAGTAACGTAGATGACATGTCATGACCTTCTCTGGAAGCATCATTGGATGCCGCCTCCTTCAACTCTCCAGCAGCTTTTACCTTTTTGGTCCCACTGCGATATGTTGATGCCAGAGGAACGCACACCTTGTTGTGATTTGATCCAGACTTGCGTGGTACACTCTGAGATAAATATGTAAGATCAAAATGGCCACTGTATTTAAAGTACAGTATGTGACGGGTTTCAACATGTAGCATCAGATAATGTGCCTTAAAATTCTTATTGATCCTGAAATACAGTAGCAAGATGTCTCATTCGCACTTTACACGAACATACACGAGTAGACATATACACAGACACTCATGTACCGTAGTTATACTTACAGGTAAACTCGGCCTAGTGGGTGAACTCGGCCCCCAGCGCGCGTATTACAAGTGGCCAAGTTCACCCGCTAGGCTGAGCTTACCCTAACTGCGACCAGCCCCAATGCTCCCAAAGTATAACTGTGTACAAGAAGCTTACCCATAACTACGGTTGTACAGACATTAAAATGTAAAGCAAAGATGCCAAAATTTCAACCGCACACAAGCACAGAGCCCCAGGTTGAAGCGCAGCGTCTGGTCGGGCTAGGGTTTTTCATGTAGCAGGTGATCAAATTTTGGACGGCATCATGCCATGGTCAAATCATGGGGAGCTTGTTTTACCAAAATTTTCACATTCTATTTTCTATTTAGGATCTAACAGTGTTAGACACTAGACCCCTAGAGTTCTAACGATACTGGTGTACTGTAACTATACACAGCCCCGTCGCTGTACACAAGTGTAAGTCACAACAGGGCTGTACGGTGTGGACTCTACGCAATCTCAGAATTCCGGGGCGCCCACTCGATTTTGAATTTACTGCACCATATTTGTTACTAAGACTACATAAGATGAAAACTTTTATCTATTTAGCTACCGGTACCGTTTTAAGAAATTGTAGAAATCGCAGAAATGATTCGAAATGTCGGTGCAGCACTGGGCGAAGAGGGCGCTGTCGACTTCGCGGGCGTACAAACTCTAGCAGCGCAGTTTGCATCATTCAAAGCTGGGAAAGGTTTATTTTGAATCGCCCAGCAATGATCACAGCATTCCGGGTTAAAATTGGACTTTTTGCTCAGTGTATGTTGCGTGAGGGCTCACTATGGACTGAAATATCATGCTCATACTAGTCTAGTCCAAGCATCTCAATTCACGTGAGTGATTCTTAAAATTTGTGATAAGAGTGTAGAAATTTTCAATAGTTTTGTTGTGTGGCCGTGTTCGAGGGGTTCAGTAGATATGTGTATGGGGTTTTGTAGATATGTGAATCACACACCGTCAGAACCCGTGCGCGTCAGGCTAGGTGTACTGTAGATTTCATCACTGCGTTACCCAATGGCAATGCAGCATGATGCTTATTCACTCAAATATAAACAGCAAAAACAGTGAGCAAAAATAAAAAAAGTAAAAAAAATATTGGGGACTGTGTTAAAGACAAAAGGTTTCTTGGCACAGACAGACTGAATCATTAAGATTTAAACATGTGCAAAAACAGACAGTACTTTAGGCCTATGGTACAGTGGGCGTGAAAACTGTAAATTTAACGGTTAACGTTAAATGCACACAACTTGACATCGTCTATCATTACATCAAGGTCTAAGGATATTGAAGGAGGTAATGTGTGATCAAACGTTTAATACCTGGCTACTAGAACAACCTCTGCTCTAGACTAGAGTCTAACTAGAACTCTAAGACAAGTTAAATTTAGTTAGCAGACCCTATGACCAAGTGTTGTGGGACCGGACGCGTGAATAGATAGAGTCACTTTGAAGGGGAAATCCAACGATTTATTTTAGCAGGTTAATTCTCACGCCGTTTTCAGAGTATGTTGTCTAGTAATCAGTATATGAGGAGTCCAAGTCTTAAAGGTTGACCGAAAGATCGGTCTGTATCTGGTCGTCGGGGAGTGTTCCGCGGAGACTGCATCTGACTTCACGGATCCCCTCCGTATACATTGTATACGGAGGAGAGCGATAACGTCGAAAATATGAAAGACTCCTCCGGACAGACGCCCTAGACGGATCTTTCTGTCCAAGGTAAAGGGTGCATATTCTGTGTATAAAAATAGATAAGTTTTCACGCGAGAACTTATAACGTTAAGTGTCCAGAAACACAACCCCCCATCATCATATTTAAATTTACCGCCTTGCCTTTTGGACCTTGGCTTTGGGTCCACAATAATACTATTTACTATTTTATTATTATTACTAATACTAGATCTAACGTTAGTACCATCTAGTAAAACTGTACTCGTCTGTAAATTCACCCTTCCAAACAGATCCACCAACAAATGGGTCCTTCACTCACATCCACTTAACTTACTTGCTTGATTCCGGAAATCTTCGGATGTGACATTCTACCGGTTAACTGGTTATTATAGTGAGGCTACGTGCCTAACTGTAAGCCAGCTGTATGTAGTGTTAGCGCCTATACTCTAATAGACGTTATAGATGCAGAGATCCGAGAGATCGAGGCAGACATGGCAGTCGCGAGCACATCGTCGCTGAACAACTAGAACTAAGTCCTTGCTCGCTCTTGTGGTTCTGTAAATCCAAGCATTTTCTTCTGATGTCTGTAGCTAGGTATTACACCCACCATCCATTCCAATCAGCATCTGTTTTAAGCTCAGGTAGCTAGATATCGCGATTTATTTCCACAAGAACATTATCAATGATCGTGCGGTCACGAGCTCTGCCATCTCTCACCTCACAGTCACAGACAGTTCGGGATTCCCGGGCGGTCCGAGCCCTGCTACTGCTCGTATCACAATAGAGGTATCGCGATCGCCGGGTGAATCATCCATAGATCTGTGCAAAACCTGCGGCGGTGTACCTGCAAGCGAGTGCACTATTTCCTATTGCGTGTGGTTCCTGGACGACTCGACCCTTAAAAAAACCCGACCTAAACAGTTCGACTTCTGAAAACTCACCTTTTCCCATACTAGTACTGTACTAGTAATTGATTTACCTCCTCTAGATTGCCACTGAGCGTAACTAAATCATTTTTATGCGTTTATTGTTTTCTGTTAATACTAATGTATGTCATATTCACTGTTCTTTACTTAAGATCTGTATTTTGACTTGTATATGTTTGCAATCTCTCATTTTTCATTTTTCATTTTTCCTTTCCTTTCGTCTTTTCACCAGTGCTTTTAGAAGTATATAATTATGTCTATATTGATATGACCTATATATAGATAGCAATGTGCGATTGGTCAAAATGCTGTCACATGACCATGGCCACAAGGATAAGTAGCGTTATATTTTCATAACATGATGTAAATTTACATACAACCATGGAATATAACAGTAACTATGTTAAACAAATATATAAGCACATTATAAATGCAATACAAGGTATATATTATCATTATTTGATTTAATTCATATTACATGTAAGTGCGGCGAAAAAATTACTTTCAGTTATGCTATAATTGATGGGAAATGGATATAAAAAGACATAGGGGGCCCACTCTCTAAAAAAAAATGAGCAAAAGTGTTCACCCTTGAAGGAGTAAATAACAGAAAACAATTAGTTTAATTTGAAATTGGAGTGAATCTTGAGTGATTTTGCTTTATTTTCACTAATTTTGGAGTAACTTCGTGGATCACTTGAAGACTTTTAAGAGAAATTGGAGTGAATGTTGAGAGAAAATGTTTATTTTCACGAATTTTGGATTGACCTCATCAGGGATCACTCAAAAATTATCGAATGATCTTTTATGTCATTCATTCCTATAAGTGAACATTTTTAGAGAATTGGAAAAACAATCAGTGATTATACAAATCCATAGAACATCCACACCATTATAGGCTTGCAAATCAAAATCATAATACAGTCACGTGCTATGGGCTACTCTCTCCAGCACCAAACATAACACGACACGTCACATGAAGAATCCTCATATACAAAAAAAAAAAAAAAAGAATCATCAATACAGTATACAATATGCAACAATTAACGGTTCATCACCGAGTAATACAGGCCTGATCCTATCTTGACTGACGCAATATCATGATATCATGTGCAATGATAAACATCAATGGTAAGAATGATACAGTCAAACCTGTCTATAGCGGCCACCCAAGGGAAACGAGGGCGCTATTATAGCGGCCACTTTTCTCGTTTCACTTGGGTGGCCGCTATAGACAGGTGACCGCTCTAGACAGGTTATCCAACTTTTTGTGCATTGCCTACATGTAATGATACATCTATAAGTACTTATATGTATGTGTGTGCGAATATGCACACGTGTGTTTCATGCATTGAACAATGCCTGTGTTTTTATGAAATTGTTGCACATCATGTGTAACAGTTTATGACTGAATGAGTGATGAATGCAGCGGTGGCTATCACTGAACGTTGGCCATGAATGACTGGCACGGCTATAAAAAGCAGAAAAACACGCTGAATAATGGGGGGGTTTTCAGTGGCCGCTATAGACAGGTGGCCGCTATAAACAGGCGGCCGCTAAGGCAGGTTTGACTGGAGTATGCATGGGATTAAAAGGGTGTAAATTGAATCTGGAATTTGCATACACAGCATGACGCACGCTTTTATGATATTAAATGTATAGGCCTAATACTCCATTTAAATTTATGCATGCATTGTTTTATACAATGCATATTACTATGCACTGAAATGATGAGAAATGGAGTATACACAAAAGATAATATCAAAAAAAAAATCAGCTGCATGTGACTGCAGCAGTAATTGTTCGTATCACTTAATAAATGATAAAGTGGAATGAAATCCACCCTTACATCACAGACCGACGTCGCAATAAGTTTTGCCAATAAGGATTGGTGGTTGTCAGAACAGGCATAATGGGTGTGGAAGAGTCCATGAACCGCTATACCATGTAGGTACTTGTCAACGTCTGAATCCTGGGGGTTCATTCATAATATGCCAGGTTAGGTTAAAATGCATCTCCATTAATTCTATGACACAGTCTATAGCAAAACGTATACTAAGTTACACTTCGTTATTCGAAGTTCGTACAAACTAGAATAAAGTTCGTGTTATCTCGAATATTTGTTATATACACACTCATGAACTTTTTTTTTTTTATTTCCATTTTCAGATCAACGAACTATCTTTCATTTTCGGATTGGTACGAAATCTCAGGAATTTTTTTCTTCCATCGCATTCACTTTGTTCCCTCAGTTGCGGGGAATTCATTTATGAAATTATTGGTTATACTAAAATCATTAGAGTGTATATACTCTTCTCCCTCAATGGGTACTGACAGCAGCCCATGCACATATTGATAACTTTCCCTGGATCTTCAAGGCTCATCACTGTCATGAAATTATGATGTACATGCTTTTGACTCATTTACTAATCTAAAGTTCAGACGAACGTTGATGGCATTATAAATGAATATCTCTCTCTCTCTCTCTCTCTCTCTCTCTCTATATATATATATATATATATATATATACACACACACACACACACACACATATATATATATACATTATATATATATATATATATATATATATATATATATATATATACAATGTGCAACAATTTACTGTCTGGGATATAGCACAACATTTGTAGGAGAAAATGCCGTGATTATATTAGTAAATCGCAATAAGATTGAACGAAAATTAATACTGGTTAAACAAATCGGTAAAACTCTTTTTCACATCATTCATCTCACTTCAAGCACAATTATTTGAAAACTGATTTTTTTTTTTCTTCACTAAAAAATAACCAAATTGAATTTGGTCGAGATGCGCTTCACGCAATATGTGAGACCCGGTCGAGCTGACACGGATTCGGGTCGTATTGTCTAGGGTCATATTATTCTGTGGTCGAATTGTCCAGCCTCAAGCTAGCCCCCCCCCCCCCCCCCCCCCCCGAGCCTCCCCGTCCCTATCTGCCGATGCGCGAGCTTTCCCCTTTTCCCGCTCATTCCCGTCACTTTCTTGCAATTCAACCCTCATCGATTTTCAACGTACATGTATATAATTTCGTCCAGAGAGGATTACCGTGTGTATACTGTATTCAAATTCTGTGATCAATTTCGTCACATTGTTCTTCAAATTCCACTTTATACTAGTAGATCAAATGATTCAAATTGCTCAATAGATCTAATCAGTCGGTGAAATTCATGTCTGCCGCTTAGCGAGTTATTGTAGGAATGTTATTATCAAATTCGTCCTTTTGGGGGAACAAATTCATCGTTATTTTGAATTAGGTCAGCAAGTGTAATACAAGCCTAAGGCCTTTATGAGGGGTAAGCGAGATCTTTAACCAGCTTCAACCGTGTACTGTATCATAATGCGTGGTGATACATTATGGAGACTTTTTATTTAGGCCTATAGCCTATCAAGAATACTTATGGTAGTCCGTTATTTTATAAGAGCTATAGTTCAGTTTAGTTTATTCAGACCAAATCAAACATGACAAAAATGAAAGACATAACTGCAAAAATTCAGAATGATAGGTTTGGGACCCTAGTGAAGCACAGCTTGTGGTCGGGGCCCCTTTACACAATACATTATATATGGCATGGTGTAACATATTTACATGGAATATAACGTATTATTATGTACAATTATTAAATGCAGACAAGTACACGTATACCACCTCCCCTATACACAACACAACACACACACACACTCACACACACACGCTTACACACACACGCATACACACTTCACACATGGCTTCCTCATAAATATCATCTCGTTTTCTACATTCATGTACCTAATTTCAATCTGTCGAAAAGGTGTCTTTCACACAAAATTTTGAATCGAGACAGTGTAGTGGAATTGATTATACATGTATTATGGGCCAACTTAGTCCACTCTTTAAAAGACTATTTTGAATGAATTTAAGGTAGTTTGTGTTCTTGCATATGGCTGATGGATGAGGTTTCTCGCGAGTATTAACGATGGATGGAAGAATTTTCCACAAACATATCAGACAAAAATGTATATTGAAGAGATCGACATTTAAACATAAATATCAAGCATTGAAGAGAAACCATTTCATCAAACGGCAAAATATATGTAGCTGCAAAAACGAAGGAGTACTAGGTGATCTGTTGTTTGAATTTGTTATGTACCTGACAACTATCAATTCGATTTGGGGATAATAATGCTTTTACTGCATCTATTCTCTTCGTTTTCCGGCAAAAATTCCATCACCTTTTCATTCAGTTTCAAAAATTTCAAAATCATTTTGTCACCGTAGAAGCGTATTGCATTCACTATAGGTCCAATTTCTTCAAATTGCTATTACCAACAATATTCGTTTTAATAGGTCATATCAGTTTTGGATTCATCATTTTTGAAATTTTGGTGGCCCGATGTACATTTTTGGTGGCCCCGGGCCACCGGGCCACCGTTAGTGTCGAGCCCTGCATAAAGTCACAGAAATTCATATCTTTGGCATAGCGATTCATATAGGAATGTCATGCATGGTAAGTGCAAATTCACTGTTTTTGTCGTTCAAATTCGTATCATTGTCACGGACCTTAGTCAGCCCGGGTCAAACATCTTTTGGTACGTCTATGATACAGCCCCATATAGTGTCGTGATAGTATTTTTATGATTGTATGGAGACTTTTTTAATCAAATCAATAATGTTGAAAGTCCGTTATTCTATATCACTGTATATGTAGCTTGAGGCCAGAATGCTTCAATGTTCTGCATTTTCTATTATACTATGTATGTATATATATATATATATATATATATATATATATATATATATATTATATATAATACATATATATTATATGTGTGTGTGTGTGTGTGTGTAATTTATCATCCTTATCGCTAATTTTTGCTTGATTACTTTATTGTGTCGCAGTATGATCATTCTGCTGTGATCATATTTCTGTCACACATGTTGGTCGAGACTCGATTTTTTTTTTCATTTTTCGGCTGAGAAGATGGCTGGAAAGCCATATTCAGCTATGCTATAAGCTGGTTTTCCATGACAATGGGGTCCGATTGGATGTGAGGCGGGACCACTAGTACTTCACCGGGATAAACACCCTGATCTTTTGGATGAATGAATGAAGCGAGATCTTATACCTGCATGAGTTGTGACTCTCACACACATGGGCCCTCCATGTCTGTGGGACACAGTGTTTTGCCTCATGCTATTATAGAGGCATAACAGATTTTGTACCTGATAAAGTTGATTATTAATTCGGCTGAATTAGGGACTGAATTAAAATCACATGCCAAGACTTCAACAAAAGTCTAAAGATTTTACTTCTTAATTCATGCATGTCTCACTTTGTGAATAGTGGATTGTAGTTTACTGATGATCTTGTTGAATTGTATCGGTATACATTTTGGAAGTGTTCAACCAGTTACTGAGGTTCTCTTGCCTGAAGTTCATTGATATTACGTGGGCGGAGGATGAATTTGAGACACTAACTGAAATAAATTAATTACACCATATTAATTTCAACACGAAATAGTCAGGAGGAATGTACTGAGGGACTCAACTAATATATACCAAGTAAGATGATTGATGGAGGATCAAAAACTGAACATGAGAAAAAGTAGGCCGACACCGAAAATACTGCAAATTTTTTATCTAAAATTCTTCCATTAAGGCCCTATATAGGCTATTTACAGGCACCTGGGCCCTATACGTGAGATATCGAGAAAACGCGGTTGCCACATCAGTGCGCCATCTCGACCGATTGTAATAGTTCTTTGTTGAGTGATTGATCGAGAATATTCCTCTCTTTTTTTTTTTTATAAGGCTTCTATTTAACCCTTTCTGCGCCAGAAGCAGGGACTTTGGACAGCGTTGATAGGGTTTTCTGTGCCGACAGACACTCAAAACGACAATAATTAGTAGGTATGAAGAGCGAGTTGCTCTGCGTTGCATCAGGAAAAACCGAACGTGAAACAAAATACTAGTAGTCTTTATCACAGATGGCGTTTTCTATAATTCTCAAAATTTTAGAAGAGTTATCAAGAACGTTGCACTGCATGGAAGCCCTATATAGCTCACAGTTACAAGTACCACATACCTATACAAACACGTATTGTCACTTTTCTCTGGTAATATTTTCGCGTAAATATTCTGGCATCTTAAGACGGTAATCCTACAGAAATGATTGAACATAGTAAGTTTGTTAATCACTAGGGACTTCGAAATTAGGTTAAAGTTCAATTGTGAGTAAAACATAGGCCTATTAAAAAAAAAAAAAAAAAAAAAACAGGTCCACCTTTTCATTCAAATCGAATGGCAGGTTAAAACACGTACCTGGCCTAGATGAGTTAAAAAATAAGATGTTAAACATTACCACAACACAAAATAAATATTGAGCCATAAACTTCCCACATCCATTCCATAATCCATTGGAAAAAAAAGAAGAAAAATATAGTTGTTTTTCCCGTTGTGATTTATAATGCAGGAGAAAAAAGATGTCCCATGGTGTACAAGGTAGCTATCTTCTCTATTCTACTGTATATCTCCTTCGACTCGAGACATTAATTATTCCACTACTGTTCTTCTTTATTCATTCATTCGATCCATACAGATGGATGTACATGTAATTGTAATGGATCTAAGCGTGAATCGTTGACAAGAAATCAATGGGTCTGATTTTGTTAGACTACAAAGCTCATCAAAATGTCAACAAGTGTTGCAACATCAACCTGCAAGTCGATCTTGTTGGGGCGTTTTACGTGTACTTTCAATCAGCGTGCAGGGTACAGTGAGTGTAATGATGGTGCAAGAGGCAAACCAGAATAAATTGGGGCAGAATGTGAAGGTAGCGTACACTTCTCATTCACCGTCGCTGAGAAGAAGCAGTCTACGGCTAGCTCGGAAGGTAAGCAATAAATACAATCAATTTACCCTTTTTGCCGTTTTTTTTTTTACCCTTTTTGGTCAGCACCACTCCACTATACTGTTCATTCTACACCGTGACGTTTCCGCCTCAAGACAGGCGAGCTCTCGTTCGGTTCCGAGGTCCCGAAAGGCCGGGAGCTTGGCCGACTGCCCGGCGCAGCATAGCGGCACAAGCTTGTTGGCTGGATATGAGTCGAGACTGTTTGGGCTAGGATTCTTTAACTAAACCAAATCCGAGTAAGATTTCTTTCTGCTTCCAAAGCTGTTCGTTTGTGTAGAAGCTTCCCGTTATGCTAAGGAATTGCAGTACAGCACAGACACAGGGAATTCACCGGGAATATCATACGGAATGTTTTCAAGGCGATGGGGAAGGGAATTAAGGGAGTGCGAGTAATTTCTGTCCAACCCTACCTCTCCTAATTCCCCCTTTTTTTAAAACATTTTTTCCACAAGAAGAAAAAGAAAAAGGTGTGTGTGTGTGGGGGGGGGGGGGGGGGGGATCTTTAGCCCCAGCAGCGAAGTTGTCACAGTAAAGCTATGGCTGTGACACTTCCAATGTACTGTGGCATATTACGATTTATGGAATAGTCGGTTTGTGTGTACGGTGTTTAGCATAATTGAGCAAAATGTGCATTCGAGTTTACCTGCAGTCGACCGAGTTGAACTCATTTAAGGGAAATATCCCATGAACATGTGAGCACTTGACCCAAACCAATCAATAGGGCCTACATGAGGTTTGCCATGTGTATAAAGTACCAGTTGTACCTTTGGAGTTTGTTGAGTGTATAAAAAAAGAATATATATATATATATATATATATATATATATATATATATATGTATATATGGGCCGTGACGCGAGAAAAGGGCCCTTAGGGCATTATATACCGAAAATGAGTTTTCACCTCCATATTGTAGAAGAAACTTTGACGTATTTGGATATGCAAACCTATGTCTGAAATTCCATTCCTAAATGCTCCAGTTACAACATTCAAAAAAGCATGTTTTGTCCAAATCCTGTCACTTTTTGATGCGTCTATGCATTTCCGCGTAGTTAGCTAGTTGATCTTTTTTGCGCATATTGCTTTGTTAAACTTCTGCGCCGTTTTCTGGCGTTTGCGCGCAGCGGCGCTAAGGGCCCTTTTCTCGCGTCACGGCCCATACATATATATATATATATATATATATATATAGAGAGAGAGAGAGAGAGAGAGAGAGATAGAGAGAGAGAGAGAGAGAGAGGGGAAGGAGGGAACTTCACATGAATAGGGACAAAAAGGGCCTGGGAAATATATTACAAAATCTCTCAAATCATTGAATCAAACTCCTAATGTTCACAAGATTTGTTTTTATTTATAAGTCAGTTCGGGGTTCCAGTTTGAGCATGAGCAGAAAAAGGTCATTTGTACCGAGTGGCAGGTTGGTTTTTAACCCGTTGAGGACGAGTCCCGAGTATACTCAGGCAAGCGTCTATGGTAAATGCGTGTTGCAGCAAAATCAAACCGTCCTCAACGGGTTAATTTCATTGATATAAACATCTGTAATGCTATGATTATTCATGGAGTCCTTATAAATGGTGCCTGCCAGTACATCCACCTGACAGCAAGCCTGGTAATTGGCAATGTTAACAGAAAAAAGTTTGTTAATGTATTCAAAACAGCACAATGAAATAAATGCTTCCCAAAGTGTTGGTTGACGAACCATTCTGGTCACGTCATCTACACAGGTTCATTCTTTGTTAGAATACGAGTTCCATACATTGCTATGTTGGGCAAGCTGCTGTATTATGTCGCTTTGAATTGAGTGAAGTGCCTAACCAACTAAGCAAAATGAAATGTCATTTGTACCCATGTGCACATGAGCTATCTGCGAACTGGCTTATTGACTTTTGTGTCCATGCTCCCCGCTTTTTTTTGCTATGGTGACTTTTGTTTGTAATTTTTTTGCACTTTATACTTGCAAGTGCATTTTGGCTAATGCTAGACCTGCCACAGTACAAAACTGCAAGCTATGTCAGCATCTTGAAAACTAAGGATTTTGCTAATAATTAAAGTAATATCAGGTTTCTCTGTGCCTCAATCATTTTTCTTCCACAGCTTTGACACTCGGGATCTGCAGCCATTCAGAACCTGAGCCAAAAGAAGGGTGAGAGTAAATCCAGAGCAGCTCCTCAAACCAAGTTATCCGATGAGATAACAGTGTAAAATCTCTTGAAGCAAGTGCAATTTTTACAAACAAACAATAACAACAATGCCAGGACGTGGGCGTGGACGTGGACGTGGTGGGAGGGGTCGAGGAAGGCGTGGCTATGGCCGTGGCAACAGCCGGCAGGCAGCTGCAGCAGTATCTGCTTCGGATGTTACTACTACTGCTACTCCAGAGGAAATGGTGAGTGTTAGGCCTCAGTGAAGCGTGGGATATAAGTGGTAATTCTAGTCTATTTGCAAATTGTTGTGAACCACAGTAGACACAGAGCATAATTTGGGTTGACCAGCAATGTTTTGCCAAATATACCCTTTTTGAATCACACAGGTATATGTATGCCCCCTCCTGTATGGCTTCCAAATTTTATCAAAAGATGGTCTTTGAAACAACAATAGCCTATTAAAAGCTCAAAACTATTTATACCTCTAGCATTCAGAAGTGACTGTAATCCTTGCATTTTCTTACATTGCCTTGAATGTTTTGTATGTATACGTAGTTCATTCTTAACAACAGCGCACGATTGTTTCTGAGAAAAATATATTTTGTAAAGAAAGGTTTCTAAAAAAATAGGAAAAAATTCTTGATACCAGGTATTAGAATTTCTGACATGATGTATCCCAGACTTTCATCACTTTAATGTTTGTTTTTTTTTACTTTCAAATTTCCAGTTGGAAGCATACAACCAACTCAATGAGCATTCACATCACATGAACGAATTTGGATTTTGAAGATGATGTGATTTAAAACAAAAATTTACCTACTTTCCTAATATGTGATATACTCCTTTTTTTTTTTATCGTGTAGGAGAGGTCTCCCCACCTCCTGTTCACCGTCAAGGATTCAACCTTTGACCAGCACCTGGCCACGCAGGAGACAAACAGGAATACCTACCTCGCCTCTCTGCAGGTTCTCTTAAAAAGTGGTGTGGACATCCCCCAAGGTGAGGCATCAGCTGATGGTCACAAAGGTCAAGTCCAAAGGTTGAAAGGGGAGGGGTGGGGAGGGATGGGGAGGGATGGGGGTGAAGAGGGGTTGGTAAGAGGGACCTGTGGTTTGTCCTGTACAGTGCTCCAGAACACTTTTAAGACATCAGTCCTAAATTTGAAAGCTTTGGGGTCATAATCTGATTTCAAATCAAAACACCTTTGCTAGAACAAGGAAAAAGAAAATCTATATATATTTGTATACTCAGTACCCCGGTAATAGAAAGCAATGAAAATCAGCTAGCTTGCTCATATGGTAATTCCATGTGAAAGTGGCTTGTATCAGCACAAGATGGCAGCAGATTTTTTTTCCTTTCTGAATAGAAAATAATTATTTTTACATTTAAACAAATATCACAGGTACAATGTATGGTCTTCTTAATGAGACCATAACAGTTTCTTTTTTTGTCGCCCTCTTGATGTCCGCTCTGCAGTAACTCCTTTGTGCTGGATGAGTAAATAAGCAATTTTTATTGATGTTTGAGATTAAAGATTAAATTACAGTGTTGGAAATACTTAAAATATCCTAAACTAAATGACAGCTGCCCCCATTTTTAGCTTCATCTAAATGCACAGACTTGGAATTGATAATTGCCAGCTTGTGAATCTGGCAGAAACCCCTCGATGAATGAAATGTCTCTGACAATTAAAAAGGCATTCAATTTGCTCACTTGTATGTAGTTTGAAAACTGCATACCGTCTTCTTGCTTTCTTGTGTTGGCATATACATGTAGACTGTTGAAATGTTAGTTTATTTTATAACTGTATTTTGTGTTTGGTTTCCTTTTCCGTGATGAAGGTTCTAAGGTGCGAGCCCTGGCGGCTGCGTGGGCCCGCAAGGACCACACCCTGGCCCAGTCTCTGCTGGCAGAGTCGGACCACTTCACCCTGGCAGAGGTGCTCAAGGCCCTCATGATGCTCGATGCCGGCCGTCAGGTCCGTGAGAAGGAGCGACGCCTGCGTCAGCTCCAGATCCTGATCCAGGACAAGGGGAAGGTCAAGCCCAAGAAGATGTCAAAGGTCAAGTCAGACATTGACAACCTCAACAAGACAAGGCCCAAGGTGAGATGACCTAGAAATTGTCTGCCATCAGCCAATGACTTTAGTTTGCTGAGAATTTTACTCTTTAGTATGCAAACTACAACTTTTGTTTTGTTTTTGTTGATTTTTTTCTCCATTGTCATGATGCTTTGTCATCTCCATGTCAGTTTACTAGAAGCAAGAAATGGAAGTCATATTAAAAAAAAAAAAGGAAGATTATACCAACCTAAGTTCTGAATTGTAGGGAATATTGTCTGTCCCGCTGTCTCACTGCATTGCTGCAGTTAATAGAGGTAACTTCTGGCCCACTTCTGGCTCTCTAAAATATAAAGTAAGAGAAAATATTGCATATCCAGTATCAGATGACATTTCAGGGGACATGAAGGAAGCATTCTATTTAATTTACCAATATAAGTACAGAAATAGAGGAAAATTTGAGTTTGGTGTGTAATACATCAATTTCAAGATTTGAGGTCATTCACCTATGGAGAGCTGTCATGGCCTGAGCCAAAACTGCTATGTGGAGTAGCATCAGTATTCTTGAGGTAATGATCCAGGAGAGATGATTTCATCCATACTATCACTTTCTGGCCAACAGGTGTAGATAACTCTTTGAAGACTAGTCCCCAGTATAGTTGGGCTGGTGTCTGTGGGAAATGCTTGTTATAGCAAACTCAGCTCGTCTTCAACAGGTTTGTTTGTTTTTTTCCCATATATAATGCAGCTTGGGTCTGTGAGTGGGGCTCTGAGCCGCCACATCCAGCGCTGGGTGCGCGGTCTCTCTGCCTCAGAGCTGGAGTTCTATGCTCTGCGTTTCCCCAAGGAGCCCTGGAAGAAGATTGCCGACATCTGTCATCTGAATCCAAAGAAGGTGAGTCGAGACTGAATACCCAAACAAATGTCTGTTTCCATTTCTCCTCTTATTAACTCAAACTGGTTGCATGTTGTTGTTATGTGGTTTGTTTGTTTGTTTGTTTGTTTGTTTGTTTGTTTTTTATATCATGTGGTCTGACATTATGTGTGTCACACTTTGCATGCAAATGTATGTGGGGAAAGAAAGAGAAAGTGTTTTAATGAAATTTATCTGTCACCATCTAATTTTGACATGTTATGCACATTGTAGCCCAGCACATTATGATTTTATGAGTAGAAATATCGATCTTAATCACAAATTCACATCTGGACAGTTTCCTAATTTATATGACATATTCGTGTAACACTTGTGCTCTTCATCCTGTATTCAATTACCAGTGTATCTTGATGCACAGATATATACTTTAAGACTGCATACATGTATTGTAAGTGTACAATAATATGAAGTTATATTAGCAAAGCTTTAAAGATAATGCACTAACTTACCTGTTTCTGTTACAAACAAACAAACAAACGTAAGCAAGTACTTGAGCCATCCTTAACTACCTTTTATATCCCCATAAAGAAGATTATACAAGTGTAATCATTGTGAAAGTACAACAATAATGTTATAATACATAATACTAATGACTGTCTCCTGTTAAGTCTGATCAGGTCAAACGTCAGTGGTTCTAGGACCCTAACGCCATAATACATATAATAAAGTACAAATGCAAGAGACAGAATGGACAAAGTAGGTACATCTCTCATTGGCCCGCATTCACGAAGGTGGTACAAATGAAACCATGGTTTAAAACATGGACAAAAACCATGGAGCGCCAAGTGTCGCATGGAAATGGAATATATTTAGTTACGAAATCAGTCATTTCATCGATGAAATTATTATTTTGTAACGAAATGACAACATTTTGTAACTAAATGAACATTTCGTCCATGAAGTGATAATTTCGTTAACGAAATGGTCATTTTGTCGACGAAATGACCAATTTTGTAACCAAATATTCCGTGCGACACTTGACGCTCCATGGTTTTTGTCCATGGTTTAAACCATGGTTTCATTTGCATCACCTTCGTGAATTTGGGCCATTGAGTAAGGACCTGGTTTATATGTCAGCATGTCCTTTGTTTTCACTTGTCAATAAGGCATGATTACAACAGCTGTCATTTACTTTCACTTGTCAATAAGGCATGATTACAACAGCTGTCATTTACTTTCACTTGTCAATAAGGCATGATTACAACAGCTGTCATTTACTTTCACTTGTCAATAAGGCATGATTACAACAGCTGTCATTTACAATGCCATCTACAGGATTTCCCAGGATGCCCCTGGTTTTTGCCACACTGCTTCGGCGAGCCGGCACCCCAGGATAGTCTGGTGGCCAGGTGCGCCAGCATGAGTGCCGCAAACATCAATGAGATAGTCCAGAACACTGATGTGCCGTACACCCACATCAAGCAGTTCGTAGCATCACTGACTCCTGAAAGCAAGGCTCGCATTGCAGAATACGAGAAGAAAGTGGATACTCTGCTGTGGTGAGCTTGCCTTTTTTTTTTAAATTGTATTTTAGTGAACATGGAAATTATGCAGTGTGAAAATTGGGTACATTTCTTAAAACATGAATCTAGTGTGAAAGCAAGAGCTTACTATATTTTTGCTTGTTAAATGTAATTCTATTTTGTGTTTTGATTTTGCAGAATTGAATACTTGCAAAATTCATCTTACCTGGCCAAGAGCAAAAAAAAAGAAGAAAAAAAAAAAGAAAAATTACTTGTGCAGAAATGCCCTCTTTTACAGTGACTGTATGTGATTTATGAGACTTCAATGTAATAACTTCATAAGTTAATTTGTCTCTGTGTTAGATTAGTTAGCTTTACCTCAGTTTATATTTGTAATTGATGTAGTTAAGTATGCTTTGAATTGAATTGTACCGAATTGAGTTTAATTTGAATGAACTGAATATAAAGAAACTTGAAAGAATGGAACGTATCTGAATTGACTTGGAGTGAATTTAATTTGACTGAATTGAATCATTATTGATGTTTGCAAGTGCACTTTGTTCCAGATGATAGGAGTATATCACTTCAAGTGGTATCATGTGACTATCATGTGACCATGTTATTAGCCAATCAGTGTCATGTTCTATTACTGAGACATGTGACACCACTCTCAAATGTTCATCCGCAGGTACTACGAGGAACTGCGCGGCGACGAGGTTGACCTCGCGATCTGCCGTCGCATCCTGCACGGGGAGAAGGTGACGCTGCCCACCGGGAAGCTCCTTGAGCGGATGCTGCTCCTGAAGATGACCAATGCCTCCAGCCCCGTCCTGGAGGCCCTCATCCCAGAGGCTGAGAAGAGGCTGAAGAATATGAAGTGAGTGGAGAAAAAAATCATCTCTTACTTCATGTGGACTCGCTAGATTTTTTTCAAAGCAGAAAAACAAAGTTGTGCTAGGTGTGTCAAGGAATTCAGTGTTTTTAAACAGATCTTGATAAATGTGTACAAACTAACAAACAACCAAACCCTTCCTGTTTTGTTTTTTTATGTGTGTTTTTTTTGTGTTTGTTTTTTGAAAAGATTGAAGAACATTAAATGAAATGAGAAAGCTGGCCTCTTGCTCAGTATGAGCCTCCTGGATTTTATTTTTACTCTTAAGGTTGTGCAAAGTGTGTCAGGGTATCTTCAATTCCTACATCCTATCCTGACGATAGCAAGGGGAGTAAAAAGCCATATCTGAGAGTTCTAATACCAAATAGATTTTCTCTTACTATCTTGCCACTTACAAGAGAGAAATGTTGACACACTGCTCACATTCTTTATGTTTTAGTGATTCAGTGTATTGTAGCATAAATTCAGAGCTAAACGAGCATATTGTCCATGGTGATGTAAAGAGCAGCGGATGCTACCATGTAGCTTGCATTCTATCATTGCTGTAAATCAGTAAGTTTGGCAATGTAAGATTTAATTTCGTAAGATTAAAGCGACAGCAATACCCAACACACGTGCATACACTTGATCTTCTTTTTTTGATATGGAGATCCAGTTATGTTTTACAGTCTTGGCTGATGTTCTGTATGTTTGTTTGTTTGTTTGTCTGTCTGTCTGGGCAGATTGTCTCTGGAGGCACCAGTGGCCATTCTCGGTGACCGCTCTCCATCCATGGACGTCGCCATCAGGACCAGCACCATCATTGCGGGCATCATGACGGCCATCACAGATGCCAAGCTCTCTTTCTTCAGCAACAAGGACTACGTGCCGGAAAGTCTTCCTAAGACTATCTCTGAGGTACGATGGTGTGTGGTGCTGCATGCTGATTTTTATTCTACTGTAAAAGTGGTTTCTTTCGCGTACAGATACTTTCGTGGTTTCCATCGGTGCCGAGTGCCGACTTTTTCGCGTGTGTTTAAATTTGCGGTCGGCAAAATCTGTGAATTCACAGTTGGCAAAAACTGTTTTATTTTGCACATGAAAACCCAAACTATAATCCAATTATTCTTTTATTTATTAAATAGAAATTAGAATTAAATGCAGGCTTACCTGAAATCCCGTCTCTCGAGTACTTTATAACATGCTTGTACCTACATTGCGCGGTATCGTTGTGTGTGTATTGACTATCAATATACTCAATGTGCGGAATCTTCGTGTGTGCATGTGCGCAATAGCGTTGTAACAAGCGGCAGGTTCGAAACATTTTCGCGTGATGTTAAATTCGTGGTTCAACCTCAAAGCGCGAAAATAAAACCACTACGAAAGAAACCACTTTTACAGTATATGTGTGTGTGTCTGCTTTTGTTAGTTTGTGTGCGTGGGTGGGGTTTTTACCTCCGCCAAGGAAGGAGGTTATGTTTTCATTACCATTTGTTTATTTGTCCGTGCGCAAAATAACTCAGAAAGTTGTAAACGGATTGGAATGAAACTTGCAGGAAAGGTTGAAAATGACACAAGGAACAGATGATTAAATTTTGGTAGTGATCCAATGATATTTTAATGGATTTTATGAAGGATTTTTGATATTTTGGATGGTAGGGTCAATGAACTTGGGAGTTCAAGCTACTTATTTTTGAGGTTTTCATAACTATATACGTGCACTAAAGTGCATGCTCTAGTTTCTGCTAGAGTGAGGCACGCCGTGCAGCTGAGGGTTTATGATGTGAAAAAGGTTTCTATATTGGGAAATCGGGCGAATTTCAGCATGCTTGCATATGGGTGGAAATCACTGATCTCTGGAAGAACAAGATCATTGGTGGAAAGTAGCTGCTTGGCGAGGGCTGCGCTCTCAGAGTGCTCTCTAGTTTTTGCTTGTAACTATCATGAGTAATATCGAGGATATTTGAAGAGAAACTAGACTCCCTATTTCAAGATTGTTGTAATGAAATGAGGAGAAGAATCAAACAGATGGAATTGTGCAAAGTTTCAATAAAATCAGACAAAAGACAAGAAAGTTATGACAATCTGTATGCTGTCTGACTCAGCCTTAGTCATATATCGCCACTGGGGTGACAAAACCTTGTATCTCAAATTTTGGTGAAAGTGACTTTTTAAGATTAATGGTCAGATGATCAGTTAAGTGATGTCCTGTCCAAATCCTAACTGACTTACCCTCAAAATGAAGCCATCATGGCATGTCAAAGGAAAGGTGATCCCTTTTGATGTAGAGCTTTAGCTGCCATGGTTTTTTTTTTTTTTGCTCTCCTGATCATTTGACATTTTGTCGATACAAGGTCTTGTCGCCCCAGCGACAATATGCTAGTTAGATGATGATTAGATTACCTCATGATTCTCCACTTGGCTAGCACACAATCCATCACCGTATTTTCCTCTTTTCGTTTGAAGTTTTGCAGAAGAAATCATGTCCTTAGCATCATATTATCTCAGAGGTCCAGTTCGTAAAGTTTAAAAATCATCCAATTCAATAGTGATTACTCTCAAAAGGGTGTTTTACGTCACTTGATGATTGTCCCAAACTTAGCTTTAGAGTGTGTTTACATTACAGATGAATGGGAGAGATGAGATGTAGTACTTAAAATCATTTTCTTCAAATTTAGCTGTAATAAACCTTTATTATGTGTACGTAGTTTTATTAGTGATAGTGTACATGTGTTTTCTTGGCACTCTCCAGGGTTGCCCTGTTGACTCAAAGTGCAAAACATGTCACATTCACTGTACTCAGCCAAGAGCTGAACAGCAGATTGGCCCTCCCCTCACCCCCCCCCCCCCCCCCAAAAAAAAAAGGAAGGGAAACCTCACATTTTAGGCACAAATCTCACAATCAATCTCTCAATGATTGCTCTCTCTCTCTTTCTTTGTGTAGGTCCTGGAGATGGCATCGAAGTTGAAGACCGACGGCAGCACAGCACCAGCGGCCAGCCTGTGGCCATACTACGAGCGCAAGGAGATCATCAAGACATTCGTGATGGTGACAGACGAGGAGGAGAACTGTGAATGCAACTACTTTGAGAAGGACAACAGCATCAAGTTCAGGTGAGGACTTTGGTCAAGGGACCACTTACAATTTTGACCAAAACAAATCCCCCCAAATCTGCAAGTTTTCTATCTAAATAACTTTGCTGCAGATGGGCCCACTCCCCCCCCCCCCTCAATTAAAAAAAAATGGTGTGGAGATAAGCTGTGAACATACATCCCATCAAGACAAATGTTATGGTTATGAAGTCCTTAGAAGATATTTTTTCTATTTGTTTGTAAGTGGAGAAAAAAAGAAGAAATATCATTGCATAAAGACTGATAACAGATATGAAAATACATTAAGCTTTTGTTGTCTTGTCCATACATGGCTGGTACTGGGTTAGAAATGCTCACTGTCCTGGAATTCAGCCCCCTTTCTAATCGCAACCTGTGTACTTTCAAATCCTGAATGATATCTGAAATGTTAAAATTTTGTGATTTGTGGGACTTTTCGCATGGACACTGTCAGCAGCAACATGTTTCACAAGTTTTCTGTCTTACAGCTTTTGATCATTTCATCGTTTTGTTTGTTTGCTGGCTCTTTAAGAAGACCTTCTGTCATTATGAAATAATTTCACTCATTCTGACCTGTATTTCCGTGTGTTTGGAATGTTTTCTTCCCAGGTTCCTCCCTCTCTTCAAGAAGTACCGTGATGAGGTGTACGCCGATGTGAAGCTGGTATTCATCTCCTTCCTCCACAGCCAGCACGCCGAGGGTCAGATGGTCAGGGCGCTCCGCAGGGAAGGCATCCACCCGATGCAGTTCACCTTTGACGGTCACCGGCCGGACCTGACCAAGCTGGACACCGTCCTCGGCCTGCTCTACACGGCCACCGACGAGTTCCGCGCCGAGGTGGAATGCGCGGCCGGCAAGATGGCACCGTTCGTCGCCCCCAAGACAGCTGGAGCCCCGACAATGGCATCTGCCCCGCCAAAGTTGCCAGATGCACCAGAGGCGACTGATGGATCAAAAACACAAGCTGTGACTGAGCAGTAAGATGTGTACCAGTACCTGTACCTTGGAATGTGAGCTGTGATGAGACCAAATAAGAGACAAAATTGACCACCCAAATTTTTTCTCTTGACTTCGAACTTCCAGGAATTTTCCCCGGTTGGTGTAAGAGCCAATGGACATTGACATTCAAGTGTCTTTAATGTATTGCCTTTGACAAGGATGAAAGACTTGTGACATTACAAACCACAGTCAGTCCAGTGTTTGATGACACAGCTTGGATGTAATGAAAGAAATATAGCATCAACAAAAATGAAGTACCCACATCATTTCACACTAGAATCAATTCATTTTTATCGGCACAACTGAGATGGTGCTAGAAGAATATGGAGTCGACAGTGCAACTCAACTTGAATACCTAAGGTGTGAATTTGCAACACCAATACACAAAATATCAAAGAGCTGATTTTGCGTAGCATAAAAAACAGAAATTAACAAAAATTGCAAACAATGTAAGAGTCTGTCTCTTGTTAGATATGCCTTGATTCCCAAAATTGATTTCACACAAGCCAAAACTGTTGAACTCATCAAAAAATCACTGGGTTGATCTTTGCAAACACTCTTGTGTGTGTGTGTGTGTGTGTGTGTGTGTGTGTGTGTGTGTGTGTGTGTGTGTGTGTGTGTGTGTGTGTGTGTGTGTGTGTGTGTGTGTGTGTGTGTGAGCTCTAATACTGTCTTTCAGATATTTGCATGCAATACCTTCATTGCAACACAAAGATTGACAACCAAATTTTCTGCTTGCGTGCAATGTAAGAAAGAAAAGGAATTCCCATTGTCAGAAGAGGAACAAAAGCCTACTCCAAGAAAATTTGAACAATTAGAGCATTATTTTGTTTTCTTTTTTATTAAGGAGAGTGTTACAGAAAGTATGTAAGTGATTTGAAAGCTTACTTTACATTTTTTTTTCTTTTTAACATGTTTATGAGTTTTGTTTCTTACAAATGTGCAATAAATTCAAGGCATGGCAATATTACTGTCAGTCTGACTTCTGTATATGCCATAAGATTTGCATAGATTTACATAGATTTGCATAGATTGCATAATTTTGCATGATTCGTGTATTATAGCATTTTGTGAGTAGTTGCATATGTGATTGAGAGCCACAATGACAGTTTGAGAAAAAAGAGAATATTATCCTTTTTCATAAGAAAGTTTTGTGATTTCCCACATTGGATATGATATGAAGGCATATACATGTATGTCATGAAGGCAGTATTTTGTAGTAATTTTTGAGTTAATTTTGCAAAACCAGTGGAATCACAAAAATATATGAACATTGTTGAAAATTGCAAAATATATGGAATGTATAGTATTTCTTCCAAATGTTTTATCCAAATTGAGCTCTGGCTCGTAAATGATAGGAGAAAGACATTATGAAGGCCTGAAATGTGGTGTTGCTATGTATGTATACAAATCCATTTCTTGGATGAACTGAACCATGTTTATGAACCATGTTCATGAAAAATAAATGTATATGCAGTTATTACATCATTAAAAGAATGTACAAGACATTTGAATATTTTCTTTTTTTATCTCTCTTTACAAACTGTTATGTTTGTATATTTTTGTGGGGTACCTTTCACCGTTAACCCTGATTGTTAAATTTCGCTCTGTTTTGTTTCGTTTTCTGATCTGTAATGCTGGGAGGAGCTTTTAGTAGAGTCTGTAAAGCTTGTATCATTGAATTTCGTATTACTTTCTTTGACTTGCCGAACATGGCCATAGGAGTGACTCAAGTAAGTGATTTAGATATGTAACTAGCTTATGCAGTCCATTTTTGGAATTACAATAATGACAGATTCAAAAGCAACAATTAAAAATGTCAAGCCCCAACAGCATCAGTCACGAGACAACTGATTATTAAACAACTGCTGCTGTGAAAATTGCAATGATTCCTAGGTGTTTAAATGAAATAAGGTCCGATGAGTTTGTATCAACAAAGTTGAGTACTTGTGCTTTGCTGCAGTTTACCCATGAAAAGTGTTTCCCATTTTGCCATTGCATCATTGGTTTCTTTTGTTGTGTGTGTGTGTATTTGTTGTTGCTTTTTTTTTTTGTCAGGGCACAGATTAGGTGTGAGGTTGGTTCACATGAGATAAAGAACCAGAAGGCTTGGGATTTGTTGAAAAAATTACAGGGGGAGTAAATTAGTGCAGAATACAGTTGTATGATTAAAAATACATTGTACTATTGTCAAGTTCCTATTTGGACTAACATATTAGAGGCTTATTTACATTTTCAAATGATTAAAAAGTTTGCCTGTGTTTCTAATAATTTGATGGTAAGACAATTGCTACAATCATTGATATACTTCATTCTAAATATCTCTACACTCTACTTTGATGCTCCTGCAAATAGAATGACATGACTTTGTTTGATATGTAATGCTGGTGTATGAAAATTGTACTTACATGTTAATGGAAACTTGATATTTGCAAAATGAATTTCATATAATCCCTGTTGTATTTTTATATCATTTCAACAGATGTGAGTTCTTCAATAGTATAGACTGTCAATTTTAACTTTTTTTTTTCATAGAATATATTTGTATTAAGACAAAAACATGTATTATTCTTTTGTACTCTGAAATACGGTATACCTGTAATTAATACAACACTTGATGCATTTTATCTTCTGCTTGTTTGACTTCCATCATATTGTGTGAGGACACTTTGGGTTATGCCATTATGCGTAAGTGTTTTGTAATTTGGTGAGCAGATATGTGTGTGTGTGTGTGTGTGTGTGTGTGTGTGTGTGTGTGCGCGCGCGTGCATGTGTGCGTGGGTGCGTGTGCGTGCGTGCGTGTGCGTGCGTGCATGTGCGTGCGTGCGTGTGCGTGCGTGTGTGCTTCCATTCTCTGAGAATCTTGTCTGTTTCTCTGCTTGTTTTGAATCAACTCATCAAGTCCTGCTGAATTTTGCAATGACTGATTTATACACTTATGGTAATCTTGGTGTTGAATTGGCATTTCTAAATTTCAAAATTCAGTTTGCACAAGTCAGATTAAAGTGACTTACAAAAGTTTGCTAATTTGATAGAGACACAGAAACTATTGTCTTGTAATATAAGATGTTTCCAATATGAGAATCCATGGCAATTAAAAGCCTTCTGAAAATTATGCAACCAAAAACAATTATATATATATATATATATATATATATATATATATATATATATATATATAATATATATATATGTATATATATACATATATATATTGATAATAATAATACTAATGACAATGATAATTATAATTCAATAATGATATAATGATAATGATAATAATAATAATAATGTTAATAATAATAATAATAAAAATAATTGCATTTATACGGGTGTTTCTAAGCGCACTGGTGCTATTCATTCAAGAAAACTAGAAAACACTATAACATGAGGACAATGCAAGACCAAAATAACAGTAATGAAAAGAAGAAGAAAAACACAAAATGAATGTGATACAGAGATACAATAATTAATAACTGACTGTGTGAGCCTCCAGAAAAAAGAAATGAAACAAAAAGGGCTCAATATGAGAGAGAAATTTCTACTCTGCGTTTTGAAATAGTAACAATAAGTGCATGAGAGCTTGATTGCAAAATACAAGTCAAGTCCATTCTTGTCAGTTTGAGATACTTGTGATTTAAAGGAAAATAGTAAGAAAATATGGGATTTTTTATTGTTACTTCAAGAAAATATTTTTCGTTACGCAACAAATGCAACATTTTGAATGAGAAATTTCTTCTCTAGTATGGTCACTATAATCATGCTAAAGATACAGGCAAATAGCAGCTGTATCAGACTAGATTTTATTTATGTTTGAGCTGGGATAGTTGAGTAGGCCTACATGATTGTGTTAGTGAGTGTATATTGTACATGAGTGTGTTGCCAAACACCCTTTTTTCCCCAAATTAGCACACAAAAATAGTTACCAAACTCAGAAAATGCACATAAAGTACTGAAACCTATTAAAGTCTGCATGTAATTGTGTATAATAATAAGCACTAGTATTAAGTTCACACTTACAAGACATGATATGCTTGTACAGGTGGACGGGGGGGGGGGGGGGGGGGAGATAGGGTGTTTGGCACACACTCATTCGCGTCTTTACGGAGACGCCCGGGTGGAGACGGCAAACATTTTAGGGGCAAAGCGACGTGGGTACAAACCGTCGCGTCGGTACGAGAGACGCCCATTCGTTGAATCGGTATGCTGCCATCTACTGTCGATTCATTGACATGGGGGAGGGGGGATTTCGAAAAACTTGTTACTCGTGAAGTGAGCATTATACGATGAAGATTTGAACCACAGTTATAGTCGTCCAGTTTCCAAAATGTGGGAAGATGTTAAGTACAATTTACTTTTCAGATGTACTGCCATTGTGTGTTGCCGAGGCTCACTGGAAAAAGAAAGGAAGAAAGATATAACGACTATACCGTCTGTTTAGAAACCTATTTATCTATCAATTATTTTGTGTATGTATCAATCTATTCACTTATTTAGCGAGTAACTTAGTTGATAAGTTAATTAGCCAGTGAGTTAGTTATAAGCAGTTAGTTAATAAGTTAGAAGGTTTGTTAGTTAGGTTAAGTAATTATTTATATTCATTTGATAATTTATCTTTCTACACATTTTTATTTGATATTATGTTCATTTTTGTTATTTTTGAGGCCTAGACATCATTCAGGACAGGTTAATATATCACTTTATCTTACCTTATGTTTTCTTCAAGTAAAGTATATCATACAATCTTACGTACACGCAATTGCAAATGAACAGCTGCATTGGTGAGCGTCAAGTCGATGCCAGCTACTGCTGCTGCAGAAAAATAAACATGAAGATACTGGTATGTATTAATCTCAAAGCAATAATCTCATAGTCAAAAGCTCTTTGTGTCTGGGGATATTCTTTATTCAGAAGGTTCATTAATCCAAACATGAAAGAAAGTGCGTTATTCCGAAGGTTCGTTGTTCCGAAAAACAAGAATTCCCAGCTAAGTTGCACCTGTATGCTCATTAATCCGAAAATGAAAATGGGTTGGTCGTATTTGTGGCGTTATTCCGATGGTTCGTTAATCCGAAAAAGAAATATGGTTCCTTAATCCGAGCACGGAAAATGAGAAGAAGGTGTGTATACTAACGAAGCCTTGGAATTACGAACTTTATTTCGCTTTTGGATTAATAAAACTTCGGGAATAACGAATCTGTAGCCGTTTGTATCAATGTAGATATTACATGTCTTGTGTCGGCTGCTTTAGAAACGACATCGCATACATTTGATATCAATGCCAAA